>NC_039283.1:19302483-19630742 GCF_003368295.1 Carassius auratus
GAGACAGACAAGAAGGGGCGAGCGAGGGAAGGAGGGAGTTGGATGTGGAGAGGAGTGGATGAATGGGGGGAGAAAAGCACAATGAGACATGTATATAAAACAGTGCTTTGTTAAGTCAGCATGTCAAAAGAAAGTCCAAATATCTTGCCCAGGGGAAGAGATGCAAGTTTTTCAATTTTGTGCTTTCAAAAGTGAGTACTTTTAAAAGCAACTTTTACATTTTTTGTAAACTGTCATAAAAATACTTTTTGTAATCAAGGAAAAGGCAACGGAAAGAAAATAGCCTTACGCAGGGATTACATAACACCACTCTTTCATCTCTATCAACTGCTCTTTCTCAATGAACTACAGCATTTCTGCACTTTAAATTTGTTAAATTGATTCCTGGAAGTCTGGTTTGGAACTATGAATGCGGACACAATATTTTGAGTAACATAACCCGAAACTGGTATTATGTCCATTTAAACCACACATTCCTGCCATGCTTATTTTTTTCCTTGGCCAGATAAATTCATGATCCAGGAAAGCAAACTAAATGTTTCATTTTAAATGTAATTTCCAATTAAGGCTGACAAGAGCTGAAGTGTCCAGCCGCTAAAGTTGATTCAAACAGAAATAGGGCACCGCGAAATAAATACCAATATCCTTCGGTCGATACACATCCGAAAGTAAGGAATGGAAAAAAATAACATGTTTACCCCATCTGTCAGAAAACAATCAACTGAAAAATGTCTTTCAAGCAGTGAAGGCGATCACATTTACGCCTCTCACAATGACAAATAGATATGTTTATAAAATGATTCCTAATCACATTCCAGCAGAAATGGATGAGCGTTCTGGATTTACGCAAGAGAGACCTCATGCCTGGAAGTATCAGGAAAGCAGGGCCATATTTGGCCACAGGTCCTCTGGATCTTGTATCATGTTATTTGTTCATTCTTAGCATACCAAAAATTGCTTTTAAATGCCAACAAAAACTCTACAGATATCTATTTATCATTTTAGCAATTCAACACTCTTCAAATATGAGAAGCTGAGTCTATAAATTGTAATTTATGATCCGAAATCTAAGACAAACATGATTTTCCCTTAATTTGGTTTGAATTGACCTCCAATGGATGAAAGTACAGCAGGTGGAAAAGACAATTTGTGGAAATATGTCATGCAATTGTAAAACATTATTAAGAATAGTGTCTAACAGTAGCATGATATATATCACAAACAACAACAAAAATATATTTTCTTTTTGTTAAAGGGCTGTTAACATGATCTTTTGGTTACAGGGATGTGGTAAAACTAAGCGACAGCAAAGATTGATAAACCACATACACAGATGTGGTAGCAGCAGATATGGTTTAAATTAAAGATAAATAAGGAAATAATATTCATCATGTACATCAGGCATTAAAAAGATGATCTCTTTTCTAGAAGGAACAAGAAGAAATCTTCTTACCACCTCCTCTCTCTCCATCAAAAGTTACCACATCTTCTCTATCCAAAGTTTATTTATCTTAGACAATGAATAATATTCCAATGTCTTCGACACTTTCTCCATATTTATCAGACAGAGCCAAAGCCTCCTGGTGCCTGCCGTTCGTAGCACTCGTCAGCAATATTAATTAGGAGAGATATGTGAAGTCTGACGCACAGATATGCCATCGCCCTGGAACAAGAAAGGGGATTTATCCAGAAAATAAAAGATGATGTTCAAGTTTTTCACAAGACGCAAGAAAGCTCAGGTGAACTTGAAAAAGAAAAAATATCTGGAGATCTAAAATCTAAAAGAAAAACTGCAAAGGAAAGTTGTTCATCTAAATCAAATGGAACGCATAAAACCTTACTATTTTACCAATATTCTTTATCTACAATGAAGTTGAATCCAAGAAAATCTGTAATAAATTAGAGCCTGAGTGTGACACGAGGGGCATCCCCACCATCTGAGTCATTATCCCTTTCTTAGGGGGTACTGTGACAACTCTTCATATTTTGATTAAACTCTATTTCTGCTCTCTCATCCATTAACAGACAGCACAGCAGATACACAGTTCTGTTCTTCTGTTTTGCTCATTCAGCTAAACAACAAACCAAACTCAAGTCTCATTTAATAGTAAAGAGATTAACTTGTCTGTTGTGTAAAATTCCAAACTGCAGCAATTATCTTAAGAATATGCAGCTTCACGTCACAATAATGAATTTCATTCCTTTTCACTGTCTGCAACTGATCTGTTATTTTGCTTGACTGCTATTTTTTTATTTAAATGGCATCTAATGAACCTTGTGAGAAATTAGACTAAACCTTGAACTACATGAATGCTTTATGTATTTAAAAAGAATCAGCTTTATATGTCACTGTATAAAATACAATCATAATGATGTTTTATATTGACATATTGTAATATGATATTTATATTTTATTTCACTCAGCCAATCAACTCAAAGGCCACCTGGAATCCTTCATGGACCACCAGTGTTCTCAGCTCTAGTCTTTTTCAGTAATAACCACAACTGTTTTCCTTTGTTTCTTTATTCTGCCTTTTTCAATCTTGTATGACAAAGGCCAACAGCCCTGCTTAATCCACAGAACATATGTTCTAGCCGTTGTATTAGGCAGCAAATTTAGACGGAACCATGATAAAAGTCAGAGCAGTAAACAGGCCATAAACAGAGTATGCAATAAAGCAGAGCAAAACCAGAGTGGATGTCTGTCTGGCCTGATCTGGAACCATGGCTCAGACCCCCTGGAAATCCTCCACTCCAGGAAACCCAAAGAAATGAGGAAAGACAGTTAAATGTTCAATATCCCTCCCAAATGGCTTGCTATAAAAGCTTATGGACTAGCCTCAAGATCAGAAATGGTAATGCAGAGACAAAGAATTATTGCTGGTGTTTAAAATGGTTGAATGGAGTGTGTATTTGGCAAATAAAGTACTTTTTGGAATATTGTTTCAGCATACATGGCAGCCAAACATATAAAACTACAAAACTAACTTATGATCAGTAACACAGCAGTGTCATCGAAATATCTATCTATGACAGTAAATGATGCTGTTGAATCTGTGTACTGGCACCAGACGTGCAGCTGTCAGACTGCACCTGTCTTTATATCTACTTCATAATTTCACCCTCTGGACCTGTCCTCTCAATAACACTTATTGGTTTTACTGCAGAAAGCTGGTGCCAGATTACCTAACACTGGGGCAAACACAGAACAACAGATTTTTAAAAGCCATAAGATCTGGATTTTAGGAACTGGCAGGCCAACACTTGGATATCTTCAAAGTTTCATCATCTTTGAATAGCTACTTGCTCACTAAGGTGCTTTTGTTTTCTATTTGGCCCTCAATAATAAATCAAAGACAAACACCAGAACATGTCATTGACTGGATAATACAAAAATAATTATGTAAATATTATAAGCATTATTTTTGGTCTAGAAATCTGAATGACTGAATAATAATAATAATAATTCCAAATAATCAGTACTAAAAATGTATTTTCTTATTTTTATTGATAATTCAAATTTTAAATAAAATAGAGAAATAACAATAACACTGCTTACAACAATGATGATGATGATGATCCTTGTTGTTTAATATTTTAGTTTATGATGTAATTAAGATAAGCAAAGCATTTTTAGTATTTAGTATTAATAATGATTCTAAATAAACAATATACATTTTCTTAATATTATTATTAATTACATTAAGAAAAGGCATACTGGTTATTCTAAACATAAAAAATGTAAAAATATATATAAAAATATCAATGTTTTTAATATTTTTATTTTAAAACGTAGTTATTAAGATTAAGATACATATTATTCATATTTATTATTTAACATTATTATTACAATGATTATATTTAGGAAGGGGGGGTTAAGTATAAAAGTATCAAATATTTTATCACAAATTGATAATAATAAAACTTAAGTTTCAAACTTAGACTTTCAGCCACCATAATCAAAGTAAACATTTCGATAGATTATTAAAAATAAAACTATTAAAAAATATGATATAGCCTAGGTCAGATAATAAAAAGAAGTCAATATTAAATTAATTAAAAGTTCTGCGTTTTGAGTCATGGTTCACTGAAATTGGCTCTAGACATATTTAAGGTGTTAAAATAAATGTATTTCTTGGCTGTCTCTCAGACGTAAGTAAGCCGATCGTAAAACCTACCTACTATAGTATCGCGAGCTTCATACTGATCCACTGAGCGCGAGGCTCTAATGTGACTTTAATGCCTCTCCTCGCGCTGTCAGCAGACAGCAGCGGCTGAGCAAGACCATCTACTGTGATTGTAATGTGCTTATCGACTTGCTTTGACTTCGGTTAACATGTCATGTCAGTTTACATCAGTGTCCCAGTGCGTAATCTGAGCAATAGTGGAAATGAAAAAAAAAAAAAAAAAAAAAGACAATCCCAAGGATAAATCCCCCAATTCCAATATACTGCGCTAATAATGGAGCCGACAGAGGCCTGATTTATTTTGCGGTTCTCTGCCGTAATTCTGAAGCAAATCCCACATAAATGCACTTTTCACCTTTAGTCTGTCTGTAACAACAAAATAAATAACAACATCTGAGACCTTCAAATACCATCTTTATTCTATTATGTAAGCTATTTTAAAAGTACTAAATTCTAATATTTGAGGAAAATTATTATATGTTTTTTTTTATTAAATTAAAGGTGCAATAGGTGATTGTCTTCAGAAACATTTTCTGTTATGCTGGTTGACAGTCTCTTCACATCCCGATAGCAATCATTAAATTAAGTGGTCTAAATGTATTTATCTGTATTTATATATTCTTTGGAAAGCATAGGACCAAGAAATGTACATCCAAACAAATCGCTCAGTTTGATCGTTTTAAATAGCTTTCCTACCTGCCTGTCAACGTATGTATCTGCATACCTCTGCGCAACCTGTTCACGCAACCCAAATACATCATTAGAGCATTTATGCACAATGTGCAGACAGAGCTAGAATGGCAGACAAACATCAACAACCCGGTCTTCTTTCCTGGAATTGTAGTACTTTTAAAGTTTTCTCACTGGTGAGTGATGTAGCCCAGAGGTTCCCGATTCAAGTCCTCATGCACATATTTGCATGGCTTGCTTAGTTAACATACCTAATTCAGATGACCAACTTGTTAGAAGTGAGCTACGTGAGTGAACTGTGTTCCGATCGATATGATCCCTATACCATGTTCATTGCTCCCTTCTCCCTGAGCAGGGGTTTACCTCACTTCGGAACATGGACATACAAAAAACATAAATTTTGTGTTTTGTAAAGTTTACTGCTTCAGTATTTGTAAATTATTTTGCAGCGTTTCTATGGTATGCTGAAAAAACAATGATAAGCACATCTTAATTTTTAAAGGCTTTATTGACAAAAAATAAACAGGATAAAAAAAGTACTTTTTTTTTTGTGTGTGTGTATGTGTGAAAAGTTCATTTTTTGGCCAATGAAGCTTTTATCAATTATTTATCATGCATCTGATCACTCTACACAATAATCTAGAAATAATGTGAATGAACACCACAACACCTTTAGCAGAAAACTTTGCAAAACACAAAATTTATGTCACTGCCAAAACCTTTGGCCATGACTGTAGGCATTAAACAACCTCTTTATTTACAATCTTTCCAAATGTATTTGATTTTGCACATTATAGAATATTGCAATATAGAAATCTTGATCCTTTGTTGCCAAGGCACACTGTTCATAATGTAAACAAATAACTTTGGTGTTACTGTTACACATTCTAGCTTTTATTTCTGGGTGGCACCTGATGATGGTTCTATGCCCAGAACACATGGACAGCATTCAGAGCTACACATTAAACAGCATAATCAGACTGTTACAAGGGTGACATTATTAAACATTGTCGAATCATTTAGCAAATAAAGGAACTTTATACCTGCCAATGAGCTATTAGTCTGCATATACTTTTTATTTTGAACTGAAGTCACGCTAACATAAAACAATCTAAGAAGATAGCTCATTCATTACAAAACTCTTTCAGGAATACATCTAATAACATGCTTCCAAGTATAGCAAAATATTTTTTCATGTTACAACAGCACCAAACTTATTGTGGATCAAAACTCTGATGGGCAAGAAATCACACAAAGTAGTGACACAAAAGAGTTCCCTTTCATGGGAATTCGCACTGCATCCACTTGAGGTTACAACAGTCAGGAGACTGTTTGTTTGTGTACGTGCTAAGAATGCGACTACTATGAAACATCCACCCGAGCGTTTCAGAATGTGTGCACCTCTGTAGCCCCTTTCACACTGCACGTCGGATCCGGCAAATTGCCAGAACATTGCCAGGTCGCCTTCCGTGTGAAAGCAAACACCGGGATTGAACCCGGCAATGTTACTAGGTCCCCAACCCAATGCCGGAATCAATCCCGGGGCGAGCGTTGTGTGAACAAAAGCCAGATCTAATGCCGTGTCGTAGTGATGACGCACGTTATCACGCGACTCTTTTACCGGCTGTTTCGAAGGAAGATCAACGTTCGTGACAAAAAATATGTGCAAACTGTAATGAAGCAGAGATCAGTTTGTTCCTCACTTTCCGCGCTGACACTGAGATTGTTTACTAGCTTGAGTGAAAGTAAAACATGCCTCATGTTTATCACTCTTACATTACACATCACGCCCTGTTGTCATGTGTCGTTACAGGATATTGTCGTTACAGGTTGTGTGTGAACGCGCTCACATATCCCAGGTAATCACTGGCAGTGTAAAAAGTGCAAAATCTAGCAACCCTGGAACAATTGTCGGAACACTTTACCCGTGTATTTGCCGGAATCGCAGTGTAAAAGGAGCTTATGTCAGGTTGACTAGGTTGAGTTTGGCTAGTACTTCCTCACTTCTCAAGCATGCTTTGCAAAATGCTTTGTGCCCTGGGGCTAGAAGCTTGATTGTACTCCCCTCTTGCTCCTGGGAGTTGTTTGTGAGTACTTCACGATCCATTATGGTGATAAGGTTTGTCCAGGGCACTTAAGAGCTCTTTCTTTTTGGATGGCAGGTTGCTTCTCTTTTCAGAGCCTCCCTGTCTTCCTGAAGCTTGGACATGACGCATTATGATAAGTTGGTAGGCTCTATTCGAGCCTCCTTGACAAATTGCTGTCAACCAAAAAATGTCATATTACATTATCAGGTTGCCAAGCCTTCCATTGGCCAACCTGAGTACTGTTTTGCAGTGTCTTGAATAGCAAGTAGTAAGGCTTCCCTTTAGCCTCCTCTAGACTAAAGCTTTGGAGCTCATTCAGGTAGTGGCTTTCTCAGTAGACAGGCTATAGTAGAGCCTCCTGATTAAGCCGCGCTAAGGTTAGTTATGTTAGGTTGTTAGGTTTAAAGGCTGTTAGTCCTTCTCAGGCCTGATATTCTGCAGCTTTATTAGGTTGCTAGGCTCCCTGGAAGCCTCCCTAATGAGTCACCACTCTCCTCTCCCCTCTGAACATGTTTTACTCCCCTTGTTTTGAGGGTGCTTGCAACCAAGAACTTGTTTGCACTTAGGTTGAGAAAGGTTTATGCCCCTCTCATTTTAGAGAGTTATTCTTAGTACTCTGCTCCCTAGGGCTCTGTGCTGCAGTAATGTCAGGTTGATTAGGCTCCTTAATGAGCTGCCTTTATGGTTCAGTGTGGCAGTATAGTCCCGTCACTTAAAGGGTTGTTATACTGTATACAAAGGTAAGCATGTTCATACTCCCCTCATTCCTGAGGGTTGTTATGAGTACTCGCTGCCCTGTTCTGCAGAATGATGAGTATTAGTACTCCTGTCATTTGAAGAGTTGTTATGCTGAGTACTCCACTTCCTAGAGTGCCTCTCCCTCGCTTTGAAGGTCTTTATAGTGAGTACTTGTTCTTGAGAGGTATAGAGTAGGGTTCCTCAAATCCAGTGTTGGAGAGCGCTGCCCTGCAGAGTTTAGCTCAAACCCTGATGAAGCTCACCTACCTGTAATTTCCTAGTGATCCTGAAGACCTTGATTAGCTTGCTCAGTTGTGTTTCATTTGGGTTGGAGCTAAACTCTGCAGGGCATTGACCCTCCAGGGCAAGATTTGAGGAACCCTACTCTAGTGGGTGGGGAAGTCATGGCCTAATGGTTAGAGAGTTTGACTCCTAACCCTAAGGTTGTGAATTTGATTCTCCCCTCATTTTGAGGGTCAATATGTTGTATATTGGTAGCACTGCTGAAAACCATATTCAAATAAGTGGAATTCAGTTAGCCACGCCACGTCTCTTCACTACAATTCAGTGCCACCTTTGACTAAAAGTGTGGAGAGCTTCTTAAAGCCCCAGATAGTTTTATGTGAAACTTAGCATAATTTTGCTATAAACAACTGTGGCTAATGATGTACAACAAGGTCAAGACCGTCAATGTTTTCCGTGAGTGACTACCACTGTACTCATACTCAATCTGTGATGGAAATGTTGAAGTAAGTTAATTAATTCATAACTCCCAGTTGCGAGCTACAATTTTGACAGTTGTTATTCTACTATAAGGATGATGGAAATCATTGTGATTTTATTTACCTTTGGCAATATAAGGTTTTAATAAAACATTTAAATATAAAACTAATTCTAAAGAACTGTTTGCGTTTTTTGTTTCCCAACTGTTTTCCAGTAAAACGCTTATTACTTTGTGACAAATAGTGTTTTAAAGCTTTACCATTGCTTGCTTGTATTAGTACACAACCAGCAAATTGCTTTTTACATTTATTTATTTATTTTTTATTTTTTTTTTTTAATTAACATCCTGATCTAAGAAAATTATTGTCATGATAGTGTATTGTCCTGGTCCACCCCCACATGGGGAACAGCCTGCAGTGTTTGTGTTAGCAACTTACATATATTATTATGATCTCTAAGTCATCTAGATTTCACCATTGTTTTAGCTTGTCTTCTGCTTGACCAATCCTTGGATTGCTTGTCAGGACAAAGTTAAGTGTGCGTGCTGTAGTCTAATAAAGAGCAGGAGAGTTTTCTTATGAGTTTTGGCTCAGCTACCAATATAAAAGAAAATGTTTTGTTTACACCAGATCTGGCCTCATATAAACCAATCTTGCATGACACGGAATCATTCTAAAAGTTTTTCCTAGTTCAAGTATAAATGTTTTATCAGAAGTTTCCATTGAAAAACAGTTAGCCCCCAGCACAGCTTCCCTTCTTTTCTCCCAGTCTGTGAGTACAAGGAGTAGGTGTTGCTTTTTTAAAGTAGATAATTGAGAGCCATTTCCTGTCTGTTTATTCTTATCAAGAGGGATTGGTATATAAAGGAAAGAATTTAAAACAAGCTTTTCTGGATATTTTTCTCTATCGGCATCTGTAACTGGGAGGTTGAGAATAGTCAGAATATCATTATATATTTTAAAATCAATTGATTTCCATCTTTTAATGTAATGTTCATTGAGACAGTGAAAGAAGATAAATATGTGTGTGCAGTTCTCAAATCAATATGTCGGTATTTTATGGTCTAATCATAGCAGCTAAGTGTTTACCTGACTGCATATGAAGCTGACATCAGTCATAAAGCACTTTCCATTTTCTCACCATCCAGCAGGGTGCCCTAAACATCAGTTACTGGCAAATCCTCTAACCAGATATCATGAAAACTTTGACCCATCTACGGCTTTTGTTGGCATTTAGTGTAAAATCTGCTTTCAGATAGGTTTAAAGTTAAGTATTTTGGTTTGCCTTGATCCGTTACAACTTTGCAATGTCTTTAAATTTAGAGTGAGATATAAAACCATCAGTAGTCTTTTGTCTCCAAGAGTATGTTTCCAAGAGATGGTGATTGCAATTGATTTTAATAGTAAATTAATTTACTATTAAAATCAATTGCAATCACCATCTCTTGGAAACATACTCTTGGAGACAAAAGAACACTAAAGGATCATATATATATAGAGAGAGAGAGAGAAAGAGAGAGAGAGAGAGAGAGAGAGAGAGACATAGATATATATATATATACATATAGATATATTTAGATATAGATATAGTGGTGGTGTTTATGCTGGCAAACAGAAACGAGGCAGTTATCCGGGAAGCTTGATAGTTTAGCCAGAAAAATCTTCTAACTGTTCCTCTAGGGTGCGATGCATACAAGGAGTGTCCATGGATTGTCCAAAAAAATGAAAAAACTGCTCTTGCTTGATTAGATCATCTATGGCAGGTGTGATGGCTGACTGAGTGCAGGTGTTGACCAGAAGGGATGCTGGAGTTCTCAGTGGACTAGGCTGGTGACTGTGAATGGACTGGTCACTGAGAATTGTGACACATCAAAGGCTAGGTGGTTGTTTAAGTGGTTGTCTTAACCACCTGGCCAAGTCCAGTTGCTTTGAAAAGTACACTGAACAGTTCAAATTATTTGAAGTATCATTAATGGAATTCCGCAATATCGTGTTCATTATCGCCTTGGATGAATACACAATATGAACGCGATATTGCGTGGCTTGTCAGTGATCTACAGCTCTGTCTATTAAATGTCCCTCCATTCGAAAGCAGGTGATGGCGATTTAGCGGTAATCACAGAACCAGATTTACTGACTAGATGCACATGATTATATTGTTAGATATATCACCCAGCCCTACTGGGGTTAGGGGTTTTGAAAAGCTTTGAAATGGACTTTTGATGAAATATGTTTGCATTGTATTCTATACAGACCTCGACCTTAAGCATATGTATTTTATGATATTACCTGGACAACATATGCTATCATTGGCAATAGGTTATCTTACTGTAAATAATTCCATGTTCAATATATAGAAATCCTTGTTAACATATTGTCCAGATATGGGCAGAATCGCTGCTTGATTAATTTAGTTTCTAAATCAGTTGTTATTCTTCTGCTCTGAATTGCTTATTCATTTTTATCTTTAAACCTGATCTTTAAGCCTTTGTTCTCAGGGGAACCTAAAAAAAGCTTTGAGTATAGGTACCATTGATCATCTTAAAAATGTCCTCAGTGGTAGCGATGATTTACACTGTTTTTAAAAGTATCAGATACATCGCATCTGTTTCTTTTCACTGGAGCTTTGTAGAGTTACACATGGCAATGACTCTTGCAGACACCAGGAGATGGAGTTCTTTAGTCCTTCTCTTTTTCTCACAGATCATATTGAACCTTTGAGCCTGTAGAAATTAATAAACTGTTATTGCCATAATCCACACCCCAGGATTTTAATCCAGCACTCCCCTTGAACACAGACGTGAAAGGAAAGCAGTGGTGGTCTCACTTATATAGACAAGAATAATAAGTGTCTTCAAGAAGGGTGAAGAATTCACAGTGGATGCAAGACATTAAAGAAAGCATTGGCGCTAAAGAAATGGTGGGAAAAGGGTTTTCTGAACTGGGGGGTTTATTCAAGGGAATAAATCCTGTCTGAGAGCTACTTTATACCAAATACAATTCCACATAGGGGAGGCTGGGGCTAGTTGTCACATGGGGAAGATGTCACAAGATATTTACCTCAGTAACTTAAAAAAAAAAAAAAAAAAAAAAACATAAAATAGTAAAGTTAAACAGCAAAACAAGAGTCATATAACCAAAGTAGATTTTAACCTGAAAGTTGAAATGTATTCATAGGACATTGGTCTTTTATACAAATGTAAGGTCAGGATAAATATTTAAAATGTCATAAATTTAGATAATTTGTAGTACATGTTGAACAAAACAACAGCTTACTCTCTCTTTTTTGTCTCTATTTTGTAAATTGTCTTGTTTTTTATCATTTTTACAGTTAACATTTTGTTGAAAAATGTGATAACGCACTCCATATAGTGTGATGACATGCCCCGTGTTGGTCACAATGTGTAATAGCCTGCATCTTTTTACCAACAAAAATGTCTTTATTGGTGTATATGGTACCATTCTGGATGTAAGTTAAATCTTCTAATATTTTAACAAGTGATTTAAAAAGGCACATACAGCGTATACTGAGATGCGATTTATGACCTTTGGTTTTCATTTGAGAAGGACTTGTGATGTTTATGGCCAAGTGTCTGCTTGCTATCCTTTCAGACTCTCCTCCTTCTTAGTGGGAAACTGAAAGCAAATCTCTGTAATGGTCAAAGCAACTATCATGTGTCTTGTCCAATTTGTCATTCTCACATGGAATGATTTAGTATTGACTGTGCGGTTATCTTGTGCAAAGTCATGATCTTAAAGACGGAAGTTTTATTATCTGACCTTATTTAGCATTTGCCAGTTTATTCATTATTTTTCCCTTTTCTTTTCAATAGTGTCTTAGGTGTTCAAATAAGAGTGTACACTGTACATATACTTAAAGGGATAGTCCAAACTAAAAATAAAATTATGTCATCATTTACTCACCCTAATGTCATTCCTGTATGTATTTCTTTCTTTAAATTATTTTGAAAAATGTGGGTAATCCAACTGTTGCAAAGGCAATGACACAGTTTTATTTATTTTTTTTCATAAGCTTTTTATTTATTTTTTTGGTGTGAACTTAAATTGTGCTGTTAACCTGTGGTGCAAGTATCAGCAGGATTCTTCACACTTTCCATGCCAAATCAAAAAGCTTTCCCAGCTCCCACCATCATTGCTATTAAATGTTAAAGTTAAATACCCATAAACAGTGTTCTTGGACATTGAATTTTACTAGCTTTGCTGTGCTTTGTTAATTAAATTTACAACACGCTTCTTAAATTTGGTGATTGCAGATGCCTCCAGCTGTATTTGGTCTCCAGAGGTCTGCAGCATGATGCAGCGTTGCAGTATTATTTTCATATTTCCAGCTAAAAGAGAGAGCTAGAAGAGAGAGAATGGCGGAGAAGGCAAGGAAAGTGAAGGCAATTACATGGATTTTAACCTAAAATGCAATGAGATGACTTGGAACAGAGTTAAAAGCCCATATTTACTCAAACGGCATCACTGCGGTCCCTCTCCAAATAGGAGTGCCACATATCACTTAGCCTGCCAAGAAACTTCCCCACAGGAGCACTTAAAATGAGCCAGACAGCCTTTCCAGTGTCAGATAGAAGATTCTTCTGCATGCAAATATTATACAATAGACTTTATTAAGGTAATAATTTTTGCTGAAGTATATCAGCCAGTGGTAGTTAAGGTTGTTTTAATATCTCCAGGGTAGACTGCAGAATGGCCAATTTAACAAGGGACCTGGGGATTAATGATGTTTAAAGATAGGTTTATGACTCCGGCATCTAACCGTTTCGATCAGCAGGATGTGAACGTCAATATAAAACATATGGATTTTCTTCAAATCCATCATGGCTTAAAAAATGAAAACAAAAAACATCATCACACTCCTTTGGCTAAAACAGGGAAATGAAAAATAGACCGGAGTAAGAAATAAAATAAAGTACAATGCCCCGTTGTCAATGGTTAATGGATTAAACATTTCTGGTTTGTCCAGGGAGAGAAAAAATCATGTGAAATGTTGTATAATGTCTGTTGAGCAAGACAGACCATCAGTCTGTCATGAACCTGTGACTCTGTACTCTGAATCATACATGAGATATGTAAATCTAAGCTGCTTCTCAGAATTGCAGTGTGCAAATATAAATTGTTTTCGTATTTTCAATCACATTAGGCAATTGATTTAAAATAACACCAGAAAATAACCACATGTAGTCCATTTTACATATGAAAAACTTACAAACGTTTATTATCCCTTCGGTGTTTTATAGAACATTGAGTTCATGGAGTAAGGTTGATTTTATTGTATTTAATCAGTTTTAAATTCTAAATCACATTTATTTAACACATATACCTATATTTTATTCAGTTCTATGTGATTTATTTTGCTTCTCTTATTGTTTAAAGGAATTCAAATTTGAATAAAAAATAAATATCAATATAATATTGTCTTTTACTGTATGCTCACAAGGGCTGCACTTATTTAATTTTACAAAAAACAGCAATATTATGAAATCACTATTAAGATAACTTTAATTGTACAAAATTTAATTTAGAATAGTTTGTTTTAACAAAGCTGCATTTTCAGCTTGATTCTAATCTAATATGCTGATTTGGTGTAACATTTTTATTCCATTTTTATTGTTATTATTTTTTAATGAAATTAAATTATTAATTAATTAAACCATTATGCTGCTTAATATTAATATTTGATGAAAAAGTTAAAAACAGCATTTATTTAAAACACATACTTTATAATAAAGTAGTAGTCCTTTCTGTAATTTATTCTGTGTGTGTGTGTTTTAATGCTTTTAACATTTTACATTTTAGATGCTGCCAGTGCTTCTAAATAGTATGTTTCATTGTATTTGCAAATGTACAGAATGTATGTGATATATGTTACAGTATACTGACTAATTTAACTGTGCCTTTTTTTTTCTTTTCTTTTTTTGGAACATAACAGTACCTGAGTTGGAAAATATTCTCATTTTTGGGTGAACTGCTAAATCCTCTATTTACTCAAAATGGTATCATCCTTTTTGTCTTTTCCTAATGATATATTGTGCTCTGCATGATTGCATCCTGTCTTCACCTCTACACTATTCTTTTGTTCTTTTAAAAGCTCTTCTCATCAGAATTTGCACAAATTGTGAAGTGACACTTCTGTTCTTTGGGCTCCTCAGTACATCCACTATGTGGTTTCTGAAGTTGTGCCTGCATGGTTCCCTATTGATACATCATTTGTACTGCGTCTGCTAAGACGCTATGAGGAAAACTCCTTTTTCTCCAAATGAAAAGTGAAAGTGAAAGTCCTAACATTTGGTTCTCCGGAATTAACCCATCCAGGTGCAAGCACAGCAGTGAGTAGGAAACAAACACACACACAAACACACACACCCGGAGCAGTGGGCAGCTATTTGCTCCAGCTCCCGGGGAGCAATTGTAACTGCATGGCAATTGGTTCATGCAGTGAATTAAAAATTAACCAATGGCTCAGCAGCAGAGCTGCACAAGCCTATGGCGACAAAGGGGTCTCATACCTGCTTGGCTGAATTTGCTACTCTTCAGGCGCCCATAGTGCCTGCAGCAGCTGTGGTCTTCCCGGTCCCCTGCCACCATCTGGCATATCTCTGCCTGCTTCAGATTGTGGGCTTGCCTCTCGATCCTGCCCCCAGCATTCTGCAGAGCCACAAAAAGGGGTCCCCCAGCTCAGAGCAAGTCAGGCTTCTACAGCCGATACTTCCTTATCCCCAAAAAGGATGGCGGCCTAATGCTCATCCTCGATCTCAGGCACCTGAATTATGCCCTTGATGCCTACTTCCACATCCAGATAACCCCCACCACAGGCCATTCTTGAGGTTCAGCTTCAATGGAGTGGCTTATCAATACACCGTCCTTCCTTTTGGATTGTCCCTGGCTCCTCAAACTTTAATCAAGCGCATGGATGTGGCTCTTTCCCCGCTTAGACAGATGGGAATCCGCATTCTGAATTATCTCAATGACTGGCTCATCTTGGCCCAGTCGGAGAACGAGCTATTATCTCACAGATCATTCCTCCTCAGCAACTTAGATTGCCTGGGACTCAATTTTGCACACTGTTCCACAGGCAATGGATATTGTTCCTTGGAACAGATCTCTACTCAGCCCGAATGAGGGTGATAGTTGCACCAGATCATGCACTGGCTATTCAGTAGCTTGCAGCCTCATTTAAAGTTAGAGCACCTTGCTCCATGAAGGCATTTCAGAAGATGTTGGGCCTCATGGCCTCTGCGTCTTTCTGTGCATGCTTTGAAGGCCCCTTCAGTACTGGCTTAAACCATGAGTCACGGACACATGCATGTCAAGGTGAACTGGGCCTGCATAGCAGCTCTGGCTGTAAAGACTCTCCATGGATGGATGATACCCCTGGGAATGATCTGCAGAAGGAAGGTGGTCCCGACAGACGCTTCCAACACAGGTTAGCGAGCGCTGTGCGATGCAAACCAGCTTTCGGCCATTGGTCGAAAGAGGAGAGTCAGTTTCACATCAACTTTCTGGAAATGCTGGTAGTATGTTTAGGCCTTCGCAGTTTTCTGCCAGACCTACGGGGGCACCACATGCTAGTCTGCTCGGACAGCATGACAGTGGTGTCATAATTAAATCACAAAGGCGGTCTCTCCTCAAAGTGCCTCTTCATTCTGGCAGAACCTCCTGGAGTGGGCTCAGCTCAACTTGTGTTCATTAAGAGCAGCACATGTGCCGGACAGGTTGAACCAAGGAGCAGACATGCTATATTTTCAAAGGACAGGGATGCTTTGGCCCACGACTGGCCCAACCTCCCCCTTTTCACACAGTTCCCCCAATAGCCTTGATCCCACAAGGGATCTGCCCACAGTGTTGAGGGCTTTGAAGAGCCTTCCCTCCGAGCCACTACAGTCTGTTCGCCCCCTAATGCTAACTGCTCTGCTAATGGTGTTAGCATCCGTAAAGCGTTTGGAAGATCTGGAGGCACTCTCGGTGAGCCCCACCTGACTTGAATTTTGGCCCAATGACTCCAAGGTCATCCTGAAACCGAGGCATGGTTATGCACCTAAAGCGCTCTCCATTCCATTCAGAGCACGGGTAACAGCTCTTTTGCTGCTTCCTACTTCTGAGCAGGACCAAGAAATGAATTTACTTATATTTATATTTACTTATATTGAGCTTTCTGCTTTGGTGACCACACCAAAGGGTCTCTGGCCACAAAGCAGAGACTTTCCAAATAGATAGTTGATGCTATCTCTATGAGTTTGGCCCTATTGCCTCCTGTAGGGCTTCCCTGCAAAATACTTAGTCCGTCTGGGCCCCATTGCTGCTCAAAGTAAGTTCAAGTCTTAGTCGTTCCTCTAGCATAGCTTATCAGTATTGTGCTGGTTCCCCATAGCATCTAATCAGACAGAGTATGAGTGAAGTATCGATAGAGAATGTACTCGGTTACTAACGTGACCTCGGTTCCCTAAGATACGGGAAAAAGTACTGCATTGATGGCCATGCTGTAGCTGCATGACTCAGTCGTCACGTCAGTCAAAGTTATACTGCATTATTGACAAAGGAGTTTTCCCCTTAGTGTCTTAGCAGAAGCAGTGCTTGTTCCCATATCTCAGGGAGCCGAGGTTACGTTAGGAACTAAGTACATTTTCTTCATATGGTAATCATTGGCACATACTCTTTGTACATGTGTTACTGATGAAAGACTCATTTAGAATAGTTGATATTATATAGCAGCCATTAATTTGTTTAATTTTCGTTTCCTATCTTTTCATCATTGCAATACATCAGAGCAAACAACCACTATGGTGATAAAGAAATTCAATAAACTTAGAAATTCCTGAACTTAGATTTCATACATTTATCCGTCTACATTTACTAAGAAATATGGTTTATCTGTATACTTTGTGTTAATCGACTTTCTTACTGCATTACAATAGTATAATTTAAATATATAAAGGAAATAAAAGCCCATCCATCCTCCTCTTCTTTCAAACCAAGAAACCAATAATAGCAACAGCGTGAAGTGTATATGAGAGGCATGCTGTCTGAGAGTCAAATCAAATCGGCTCTGAAATCAAACCAAAGTGGCCTTTTAAGGCTACAGAACGTGATACAGCCTGGCACCAGGAGTTTGACCTGATCCTACAACTCTCTTATGGCTGGGCAACATTCCATCTTGACTGATTCACCATTTCTGCACATTTAGTCTGAAAGGCGGGGTGGTATAAACAGGGTGCAAAGCAGACACCCTAATCCCTCCACAGCTCATACATTGTCTGCCATCAGTTGGGTCACTCACTTGGGGTCTGCAGCATTTGCAGAAATGTTAATCCTCTCCCAAAAAGAACATGGCCATCATCTAATGCTGAAGTGTGGGAATCCAAGGGTACTGCTTAGTAATGCTAGGGATGTAGATAATTTATATAGAGAGAGAGGTAGAGAGAGAGGTTTAAGTTTATTGTTATGAATAATTTTATATGAAATGTATATTTTCCTAAACGTGTTTTATTCAAAAACTGCAAGAAAATCAAAATCATAAATCTAAAGTTCTGTACCACTCATGAAATTTGTTTCCCATTAATTTCCAATGCAGTCATTTTTTACTGTGAGGAGTACAAGTGTGACTGATTTTTTCAGGACCATTTAAGCTTTTTGAATCATGTCAGTGATGGGTATTTTTTACATCGCAAGTGCCAAAACATTTATCAATTTTGTACCATTATGATGACGTTAAAATCCACTGTGATGGCACCTATTAACTGCAGAGGATCCAATGGATTAATAAAAAAATGTAGTAGCCTAATAAAAGAAAATGTAACAACACTTTAGATTCCAGAGATTTAGATTTAAAGCATAAGTAAACAGAATTTATAGCATAACTTATTTTAAATTATAGTGTATAAAGGGAACAGTAAGTGAAGTTTGGGTAATAAAGGGGTAACAACCTGAAAAATCACAAATAATTTATACTGTAAGTATTTTGAAACTACCTATTCTAATATTGCATGGTATGTATGACCTACTAAACAAAAATCGTGAATGAAAGCATATTTTATTCATTGAATTCAGCTAAGTCACAGCAACTTCCCCACACCACTATCACCAAAAAACTACTTCTGATGGTCAGTGTGCATGACGACAACATGCAACGTCGCCCCCTCACCCAAGATGGGTGTGAAAATAGATTTTAATTATGTATATAAAAATATTTATTGTTTCCGAATGCAAAAGCTTTCTAGCATTAGTATGAGGCTTACTATAGCAACAATTTAGGACAGTCTGTTTCACAAAGTCGCATTTGATTCGTTACTTTGATTCCCGCTCAAGTGGTGCAACTAAGCACCACTACAGAGTAAGCTATGATGAATTTTTTTTTTTTCATGTTTAATAGAGGTCTAGATGATCGTAGTTTAAAGGCGCAATATGTAATTTTTCTGCTTTAAAAATAGCAGAAATCACTATATCTATGTTATATATATTTTTTTGTTGTATACTTACATCATCCCGACAGTTTCCACTAACTTTCAAATCCGGAGAAAATTATAGTTTAATTAGAAGACACGGCACGTTTCTTTATTTCCGTTTTGTCGCCCGTCTATGACGTCATATAAACTTTGACCCCTCTAGTTTATCTAACTTCCTGCGGAACCGCCACATACAAAGGTGAACAGAAACAAAGATGAGACGAAGAAGAAAAAGTAGTAGCCTTTATCGAGACTATTATATCTTATATTTATATTGTTTATATTCGTATTTAAACCTCAATCAATAACTTAGTTATGGATCATGATTATGCTTTGCCTGCACGTTCTGTGAAGCGCAAACGCACGGGTGAAATAAATGACCCGAGATGGTTTTGGGACAAGAGAAGCAACAAGACACGGGTAAATATTGGAGTTGCATTTCCAAGATAGAGAGAGCTTCGTGACAAGCTGAAACTACAGAGAGATGCCGAACTCGCTTGCATTCTGATAAACAGGTATGCATCCATTCAGCTAACTGTATCTATCCGTATATTTTGTGAAACGATGATGTCTTGTGTAAAACACAGACGGACTAGCTCTCATGTAAATCTACATTTGTTCTATATCTAGCTGAATAAAGTAGCTTCAAATGCAGTTCTCTAACTTGTTCGATATCATGGTATAACGTAATTATAATTATTAACGAAAGGCGGCCGTGTTTTTTAACATATATTACTACTAGCTAGATGGAATATTGATTTGATAGGGGTCTCATAATTCATATAGACGGTTTCATCGGGCGCATGCGCCTGGACCTAAGTTAACCTCCGGTCTGTGTTGTGTATATCGGTCTGGCTGCAGTGCCTTCTACAAACGCAGTTAAAGGCAAGGTGATGAGTAGACTGAAGTTGGGCTCCGGTGGTTGTGCTGCAGGATGTGTTTCCCATACATTTATTTATTTTTTGAGACTCGACACAATTTTAAAACTGATCTTTTTTCAAAAAGACTTCATTGAGTAACGTTGCATACCGCACGTTTAATAATAATAATAATTCCTTACATTTATGTTTAAATATCAAAACGAGGCACAGGTGTTTTTATATCGCTGTATTTCTGAAGGAAGACTTGCATGTTATATGCCTGATAGCAGCGTGTGAGCGTACCAGCTCTGCTTCGTTTACAGCTGTTACTGGGGAAACCTCTATTTCTCGCGCTTTATGTCTATGCTTTAAAACATCTCCTGTTGGCAAATAATGAATTTGCATTTTCATTAAGTCCGCCTGATCCACGCAGCAAACATTTTGTTTGTTATCAAAAAATATCTACTCTAGAGGGACTTGGCTGTTGTTATTGATTCTATTTGGAAGTCTACCGGAAGTTGAGTTAGGTCCACAAAAGCGCTCATGCGCAGTAACGTTTGTTTATGTTGTTGCCGTTGAAACCGTCTATATCTCTCCATTCGAAAAGACATGATTGTCAAAATACTAAGTTAGAATGAGTGAGGAATGATAGGGAGCGACATGGCGCGTGTTCCAATGAACAACAACTCCCATGAGCCTTACGCTCTTTCCCGACGTCATCAAAGTACGTCTTATGTTATTATTTTGATTGAGTGACCCCTGGTGGCAAAAAATTCCATACTACACGTTTAATTATTTAGATGTAATGTTATTATTTGTTGTTGTTCAAGTTGTTCTAATTTAAAATTATGCATCTGTTAAATGGGTCGCAATGAATGTATATGTCAGGGAAACGATCGTAATGAGTATTTTTCATTCCACTGCTGTGCTTTTCCATTGTATTTCAATGCTAAATGCGCAACCCAACGTCTTGAATATGGCGCTTTCGTCTCAGGTCCACTGATCTATAACATTATATATCTCTATTAGCCTATAGATCAGTGCTCAGGTCTTTAGCAGCTTCTCGCGCATAATTCTCCTGCAAAATAGCCTAAATCATTCAAAAACACGGCGCTCAAATTCAAATAAATTTAGCTTCTAAAACACGTCTCTAGACCTTGCACTTTGATAAAAATAAAATAAAAAACACACCTCCACTGACCTGCCTCGTGACCTTGTATTAATAACGGTCTGACAAACACGAATGGGCCACAAAAGTGTGTATATATATATATATATATATATATATATATATATATATATATATATATATATATATATATATATATATATATATATATATATATATATATATATATATATATATATATATATAATTTTTTTTTTTTTTTTTTTTTTTTTTACTCTCTGCTATATCATCGCCGCCTTTCATCACCTCAGCGGACCCGATTTCTCGGGGGGACTCAAATTCTCATCACACCGGATCTGCATACTATGTAATATTACAATAGGTAGGCTATCCCTTATTTACAATATACTTATAGTATGAATCATTTGCAATTTTTTCTTTTTTTTTTTCTTCCTGAAATTTTTTATTGCAGTAGATGCAGACTGATCGGTGGATACTGCTATCTGTGGATAAGGTGATTTGATTCTGGCATAAAATTCTGGATTTTCTTACTTTTCAAAAGTCATCCAAAATCTACTGAGAACATTTAAATAAAATCCTGCCTTGCTATCAGAGTAAATGTGGAACTCAAGAATGTTATGGGAAGTATTTTCTTTGAAACCCTTCCCACTGCTTCAAGGATTGATCATGCTGGAAGCAAAGTGCCCAGAACATCACAACTGCCAACATGTGCTGGCCATATTATGACTCATATGACCATGCAAGAATAGGGCTGGCAACAAGTAGCACTTAGCTGTTTGTTATGGTTAAGATGAATGGGTATCATCCGTTGCTCAGGTGCTGTTCTGTCGAGGTGTGCTTATGTGCTTTGGATACTGCAAACACATTTCACTTCGTTGTGACTCGTTAGGCATACAAATCAAAAAGTCTTTTAAGATTCCTTTTAGAAAACATGTACCAAGAACACCTATCTGTCCAATGTCTAGTCAAGAACATAAGGGCCTTAATCATGCAACCCAATCTATCATTCCCCCCCTCTTGAAGAGGCAGTGCCTGTGCATCTGTGCCCTCCATCAGTTTTGGGGAGATCAGGCATGCATTATGGAAGTGCAGAAGTCACCACGACCCAGACTCAATCCAAATCTGGGGCTGGGCTTGCACAGTATTTTCAGGCAGCAAAACGAGGTTACTTGCTCCAGTTCACTCGCAGTCCACCTCTCTTCAGAGGTATTATTCAAACCTCACATTGTCCGGTCCAAAATGCAAACTTTGCTTGCAAAAGAAGCCAGCTAACTGCAAACAGCAAGTCAAGTTTTCCCGGCCACTACTTTTTCATTCCCTAGAAAGATGGTGGGCTCAGGTCTATTCTTGATCTCAGGCTTCTAAACCACACGCTTATGAAATGGCCATTCAAGATGCTGACTTTGAAACATCTTCGTGCAAATATGACCCTTGTACTGGTTCCAAAAGATGCTTACTTTTACATCCAGATAGACCCTCATCACAGACTGTTATTGAGATACCATTCAAGGCGGTGGCTTATCAAATACAGTCCTGCCATTCGGACTGTCTCTAACTCCACACATGTTTATGAAAGGCTACACTCTAAAGGGCTGCTGGTCACGAGGCAGTGACTTCTTGCTGGATAGTTGATTTTATAGCCCTGGTTTATCTTTGGCTTAATTTACCAAAGTAATAATAATTAAAACGTTTTTAAATTTTTGTATTTAAAATAAAACTTGCACGTTTTAATCAAAGAATGACAGTAAAGACAATTATGTTATGAAATATTTCTATGTTAAATAAATGGTTTTCTTTTGAGCTTTCTATTCTTCAAAGAATCCTGAAAAAGTGTATTGTGGTTTCCATAAAATATATTAAGCAGGAATATATATTATTTATATATTTTCTATTACTGATAATAATAAGAAATATTTCTTGAGCACCAGATGAGCATATTAGTATAAATTCTGAAGGATCATATGACACTGGAGCACTGGATTCTAAAAAAAAAAAAACATCTTTGTCATCACATGGATAAATTACACCTCAACATTGATTAAAATACACAATATTTATTTTAAAATGTAATAATGTTTCAAAATATAACTGTTTTTACTGTATTTTCAATCAAATAAAGGCAACCTTGGTGACCATAAGAGCTTTGGTGAAAATTCTAAAACTTTCAAAGTTTAAAAAATTCTTACCATCTTGAATGTGTACAATTGAATTCCAAATATGCAATATTTGCTTCTTTTATTAGTGGGACTAGAACAAATAGTTTAGGCATCTTAGCTCAGAAAACACTTCTGCAAATATTTGAAAATTCTCCAGGACATCTCTTTCATAGACGGTTAGTAGTTCAATATTTAGCTTTTGTTTTGTCCGTTCCTATATTCAGTCAAATACACAGATATTTTTTCAGAGCCCTAACAAGCAATGCAAGTAGTCCTATCATACACTTTATCTCAAGTCTTGATGATTTATGACCCTGATTTATGGCCTGATTTATGGCCGTACAGTCCGTGTAGATTGACAGGTAGTCAGAAGTGTGCATGGTCAGTTGGATTGATTTATGACTATAAGGCCTGTCAGTCAAAGCGGTTGCCATGCCACTGGGTCCTGTGACCCTTGATTGACATGGCAGAGGTGTGTAAATCAAAAGATCAAAGAGATCTCAGATTTGACTTGTGTTGTGTTTATTACTGGATATATGATGGTTGTATCTGTAACCAGAGCAGTGGGGGGTTTCTTATGATGGTTGTATCTGTAACCAGAGCTGTGGGGGGTTTCTGTGAAGTTCCTTTCTGGCTTGTTGTTCACACCTAAAGACAGTGGGGAGGTGTTTGGGTTCTTCCTGGGGGAAAAAAATGGCTGTGCAAAAGTGAGGGTTTTGACGTCTTGACAGGATCAATGTTTGTTTGATCTATATGGTGTTGATACCTAGGCACCAACAGGCCACATGCTCCCCGTCTACAAACACATTTGAAAAGGAGGACGATGTCTGGTGTCTTTCCAGGTGAGAATTTCAAAGAGTGAGAGAGACAATTATCTAAATCATCAACTAACCAAGCCGCTGAAGAGATAAATAATTGAATGTTATCTGGAATTAATAAAATCAAACAGGCATTCCTTAATGTTAAGAAAATACTATCCATAATATGTGGTGTTTAAAAGGAGTTGAAATCTCACGTTAATTTTAAAACCAACTCTAAACACACACACACACACACAAATTGGTTTTCCATGTTCTATGAGACATCCCGTAGACGTAATGCTTTTTTAGACTGTACAAATTGTATTTTGCATCACCATACACCAACCTTACACTTAAACCTACCCCTTACAGAAAATTTCTTTCATTTTAAGATTTTCAAAAACACTTCATTCTGTATGATTTATAAACATGTTTCCTCACGGGGACAAAAACAATCCCCAAGAATTTTGGATATTGCCATCATTGTTCCCCATAACATGGGGTATACCTGAACCACACAAACACACACACACACATACACAGTAAAACTGAGTAAACTAAATTTTATTTATGAGCAAATTCGTATTTGTTGTTTTTACGTTGTGTTATGTACGTATTTTTTCATTTAATAA
This sequence comes from Carassius auratus, assembly GCF_003368295.1. Taxonomy (NCBI): domain Eukaryota; kingdom Metazoa; phylum Chordata; class Actinopteri; order Cypriniformes; family Cyprinidae; genus Carassius; species Carassius auratus. The sequence goes on from NC_039283.1 coordinate 19,326,969, forward strand.
TCTAACCTGTAGATAGTATGTGTACTGTAAATGAACAAATATACATTTAGCTTAAACTCAGTAAAATAATTACACCTTCCATTTTAAACATGTCTAAAAGATTACACATTGTGTGTCACTAAAGCAAGGCACACTGTCTATTGTCTTAATTATTTTTTAAATAACCTGATGACCAGCATTGTTTCTTTAGATCATTTATGCACACAAGTGCTTTTTTCACACGACTAGAAAACTCTTTGGATGTGTTTGGCAAACATCATTTCTACCTCTTAAATGCATGACTGAACTTTTCTCATTCGACAGAAATACTATTTTCTAATTATTTACCCGGTTTCTAACACTCGGTGTAAATGTTCTTACCTAGAACAGAAAACATACACTTTGACTATTTGATTATTTTGTAGGCATCATGTAATGTTAAATGGTTTACTAAAAAAAAGTAGCACCAGCAGCAGATTATCAAAATGAAAGAAATGTACAAGCTAAGGATGTTTCAACTATCATCATTTCCTTTTGACTCTGATAAACTGGTAATGAATTTTCTATGCAAGTGACACAATATACAGTTCTCATACTATTTGTGTAGATAGCTGTACTAAAACATTTATGACTATTTTTGCATGCCAGCAGATTATGTCGAGGGTGTTTCACATCTAAGAAGCACAATGTTTTGTAAATGACATTTTTCTTACACCTCAAGATTTAGCCACATCAAGATTTTGGACGGCCGTTCACAATTTGTTTGTTGGACTGTACGTTTTTAGGTGATCTCTGTGTGGTGTCATCATAATAGAAATAAATGAAAATTAAGAAATTAAGTTACAGTTTTTCTCTTCGAGATATTTCTTTTAGTGCAACTTTGTGTCTGTCCAAAAAGTGTGATCACATGAAGTATGGACACAACAAAAAATGAAGTCTAGCTGTTTTACACTTAAAACTATTACAACCTAAACAAATGAAACGGTTCCACTGAAAGATGCCCACTCGTTTAAGTTTGAGCATGTTAAAGTTTCCACACTCCTGTGTAGAGATACATTTTATCCATAACCTTTTGTGTATTCACGTGACCAAATCACCAAGAGAGTATAGCAAGAAAGCAAATGTTTACAATGCATATAAAATTCTGAATACAATTGTTTAAAAAAATTATGTTGATTTGTAAATGGTATTTTTATTAATCCACTAGATTAAGTCATCTTGTTCAGATAGCAGATGAAACCATTCACATTTTGTTTGTTTGGCCGTTTTTGTTTTAAGACTCCTGTAAGTTCATGTTATGGGAAAGAGAGCAGGGTGAGCACATCCTATTCATTTAAGAAAAAGTATTAAACATTTGACCGAACTTTTTTATTATTTTGACAAAACACAACAACATTAAAGAATGTTATCCGTTCCTATGGCCATCTTCTTTGACTCAAATGAAGCAATATCTCTGGTGTACGTAAGCATCTACAATGTGTGTATGTGCTAAACATCTGTTTCTCCACTTCTGCCAGATTTGTTAGATGGGCTTTTGTTGTAATACAGACACATTTGAGAACTACGATGTTCTCACTTTTGTAATGGTTATAGAAAAATTCAAACATAACTTTTGCATACGGATTATCTGTGAGCAAAACTGACAAAAAAATCACTGAATTATGAAATGCAAAAGTGTGTACGGCATTTGGCAAAACAGGATTTTAGCTGTAATGAGCACATAAGACAAAAATTGTCAATGTGTGACTTGTAAATATATATTATTTTATTTTATTTATTTATTTATTTTTACCAGAGATAGTCGACTGATCTGTTTACATGTTGTTTTGCCGTTTTCTGATGAAGAGTTTTCTCTGACTGTGGTCAAACATACAGTGCCTGTTCATAGGACTTTTTACAGCATAACTACAGCATAAAAATATCGCCCCTACATCTAGAGCTCTTGTTCATATAGCTGATGATGATGTTCACATTTTTATTTGTCGTACTCGTTAGTTTCAACATTTCTACTGGACATTAAAGAGTAGGCCTATGTGTACTCCCTTTATGTCAGAAGCATTAGCATCTACTGTGTGCTAAGAATGTTCTGCTTTCTCCACTTTTGGTGGATTTGCTAGAGGGACTATGTGACCTTGTTGTAATGTGATTACGTTTAAGATCCATAAGATTGCACTAAACGCCCTTGAATAGGTTATAGACATACTCTTCTATGCAGGAAATATGTTTCCACAACAGAAATATGTATCAGAATAACAAATACTAATATTGAAATCCTTTCTCCTAAATTATTGTGAAAACTTTTAATGTGGATCCGGCCCACCAGCCGTGTATCTTTTTCATTGTTTTTTAGATAAAGACTATTCCTCGAGTTTGGTCAAACAGGCAAAAACATGAACAAAATAGAGTACAAGATGATTAAATGATTGTCAAGAGACTGTTTAAACTGAGATTGTGATGCACTTTAGAGCTTTTTCTGGTCTACCAGTGTCACAAAGACACATAATAGCCACTACCTCAACTTGAAAATGAGTCCTGCCATTTTCTGTTCTGACTGTTACACTTAATACAAACCCATCTATTACACTTAAAGTTAGACATTAAGAGTCAAGGATGCCACAGGAACTAATTCCTTTCTCTGTTTCTCTAAACATCACACTGGTAAATAAACCAGAGATGACATGTAGAAAGAATTCATTGAAAGGGGCATGTTTTAGTCCATTTTAGATGGTCTGCACCAACACACGTTTTAGATGTTTTAGGTATTCATCAGACTAACAGGTTTGATTCGGGAAACACACACGACTGGAACTGAGTGTTGTCATGTCTTTATAATTGATCTACTTTTACTTTTAAAACAACACAGTGAGAAAGTATGGTCTTCGACAGCATGGGCCCCTGAAATGTTGTATTATTTCTTTGTTTTCACAAAATATCTAAACATTTATCTATCTTAAAATATTAGTTATTACGTATTTACAAAGTTGTCGTGTCCGACGTTTACATTTTTAAGAACATCTGATATAGTTTATCATCTTTTAAATTTTATAACATATGTTTCACCAAACCTTGACGCCTGAAAAACGGGTTTAGCATCAGTCCACATTTCAGTTGTTAGCCAGAAAATGCAAGTGAGCCGATATTTCATTACCGAGATAATCTACATGATCAGAAACTAGCTCACAGTTACATTACAGTTTTGGGTTCAAGTTTATGTTGAATAGTGTTTGTTACTGCTCCAAATGTTTAACACCACATTACTCCATTGTGAAGATATGTACTGTACAAAAAGTTTTTCACTGTAGTAGTCCAACTCTGAAACCAGACCAAACAAAAATGAGCTTGAGCCTTAGTTGTGGCAGAATTATGTTTTTTATGATTTCTTTTTATCTTTCCATGATTTGTGCGTGTTGTTCTGAACCACGGTTTCATTTTTAACATCACAATTCATATTGTATTGTCCTGTAAGATTGTAAAGAGTTTTGTGTGTGACAGTCTCTGGATTCTTTTTTTTTTTTTTTTTGCAAACAGAACTGCTGTAATGTTAGCGAGCTCTTTGTGTTTTCTGCTTTACTGTGTTTATATACGTCAGATTTCTTTAAATTTGCTCGATTAAAGTATTTAACACAGTTTTGGGTAATGTGTGTGTGAATATAGAGGATCTTTAAAAATATTTTTTCTTGAAATATCCATGTAACACTCTGAATCGAGACTGCTTCTTTTAAATATAACATTAACACATTTTTCATGAGCTCAGACCCATTGTTTCATAAACCACAAAAGATTAAAATGTGATTCAACTTTTTATTTCAACAATAGATTTTTGAATTTACATTCATACATTGAAATAGTGAAGAAAATGGTCAAATTGGCATTACTAACAAACAGTAATAATGACATTACAGGTGGTCTAGCCAGAAAAGAAAATCTCTACAGGCCAGCATGTTTTGTTCTAGTATGTAGTTGACGTAAGTTTGAACAATCTCACGTGTCATGGAACCATAATTTTTTGAAACCAACAATGTACATAAATCTGTTACACATGTATTAATACACATTAATAATAATTATAGTTCTCGGCCGATTTGTACGTTATTAAATTATATTAGTGGTCATCACAAACTTAAGGTGTAAACAAAAGTACCTTGCAACAGTGTGCTTTAGATTTACTAGAAAGATAATGTTGATGCTTTGTTCGCAAGGAAAACATACATTGTTTAAGAGAAAATAATCTCACTGAATGTGCTAAAGCATCCAATGTTTTATGACTACTGAAGGTGTCACATCCTTGTTTGTTTCACACCTGTGGGGTCCTACCTACTTTCCAAGTGTGATACTTAAAAAAGCTTTAGGGGCATATAGTTAACCACAGAAGACTTTCTGCATGCTCCTGTTACAATGGCGGCCGCTGCTCCAAACAGTCCTGAAACATCTAGAAGAATGATGTGTGGAACACCGCCAAGAAGTCTGAAATGAGAGAGGAGCTGACTTTTGCACCAAGGAAAAATCAAGGGAAGAGCATAAGAAAGGTTCTCATTGAAGATGAAGATTTTGTGAAACAAGATTTCACCATGTCTTATGATCGTGTGGGGAGATTTGTGTTTGACAAAGAGTTGCAGATTGGATTGTGAAGCTCTACGTTTTGGAATCTTATGAAGAACATACATCCGAATGCACCTACCCGCTTTTGACCGCCGTAGACTGGGCATACTTCTACAATCAAATTTGGAGAAACTTTAATATGGATGAAAAAATCTGGTACATTTTCCAATGGGATGGTACAACGCCTGGTATGCGGTACTATGGGAGAAAGCCACCAGACTACATATCCATAGCATCCTGTTGGAACAAAACGCTTCATGACCAGAATTATCTCATGCAGATAAATAAACGTCGGGAGGACTTTGAAACAAACTTTGACTCTGATGAGTCTGATCGTGACTGGCCCCTTCCTGAGGTCAACTCTTATGAATGCTGCAAAAAGAGACTATATTTTGAGCAATGTAACATACCCATGTTGAACACAATTTTTTCAATGATAAACAAGCTGTTTCAGTCAATTTAAATTTATTTTAAAACCGAATGATCAGCCAGTTAATAGTGTATTCGGTATAAAAAACCTGAACAATGATGTTGTAATGTTTCTTTTTCAATATTTACTCACCCTTCTATGTGTCCCTTGCTCTATGTTTAATAAATGGCTGTCAGATTAAGTTTTCCCAATACACAATACATTACCGTTACTTGAAACAAGTGTCTTAACAAAAATCCTAATAAACCTCGTAATCTTTAATCCAAATATCTTCCAGTGAAAATGACAGAATTCTCTTTGGTGACATAAGCTAGGCTTCGCCGGTCAAAACACATCCCTAATTAGGCCCCTTCACCCTCCTCCACTTTTAGAGTGCAACACCCCCATCTCAACAACCAACCAAGCAACATTTGAAACGTAGAAACAAGACCCCCCCATTTTTATTTTTTTGTTCAAATGTACAGAAGATCCACCACTACTCCCTCGTGACTATGGCTAGTCTTCTTCCCCTGTGAGCGGCTGACCTCATAAACTCTGCAGTTATCGCAGGTTTTCCTAGATCTGCGAACAAGGGTTTTACAGCACGGTCAACGGAGCTACTGCAACATCTTGTTGATCAAAACATTATCTACATGGACTGACAGAATCAGCTTCAACAATCAAATTTGTCTGAAACTGATGCACTCTCTAATTTTTCAAATAATAAGGCTTCGACAGATCTGAACCATAAACCAGAAATTGAAACTGAAATTGCACAAGGCCTGGATCGTCGTGGATTAATACAGTCAGTCCGGATTCTGGCAAATGGTGACAGCATTCTACAGTATATTGATTAGGGTACAAAGTCTATCTCTTGAATTAAATTCTGAAAAGGATGTCTGACGCTGCACAAAAGCAGATGGATTGCAACTGGAGTTCTGCCACTACGGATGATCAGATGAAGTGTGACTGCACCCCGGGGGAAGCGTGTCATGTAACAGACTACATAGACACTATGTTTAAACAGCGTTACCGAGAACAAATGATCAAACTGATGCATGCGGTCATAGAGAATCCAAATCATGATTGTACCGGGGATACCAAGTGTGTAAAAAATCTTAAGAATGAAATGAATGTTGTAAGAAGCCTGAAAAATAACCCATGGCCTGATTTGACTAGTATGTTTATTACCAGTAAAGAATCCGTCTGTGTAACGACTAGAAAAATTCTGGATGTGATGTCTGAATGTGACGATGAGATGGACATTAACGAGGTTCTCTGACTGTGTACATGTGTAACAGATTTATGTACATTGTTGGTTTCAAAAAATTATGGTTCCATGACACGTGAGATTGTTCAAACTTACGTCAACTACATACTAGAACAAAACATGCTGGCCTGTAGAGATTTTCTTTTCTGGCTAGACCACCTGTAATGTCATTATTACTGTTTGTTGGTAATGCCAATTTGACCATTTTCTTCACTATTTCAATGTATGAATGTAAATTCAAAAATCTATTGTTGAAATAAAAAGTTGAATCACATTTTAATCTTTTGTGGTTTATGAAACAATGGGTCTGAGCTCATGAAAAATGTGTTAATGTTATATTTAAAAGAAGCAGTCTCGATTCAGAGTGTTACATGGATATTTCAAGAAAAAATATTTTTAAAGATCCTCTATATTCACACACACATTACCCAAAACTGTGTTAAATACTTTAATCGAGCAAATTTAAAGAAATCTGATGTATATAAACACAGTAAAGCAGAAAACACAAAGAGCTCGCTAACATTACAGCAGTTCTGTTTGCAAAAAAAAAAAAAAAAGAATCCAGAGACTGTCACACACAAAACTCTTTACAATCTTACAGGACAATACAATATGAATTGTGATGTTAAAAATGAAACCGTGGTTCAGAACAACACGCACAAATCATGGAAAGATAAAAAGAAATCATAAAAAACATAATTCTGCCACAACTAAGGCTCAAGCTCATTTTTGTTTGGTCTGGTTTCAGAGTTGGACTACTACAGTGAAAAACTTTTTGTACAGTACATATCTTCACAATGGAGTAATGTGGTGTTAAACATTTGGAGCAGTAACAAACACTATTCAACATAAACTTGAACCCAAAACTGTAATGTAACTGTGAGCTAGTTTCTGATCATGTAGATTATCTCGGTAATGAAATATCGGCTCACTTGCATTTTCTGGCTAACAACTGAAATGTGGACTGATGCTAAACCCGTTTTTCAGGCGTCAAGGTTTGGTGAAACATATGTTATAAAATTTAAAAGATGATAAACTATATCAGATGTTCTTAAAAATGTAAACGTCGGACACGACAACTTTGTAAATACGTAATAACTAATATTTTAAGATAGATAAATGTTTAGATATTTTGTGAAAACAAAGAAATAATACAACATTTCAGGGGCCCATGCTGTCGAAGACCATACTTTCTCACTGTGTTGTTTTAAAAGTAAAAGTAGATCAATTATAAAGACATGACAACACTCAGTTCCAGTCGTGTGTGTTTCCCGAATCAAACCTGTTAGTCTGATGAATACCTAAAACATCTAAAACGTGTGTTGGTGCAGACCATCTAAAATGGACTAAAACATGCCCCTTTCAATGAATTCTTTCTACATGTCATCTCTGGTTTATTTACCAGTGTGATGTTTAGAGAAACAGAGAAAGGAATTAGTTCCTGTGGCATCCTTGACTCTTAATGTCTAACTTTAAGTGTAATAGATGGGTTTGTATTAAGTGTAACAGTCAGAACAGAAAATGGCAGGACTCATTTTCAAGTTGAGGTAGTGGCTATTATGTGTCTTTGTGACACTGGTAGACCAGAAAAAGCTCTAAAGTGCATCACAATCTCAGTTTAAACAGTCTCTTGACAATCATTTAATCATCTTGTACTCTATTTTGTTCATGTTTTTGCCTGTTTGACCAAACTCGAGGAATAGTCTTTATCTAAAAAACAATGAAAAAGATACACGGCTGGTGGGCCGGATCCACATTAAAAGTTTTCACAATAATTTAGGAGAAAGGATTTCAATATTAGTATTTGTTATTCTGATACATATTTCTGTTGTGGAAACATATTTCCTGCATAGAAGAGTATGTCTATAACCTATTCAAGGGCGTTTAGTGCAATCTTATGGATCTTAAACGTAATCACATTACAACAAGGTCACATAGTCCCTCTAGCAAATCCACCAAAAGTGGAGAAAGCAGAACATTCTTAGCACACAGTAGATGCTAATGCTTCTGACATAAAGGGAGTACACATAGGCCTACTCTTTAATGTCCAGTAGAAATGTTGAAACTAACGAGTACGACAAATAAAAATGTGAACATCATCATCAGCTATATGAACAAGAGCTCTAGATGTAGGGGCGATATTTTTATGCTGTAGTTATGCTGTAAAAAGTCCTATGAACAGGCACTGTATGTTTGACCACAGTCAGAGAAAACTCTTCATCAGAAAACGGCAAAACAACATGTAAACAGATCAGTCGACTATCTCTGGTAAAAATAAATAAATAAATAAAATAAAATAATATATATTTACAAGTCACACATTGACAATTTTTGTCTTATGTGCTCATTACAGCTAAAATCCTGTTTTGCCAAATGCCGTACACACTTTTGCATTTCATAATTCAGTGATTTTTTTTGTCAGTTTTGCTCACAGATAATCCGTATGCAAAAGTTATGTTTGAATTTTTCTATAACCATTACAAAAGTGAGAACATCGTAGTTCTCAAATGTGTCTGTATTACAACAAAAGCCCATCTAACAAATCTGGCAGAAGTGGAGAAACAGATGTTTAGCACATACACACATTGTAGATGCTTACGTACACCAGAGATATTGCTTCATTTGAGTCAAAGAAGATGGCCATAGGAACGGATAACATTCTTTAATGTTGTTGTGTTTTGTCAAAATAATAAAAAAGTTCGGTCAAATGTTTAATACTTTTTCTTAAATGAATAGGATGTGCTCACCCTGCTCTCTTTCCCATAACATGAACTTACAGGAGTCTTAAAACAAAAACGGCCAAACAAACAAAATGTGAATGGTTTCATCTGCTATCTGAACAAGATGACTTAATCTAGTGGATTAATAAAAATACCATTTACAAATCAACATAATTTTTTTAAACAATTGTATTCAGAATTTTATATGCATTGTAAACATTTGCTTTCTTGCTATACTCTCTTGGTGATTTGGTCACGTGAATACACAAAAGGTTATGGATAAAATGTATCTCTACACAGGAGTGTGGAAACTTTAACATGCTCAAACTTAAACGAGTGGGCATCTTTCAGTGGAACCGTTTCATTTGTTTAGGTTGTAATAGTTTTAAGTGTAAAACAGCTAGACTTCATTTTTTGTTGTGTCCATACTTCATGTGATCACACTTTTTGGACAGACACAAAGTTGCACTAAAAGAAATATCTCGAAGAGAAAAACTGTAACTTAATTTCTTAATTTTCATTTATTTCTATTATGATGACACCACACAGAGATCACCTAAAAACGTACAGTCCAACAAACAAATTGTGAACGGCCGTCCAAAATCTTGATGTGGCTAAATCTTGAGGTGTAAGAAAAATGTCATTTACAAAACATTGTGCTTCTTAGATGTGAAACACCCTCGACATAATCTGCTGGCATGCAAAAATAGTCATAAATGTTTTAGTACAGCTATCTACACAAATAGTATGAGAACTGTATATTGTGTCACTTGCATAGAAAATTCATTACCAGTTTATCAGAGTCAAAAGGAAATGATGATAGTTGAAACATCCTTAGCTTGTACATTTCTTTCATTTTGATAATCTGCTGCTGGTGCTACTTTTTTTTAGTAAACCATTTAACATTACATGATGCCTACAAAATAATCAAATAGTCAAAGTGTATGTTTTCTGTTCTAGGTAAGAACATTTACACCGAGTGTTAGAAACCGGGTAAATAATTAGAAAATAGTATTTCTGTCGAATGAGAAAAGTTCAGTCATGCATTTAAGAGGTAGAAATGATGTTTGCCAAACACATCCAAAGAGTTTTCTAGTCGTGTGAAAAAAGCACTTGTGTGCATAAATGATCTAAAGAAACAATGCTGGTCATCAGGTTATTTAAAAAATAATTAAGACAATAGACAGTGTGCCTTGCTTTAGTGACACACAATGTGTAATCTTTTAGACATGTTTAAAATGGAAGGTGTAATTATTTTACTGAGTTTAAGCTAAATGTATATTTGTTCATTTACAGTACACATACTATCTACAGGTTAGATTATTAAATGAAAAAATACGTACATAACACAACGTAAAAACAACAAATACGAATTTGCTCATAAATAAAATTTAGTTTACTCAGTTTTACTGTGTATGTGTGTGTGTGTGTTTGTGTGGTTCAGGTATACCCCATGTTATGGGGAACAATGATGGCAATATCCAAAATTCTTGGGGATTGTTTTTGTCCCCGTGAGGAAACATGTTTATAAATCATACAGAATGAAGTGTTTTTGAAAATCTTAAAATGAAAGAAATTTTCTGTAAGGGGTAGGTTTAAGTGTAAGGTTGGTGTATGGTGATGCAAAATACAATTTGTACAGTCTAAAAAAGCATTACGTCTACGGGATGTCTCATAGAACATGGAAAACCAATTTGTGTGTGTGTGTGTGTGTGTGTGTGTGTTTAGAGTTGGTTTTAAAATTAACGTGAGATTTCAACTCCTTTTAAACACCACATATTATGGATAGTATTTTCTTAACATTAAGGAATGCCTGTTTGATTTTATTAATTCCAGATAACATTCAATTATTTATCTCTTCAGCGGCTTGGTTAGTTGATGATTTAGATAATTGTCTCTCTCACTCTTTGAAATTCTCACCTGGAAAGACACCAGACATCGTCCTCCTTTTCAAATGTGTTTGTAGACGGGGAGCATGTGGCCTGTTGGTGCCTAGGTATCAACACCATATATATCAAACAAACATTGATCCTGTCAAGACGTCAAAACCCTCACTTTTGCACAGCCATTTTTTTCCCCCAGGAAGAACCCAAACACCTCCCCACTGTCTTTAGGTGTGAACAACAAGCCAGAAAGGAACTTCACAGAAACCCCCCACAGCTCTGGTTACAGATACAACCATCATAAGAAACCCCCCACTGCTCTGGTTACAGATACAACCATCATATATCCAGTAATAAACACAACACAAGTCAAATCTGAGATCTCTTTGATCTTTTGATTTACACACCTCTGCCATGTCAATCAAGGGTCACAGGACCCAGTGGCATGGCAACCGCTTTGACTGACAGGCCTTATAGTCATAAATCAATCCAACTGACCATGCACACTTCTGACTACCTGTCAATCTACACGGACTGTACGGCCATAAATCAGGCCATAAATCAGGGTCATAAATCATCAAGACTTGAGATAAAGTGTATGATAGGACTACTAATGCAATTTATGTCCTATGGAATGAGCTCGTTGGGCTTGATCTCAAAGGTTGTGCCCTTATTTCACCAACATTACTCATCTCTGGGAGGCAAAGGCAGCCTGAGGTGAAGGTGAGGCCCTGAAGATCGAAGCCATAAAGCTAAGGAACTGCCTGGCTTATGTGCAAAAAGGATGATCTGTACTGGTTGGTGGAGCATAAAACAATAGCTAAGGTTACTGTTTGCCAACCTGATGTAGGCGTAGTCAACAATCCTGTAACAGTGATACTCCGTTGATCATAAACTGTGTCACGACCGGCTCAAAGCCGTGACAAATGGGAAGGAGGACATAGTCAGGTTGGTATGTTGCAACGAAGATATTTATTAATATAAATAAAGAACATAAAATAAGAAATCAACAAACCCAAACACGATTCCTTCAAACAAACGAATGCTCCAAGCATCCAACAGAACCGAGTTAAACTAATCATAACCTCAAAATAGACAAAGCAAAACCAAACAACCGGGAGTTCACCCTCCACACCAAACAGAGCTGAAACTATATAGGGAAGGAACAGGTGTACACAATTCTGTTGACGAGCCTTCCAACCACACCCACTGACCGGTCTTAGTGGAAGTAACGAGGGACTCGTCACACACCCCCCCTAAAAAAAAGGGAACAAAGTAGTTTACACAAATCATAACTCCACAGAGCTTCAGTCCAAAAAAATAAATAAAATAAGATTCAATCCAGATCGCAAAACTCCAGCAGTCTTAACTCTCCAACTCCTTCCAGCAACCTGGCGCCTAGGAAGCAATTTAAGAAAAGAATAGAGATAAAAACAAGGAAATAGGACAAATCCTATAATATTAGACTATATGAATACGCGATAAAGCATCAGCAGTTGTGTTCTCCGTGCCTTTAATATGGCGAATATCCAACAGGTATCCCTGTAAAAACAAACACCACCTCATTAACCTTTGGTTAGGGTTCTGTAATGAATGAAGAAAAACTAATGGGTTATGATCAGTAAAAACCACCAGAGGTCCCACAGATGAACCCACATAAACTTCAAAGTGTTGCAAAGCCCAAATGAGAGCCAGTGGTTCCTTCTCAATCACAGAATAATTAAGTTGGTAAGCATTAAACTTTCTAGAAAAGAATCCAACTGGGTGATCAATGCCATCTTCAGAAATCTGTAACAAAACGGCACCAGCACCCACATTGCTGGCATCCACTTGCAACTGAAACGGCTGGTCAAATTTCGGAGCTTTTAATACAGGACTCTCTGTAAGAAGCATCTTAACCTTCTCAAATGCTTGTTGACAATCTAAAGTCCAGCAAAAGTCTATTCCTCCTCGCAATAAGTTTGTCAGGGGGGCCACCACTGTAGAAAAGTTCCTACAAAAACAACGATAAAATCCTACCATTCCAAGAAACCGCATAAGTTCCTTCTTGGTGGTGGGTGTAGGGTAGTTATCGATGACATCTACTTTTGCACGGACAGGACGCACTTGGCCCTGCCCCACCACTTTCCCCAAATAAACTACTGTGGCCTTGGCAAACTCACATTTTAACAAATTAACAGTTAAATTTGCCTTCACCAATCGATCAAATAGTGCTCTAATTTGAACAATGTGTTCTTCCCAGGTTTGACTAAACACGACAACATCATCCAAATACACAGCGCAACCCTTTAAACCAGAAATAACTCGATTCATTAAACGCTGGAAAGTAGCGGGCGCGTTTCGTAATCCAAAACTCATGACTTTATATGAAAATAAACCAGATGGTACAATGAAAGCTGAAATTTCTTGAGCTCTTTCAGTTAAAGGCACTTGCCAGTAACCTTTGAGTAGATCAAACTTACTAACGAATTCTGCATTTCCTACCTGATCAATACAATCTTCAATTCGAGGTAAGGGAAATGAATCAGGTTTTGTTATAGCATTTACCTTCCGGTAATCCATACAGAATCTGAATGATCCATCCGACTTATTTACCAACAATGATGGAGACGCCCAACTAGAAAAAGACGGTTCAGCAATATCATTTTCCAACATATAGTCAATTTCATTCTCTAGATATTCTTTCTTATTCACAGATACTCGATAATAACGCTGCCTAATAGGAGCTGACTGTCCCACATCAATGTCGTGTTCTATCAGATTTGTTCGAGACGGAGTATCAGGAAACAATGAAACATATTCAGAAATCACATTGATCAAATCTGTACGTTGTACCTCAGTTAAATGACCAAATCGATCATGTAAAGCGCTTAACGCTTCAGAATTGTGTAACCGACCCTGAAGAATAGAATCTCCCGGATCAATCTCATCATGGTTTCCACTTGTCAAAACCGATACGGTCAGCAACTCTGTATCATCATTTCTGGCAGAACAACCCGTAAGCAAAACAGGTTTAATACAAGAATCAGATACCCCAACTTTGTCTTCATATTTAGTGTCAACACAGTCTTCAGAACCATAAAAAGGCTTTAATAAATTTACATGACACATTCTGGTCTTCTTCATCCGATCTGGCGTCTTAATTAAATAATTAAGGTCAGAGATTTTTTTAGCAACAGTAAATGGACCTGCAAATTTTGCCTGGAAAGGGGATCCGACAATGGGCAATAAGGCAAGAACCTGATCACCCGATTGAAATGAGCGCAGCTCCGTACGGCGGTCAAAGAGTCGCTTCATCCGATCTTGTGCTTTTTTCAAAGATGCTTTTGCCAATTGACACGCTTCAAAAATTCGTCTGCGAAAATCACTCACATACGACAAAATATTTTTAGGTGGATCAAACTTTTGCCAGTCTGCAGACAAAATAGATAATGGACCGACCGGCTCAAAGCCGTGACAAATGGGAAGGAGGACATAGTCAGGTTGGTATGTTGCAACGAAGATATTTATTAATATAAATAAAGAACATAAAATAAGAAATCAACAAACCCAAACACGATTCCTTCAAACAAACGAATGCTCCAAGCATCCAACAGAACCGAGTTAAACTAATCATAACCTCAAAATAGACAAAGCAAAACCAAACAACCGGGAGTTCACCCTCCACACCAAACAGAGCTGAAACTATATAGGGAAGGAACAGGTGTACACAATTCTGTTGACGAGCCTTCCAACCACACCCACTGACCGGTCTTAGTGGAAGTAACGAGGGACTCGTCACAACTGACACATGCAAAAAGTTAGTGAACACCACATAAATTCTTTTAAAGTTTCTTTGTATTGAACCAGTGTACTTTGTTTATTTGTCTAAACCCTTTCAGATAATTATAAATGATTCTATAATGTAGCCTAAAAATCAGTAAAATAACTGAGGATTTCTTTTCTGGGGATCAGGTTGAGAATCTTTATGCTTGTCAGTTGTACCGGAAAATAGCTCTGGATTGATATTTATAGAGTAAAGTAAATATAGCATCAAAGCCAGAAAGAAAAGCTCCTGTAGTGCAAGCATGAATTTTCAAATCAATTTCTTGACTGCTAGCCCACATTCAGTCTGAAAGCAGTTTGTTATTGCACTTTCCTTGAGACCTGAGTGCTTAGGAAAGGAAACCTTGCCCTTGACTCTTGAAAGTGTATCAGAGCAATTATACTGAAGTGATTCATGATCAGACCTTAATGTTCTTGGCTCTCAAACTCCCGCAAGATGATGGCCAGCCAAGATAATGTAGGCAAAACATGGCCTCAAATGGGTTTTACTTGTCCCAGACAGATTTAAGACACAGTTTTGGTATCAGCTAAGCCATGTGCAATGTTATAGAGTTTAAGCAAGGATATTTCTAAATGACTGGCACATTCTGAAATTTGACACACCAGTTCAGTTTGCAATATCAAGCAGCAAAATGAGCTGTTTTGTACATCTAAAAATAGCTGGAAGCGAATGGCACCCGAAGCCAGTCTCATAAAATTTCCAAATGGCCACTCCCACCCTCATGAGAAAAATAAGGTGGATAGGAATATAATCAGTGAGAGAAAGGGGAGTGAATTTAAAGTAATATGTATACAACAAGGCTAGACATAACCTATGCCAGAATCAAAACAAAATTTGTTTTATCAAGATGATCCTACATGAGTTAAGTAGGACCACTGTAATGAGAACAATACCAAAATGTAGGATAGCTCTTATATGTCTTGTATAACTATTATAATTAGGTTATATACATTTTTTTGTGTGTTGTTGTTGTTGCTTTTTATATATATTTGATTTTATTGAAATATAGACAACTTAAAAATTGTTTATTAATATGCACTTCTTTAATACTCCCTAATTTTGTTCTTTGTACTATAAATATCGTGTTTCCACTGCTTTAGACAAAATCAAAGAAACCAGGCTAATATTTCCTAAATGTGTTTTGCTTGGAACAGACTGCACTGCAATCCTTGAGTTATATTTAATGCTTCCAAATGTGTGGTTATTAACAGAATAAAATCTCTGGTCTCAAGCCCTTTGAAAAGTGGAACAATGTTCAAGGCTTTGATCTTTTTAAAATGATATAAGTGAAATTGGAAAGGAAAAAGCTGGACATCTTATCTTGCTGGGTAGTACATCGCATGTCCTGAGGAATTTCTGTGAAAGGAGATGAAAGATTCAGTTTTTTTGTGGTCACTTTAAAAAGGTTTTAATACATGCATTGTTAGTTTTGTTGTTGTTGTTTAGACATTTTCCTATACTACTGTAAATTGGAAACTGAATCGTTTTGTGTCAGTATGGCCAATTGTTCATTCTCAAATCATTTCTGTCACTGATGAACACTGTTCACTTTTTGCAGAACATTTTGGCAAGACTTGCTCTTCAAAGCATTATTTATTGGCCCAAGGAGATACAATAAATTTTAAATTCCAAGAATTCACATCACAACTAGTGCAAAGAGCATCTAATTGCTTGATGTATTACTCAATAAAAATAGTCATACATATTTTTTTTATGTTATTATGAATTTATTGTTATTATTTTTACTTTATACCTCTCCACAGATGTTTTGTAGCTTTTAATGGTGTTAATCGATTGAAGTGTGCTCTTTTTCACTCTGTCTCATCTCTGTCCTGCTATACCAAGTCTTGTGCTTTTTACATTTACGAGGCTATTTGACTCCATTGACATAAAGTGGACGTGATTGCGAGAAATATTCTGCTTTAGCTATATAAGCATGTGGTTGCATGAATTTGTGTAGTTTTGCACCTCAGCTCATTTTTTCTTTGCTTTCATTCAAAAATGCATCACTCTAAACTTACCAATTCAATAGAAAATTAAAAAATGGATTTCAACTCACAAATTGCATTAACATCATTGCCTCTGACTGGCAACTTTGAGGTTTTCATCTGCTGTTGTTGTTTGTTTTTGTTTTTTTTAGATGTTTTAGACTGCTCTGGTTGTTTTTGGAGCTCTTGGTGTGTATAAAATATAGATGCAAACCAGTAAGAAGATCACACTGCTGATGCAGAAAGGATGTTTTATTGTGTGCCAGTAATGCTGAACAAATAGAAAAGTAGATATCATACTGATCTATATGTATTAGCCTTCATTTCGTGCTTTCGGAATTATCTTCTCACAAAGTGTTACTTCAGGTCATTGGTATTTTTTTTAAAGTCTGTGTTACAAAAAAGTAATATAGCTTTAACACTGCACTCTACCTGCCTGCTTCACGGATTAACTTTTTTTAACTGATCTACTGTTTGTCACAATGGAAATCTTGTTATTTTGATGTTAAAACAATTTATTTGACAAAATATAACGAACTATAAAAAGAAGGCATTAGTTTGATCAATATACTTGATGCCAGTCACAAGCAGATGAAGTCCTTTGCTCACACTGCAGATTTCAGCATCTGCAAATACACAAATACATCTGGTTATCGGACATATCTGACAACTTGTTAGAACTGGAGAGGCTGTTGCAAACAATCCAAAATAAACATTTTTTTTTTGTAAGATAAGCATTTTTATTTTATTTTTACTGTCTGAAGCAGGAACAGATGTATGAGCTGATGAATTTAAATCATCTGAAACAAATCTTACAATCTTGCTTCATAAATATACCTTTCAACATGTTAATGTGACATCAAGAGAAAAAAAAACAAATAAGAAGGAGAAGTAACAAGTTTGTCAGCCTTCTCTCCTGCACTGGGGCAGATGATGAGCAAGTGTTGCACCTGACAGTCTATTATTATATCTAAAGGATTGCATGATTTAACTTTCATTTGACAAAATGAAAATGTGTTTTAATCCTATGGGTCATGGCACCAGATTTATACTCCATTAGTGTTTAAAAACGGACGTTTTGTAAGTGCTAGCAAAACACTTTTAATGTAAAAAATAAATAAAAAATGTTAGCTCATATTCTTTCAGTGTGTGGAAACATTGTGTGTTTAGCTTTTACTTTTTATCCGAAGCAATTGAAGACTAGGATTTTACTGATACAATCACATATCAGCATATTGCTAATGCTCAAAATATTCTGCCACACAGAATATATGCTACATACCAAATTAAAGATGGAATCAATAAAAAGTTACATTATTTGATCTAAAATGGATTGATAATTTACTAATGGGTAACATTCATCAAACAGAGTACAGACATAAAGACAGTAAAAGCATCAATAAATGAAATTAATGTTGCATTAGCAAAGAAGCAGGAATAATAAAATTCAATAAAAGCAATTTAGAAATGGAAAGGGTAAGTTCAACACTTTCTCGCTGTTCAAATAAACACTTTCACCTTTTCAAACACTTGCAGCACTTTCAAATAAACATTTCCATGGTTTCATTTGTTTTTGCCAAATAAAAAAAAAAAAGAAGATTTCCAAAGCTCATTTCTATGAAGTTCAACAAAATCCAGCTCTTTGAATAATAATAATAATAATAATAATAATAATAATAATAAACTCTTTAACCAGAAAACAAACCTGAAAAATTATGACGCAATATTATAACCGCACCAAAAACACTCATTCTGATTTTCCACGGCCTAATGTTTAAAATGAGGACTGGTTTTAGTCAAATGCAGAGACCATTGCCAAAAAAAAAAAATATATATATATATATATATATATATATATATATATATATATATATATATATATATATATATATATATATATATATTATCCTTTTAACAACAGCAATAAATCAGCAGTTGGTATCATGAGTGTGCAATTGAGAATTAATACAGAATTAAACATCACATTTACAATGGGAGGGGTGACGCAAGCCCAATCCCCAAAATGTCTGGATTCTCTGAGACCTGATAAATAAGTGATATTGAAACAGATAGTGTAAAGGTCTCATCTGCAAGGTGTATTTATTGAGCCACCTTATGGTTAGCAATGTCAGATCCCACTTTAATGGTTTATTTGTGTCAGCCAAAAGAAAAGAAATTACCAGAAGATTTTCTGCCTTATTTTTATCACCAACAAAAAAAAAAAAAAAAAATTGTGTAATTTAAAAGCAAGTGGAATTATGCAAAGGGAATGTCTCTACATTGCACAAATCCGTTCCACCTGCTAATGTCAAAATGGTGGAGTCATTCAATAGAAACCAGAGATGTGAACTGTGACAAACCTTACAAATCTGTGACCTTAAACATGCCCTGTGTACTGGAAATGTCTTGCTTGTAATTAGTCTGTCACTTTGCAGTAAACACCATGAATCAAAAATCTAATTTCTTTTCAGATGACAAAGCTGGTAGAATATTAGATGCATGCAAGTAGTACTTAATCTCCAAAAGCATTGCTTTAAGTAGCAAGAACAAAAGTTCATAAATTAACAAGAGTTTTGAAGAGTTTCCTGCTCTCTTTTCCTCCTCCTCCTCTTCCTCTTTGAACAGCAGGTTTAAATCTGCTCCAGTGGCATGACAGTAACATATTGTATAATGGCAGTTACAAGTGCACAGCCCTCAAATCAAATGATGAATGTGCAAAGTGTCTCCCTTTATCAACACTGTAAAATCAAATAGCTTACCTTATACTTAAATTAAATTAAGTATCTTTACTTAGTTGTTATGCTTACTAGGTTTTATTAAGTTACAGCTAATTTCAAAGCGAATAAGACAACCAACTTACTGCTTTGAGTGATGATTTCTTAAAATAATCAAGTAGCCACAAAAGAACCACTTACATTTTCATACACCAATGAGAGGCAGCAATGCACTAATATGCTGTTAATGTGCAACAAAACAACAGAAGAAGAAATAAGGAAGGTTAGAGCATGCCCAAGCAATGTTTTCAATTTGTGCTGATATCGTTTGGCTCAGGTGAATTGGCACAGACTTTGCTGAAACTGGGAAAAGAAACAAAGAGACTGCTTGCATTTTTATCACAGGACAAATACTGATTATGTCTATACAATAGAGTAAATTATCAAAGTTATCAAAAATTGAATGCATCTTTCTGTCTGATGCAAATTTTGAGTGAGGTGGCAGTAAATTGCACACTTATGTTCTCATCACACACCAGCTTGTGGGAGTAAACTCATGCTGTATATTATATTTCTCAGATTCCAAGAATTAGGTGATAATGAGAGATATGCATGAGGTTGTTGTGATTCATTTAGCTTAAGCTTAAATTTGAATTAAATGCTTGTTTTATACAACCGTTTTTGAGGTTTCTGTACAAAAGCAGGAATAGATTATTCCGTAGTTTAAGGGTGTTGTGCTGAAAAGTAGCAGATATTCTACTTAAGGTGGGTAATAGCCCTTATTCGCACAACGTGCGCTGTGATCTTGTTGCTCAACCATCCAAGCACCTTATAAGGAGCGAGACAGCAGTACACTGAATAACACATAACATCACAAACAAATTTCATGCACTATTAAAACATTTATTTTACTGCATGTATTTGTGGAAACGATTAGGTTATGCATTTTTAATGTTATCTTCAGTATATGCTCTGGCAATGTTAAAATTATGTTAAATATGGCAATAAAAAGTGTGCCAGGCTTTCTCCACATCTTCATGACTTTAATAAAATTATCCTCAACAAAAACGGCAAATGTTTACTTTCAAAAGCAGCGTCTTCTGGGATTTCTTACAGTTCGATTTTTCTCAAGTCTGCATTCAAGGCATCCTTAATATCAAGAACACATCCTGACACTTTCATGCGTACTCTGTACTTGTTTATAAATGAGAAAAGCAGAATGGAAGTAACATTCTGGCATTCATACACGACACAAAAAAATCTGCAAGACTTGGCACAACAGTCAAAATCACATTTATGCATAGAAAATAACTAAAAAGCTGTGCAGCCAAACACAAGCACGTTCTTTGTGAATCTGCTTTTCTTCAATAATACACTCTTACACACTGATATACACACTTCTTCAATTCAGGAAGTTCATAAATCATCCATGTTGGGAAAAGTTACTTTTAAAAGTAATGTATTATCTAAAATTAATTCTAAATTCTGGAACACACATTTTCAAAGGAGAATAACTAAGTAGCATTGTTTTTCAGATAAACAATGCTAACTTAACATGTTTCCTAAATATCTGCAAACATATTATGGTATTTTTATACTTTTTATATCTTACATACAGCACCTTTAATACTGCAGGTCACCTTGACCCATGTGAAAGTTTAAAGGGATAGTTCACCCAAAAAAATTTAATTCCCCTCATGTTGTTACATATCAGTATATTATTCCTTCTGTGGGAAAAAAAATAATTGTTCTATTGCCACTTTTCCACTGCGTTATATGATTCGGCTTGGCACACAGAAAAAAATAAAATAAAATGGAATACAAATGCAAAATAAAATTTGAAAGCTATACTACAAAGGGGAAAAGTATGAGTCTAAAAAAACTAATAAAATGTTTTGTTTGTTTTTCATAAAGCCTATCATATGGAATAGTTAGAATATAGGACACTAATTTCATTTGAACTGGTTTTATGGTGCTTTTAAAAAATTTGATGCCTCTGGACCACATTCACTTTTATAAAAAATAAAAAATGAGATCAAGATAATAATGTTTTATATTTTTATTTTTAATTTTTAGCATATTAAGTTTGATATTTTTAAAACACCTATCCCTTATCCATATTCTGGAAAAAATCTCACTAATTTCATTATGCTTTATTTGATCAAAAGTCAATAAACCTTGTGTTAATTTCTTTGGCATCTTTTTTTTTAACATAAAATAAACATTTGTTTAATTTGTGTTTAACTTTTTACATTACAGCTGATCAAGAGAGATTACTCATCATTGTAAAAGAGAAAAGAAAAAAACTGTAAACGCAGATCCACACTGAAAATCTTACATTTAAAATCTCATTTATTTCCTGAAGATAAACAGAAAGTTTCAAAATTTTGGAAAATTTTAAACATCATTCATAAATGAATAAGAAATATAGTAGTTTTACATGATAAGTTAAATTCGTCTTTTTATGACCACATTGGCCGAGTTTATTAAATAAATTGAGAGCAGCAGTACAAAACACTGTTTTGTTGTATTGTGCTGGGTAAACATGCCATGTGTGTTAGATGTTAAAACAAACCTCTGACTTCTTGTTTTGACTGTGGCTGATGCAGGTTAGACATTAGGACCTGTGTCTGGAGAGGTAGTGTGAAAACACTCAACAGAAAGTGAATGTGTAACCTTAGAAGGCAGCAGAAGCACCTTGGAGATGCTCTGTTATATTGTTGGATTGTGGTTACGAAGGGCCCTTATCCTGGACAACCTGGGTATCAACACACTGTATCTAAAGTGCATCCATAACTCATGTAAATTTACATCCCAGGAGAACATCAAGTGTGATGGATCGATAAACCGTGCTATCTAGGTGCATCAGAAGACTCTTCAGCTAAAGCCAAGGATCATAGAAGCCTAATTACATTAGGCATATACTTGATTGAATTTTAAGGGCACACAAACAACATGCCCACCCTGTAACACTGAAAGAGGAGCACGTTTCGATTCACCTTGCAAATGCTGGCTGGTTTATGGTTCTGTCAGCAATAGAGGAATTTAAAGGTGGGATTGAAGATGACATATGACAAGTCATAGACCTATATTTACCCTAACCACATATGATTCTCTTGGAAACAGCTGCTGAAAATTTTCTGAATAAACATGATCAGACCAAAACGCTTATTATCTCTGGTCAGTTTGATGTCAAACAAACATGGGCCTGAGTAAAGAGTAGAAAAGAGAAATGGGGGAAAAAAACATTTGATTTCAGTCAAAGGCATTGAGGAATCTAAGGATAGTTTTTTTTTTTTAAAACATTGATACATTGAGCCTGTATTGATACACTAATTTTATATATACGTGTACATGGGGTAAAGAGAAAGCATCAAAAATCTTTGACAAAGTGCAGTTTTTGACAAGACACATGAAAACATATTCACCTAGTTAGATGTAGAGATTGAATGTAGACCAAGATATAACTTTGGCCAACAGAAATGACGAACAGACAGGTAAAATAATCTGAATCATACCTGTTTGGTCTATTCAGATGTAAAAGAACACTAAACACCTTCTGCAACTTCTAAACAAAAGGGAATAGATCTTCCAGACTCTTGGAGTTATGTGAATAGGAATCATATTGTAAAGGGAGTGTAATGATTTTGGTTCAATTTCATTCAAACAAATTCTCCGTTCATCAAAATATTTCCGTAAGCATAGCCAACAATTCTTCCATGACTAATTTAATTTTGAAACTTTCTTATATTTTATAGTGCTTCTGTAACACAATTACACATGAACTTCTTACAAGTGAATGAGATTATATAACTTTTCCATGATTTAGTGGTTCTTTTCAACCTGCTCTTCCTCGGCCAGACTGGCAGAGCCGGTGATCAGAACTGACCACAGATGTGTTCAGTTTGAACATTATGCACTCAATCAACATTCAGCAAATAACTTTTCTTAAGCTCTTACGTGAACTGATTGTCTTTTCCTCTAACCACTAAATGAAAGGGTGGAAACTGACTGTTTTCAAGGAGATGAAATCGATTACAGTAGTGTGCCGCCTTTTGATCTTTACTGGGTAACTTCCTCTGGAGAGATGGGCTTGCGTCACACTTTACAGCCTAGGTAGCGAACAAAGAACAGAGGTCTAAGTCAAAAAGAACATTACTGAGAGCTAAATGGCCTGCACTGTTGTCCCTATCTATGTTAAAGGGCAAAAGATAACCACTCTGGACTCAGAGGCTCCTGGGCTGCCCTGTGATGTGAGCTTTTTATAAGCTCAAATTCGTTTTTTTTTGTTTTTTTATCGCCACAATTCATTATTTGATGCCTGACCATTCAAATTACACCCAACCCCCCTTCAAATACCTGAAGACCATCGGAAAACCAGATGCACTAATGTGATGCAATGAAAGACGAGAACTTCATGACAGCTTGTCTGACTTTTTGGAGATGGAAGAGCTTGTTTGTTTTGGCTAGACTTAAAAGTTCTATGGTATCGATCCATCATTACTTTCTCCCGTGTGGATGCCGTGCAGTTTACTGGCAGTGCTCAGAACAGATTAAGTGAATACCTAAAGGGATAGCATGACCCTGCAACTACCTAATCTTGACGGAAAAATCAAACAAGCAAATTCTCCCCCCCTGACTGAAACAAAGTGGACCTATCAGCAAGCCATCTTAAAAAATACCTCTCACTCTGGCATCCATTGTTGGAGCACCTGTTTGCAACTGCTGCTGAATTGCTCGATAAAATATACTGAATCCTTTTTTTAGGATAACAGTGTGCAGTATCTTCTATTATCTAAGAAGAGTTAATGCAACCTGGGCTGTTATTTAGTGCTTAAAACTGTAGTGTCCTCACTTGTCTTTTAGTGTCAGAAAAAAAAGATTCACCATTCCAGTGCAATGGGAACAACAGTTTTGTTTACATTTTATTTATTATGATTATATCTGGCAAGTGTAACCCTGTATTAAATGAACAATTGCACATCAAAAGTAGCTCAACAACGTCCTGGAATAAAAATGTGTCTCTAAAAATCCTTCTCCAGATATTCTTTAAATATCTAGATCTTTAATATTCAGATATTCAATGCAGTAAAACATGCATAGCTCTACTTGTTTGTATCTTACTTACTTGATGACAGTGTTTCATAAACAGCAATTTTGGAGAGGATTGTTTATTGTGTATTTATCACAAAAATTAGCAAAGAGCCTGGAGCTTTCATAAAAGGATTTGAAACAAAATATAGAATTTCATGCAACAGCAACTCCATTCAAAAGTAACAGCCTTTCAAAGACTGTCCTCTGAGAAAACGTCTCTGAGAAATTTGCCTCTCATTTTCTTTTATGATGTCATCTTCTAGTCTAAGCAAGCTGGATGTCAGTGAAATGTGGGTCTTAAAATGTATGCATAGTTTTTTCTTTCTTGGTTGACCTCCATTTGCAGTGCATTTCTGATGTTGTCACATTTGATTTTAGTGAAAGCGAACAACTGGAGAAAAACATGACCAAAAAACAAAAAAACAGATACTGAACTGTTTCTACAAAATTAGTGCAAATCAATGCACAAGTTTCCATTGCTCTCAAAAGACTATGCAACCTAAGACATTCCTTATACTGAGTTTCACTCCTTGTACTTTGTTTTTATTCATTTCTGTCTCCTAAGAAAGGTAGAAAAATTATAATTTTTGTTTGTTTATTTTTTTGGAATAAAAGAAAATGCGAGAAAAATTAAAAAATAAAAGAAGGACAAGTTTTAATTTGTACATAAAATCTTAGCTTAGTGGAAACATCAAAGCATTAAAGACGATCTCTGGTATTTTCCGAGATTCCAGTGATATGTCTATAGAATACTAGTATTATTCAAGGTATGCCTGGTTCTCATTGACTGTGCGGGCCGCCCCAGAAGCCATTATCTACGCATTCCACACATGCTCTGTTCAGGTTTTAAGTTTACACGATACACTGGCTGGCAACATAACATGTATTGTTGGTCCAAGCTGAAAATTGTTTAAATGCATCTGTGTAATGTTTGCTTTAAATCTGTTTTGACAGTATGGAAGTTTATAGTTCCTTTTTTCCAATTTGTTTCCTTTACCTTGAGTGGAATGTAATCTTGTAGAGTAGAACATGTGCTGTAAGAAAACAGGTAAGTCATACATCTTGTTGTAATGTCAAATTTAAGAATTCAAATGGCTCTCTTTAATCAGTCTAAAAGCATAAGACAAAGTTTTGATTCAATATAACAAACAGACACTGGTCGAAGCTTAAAGACATGGGACAGGACAATGCAACTAAAGCAACAACTATCCCGGCATGCCCTCTTCTGGGTATGCGGAGTCCTGCATGAATCGAATGTGCATTATTAAGTCATTCTAAAATAAAATGCAAATACAAGTTTTCCCAATTAAATATGTTTGTCCTGTTAATTAAACAATATGTGAGTTATAACTGTACTGATGCTGTGTTTGTCTAAGACATATTTTTACTTAACTTTAATGCTAAGTAAAACAAATAGCTCAGGGTTACCAGGTTTGTGCTGCTTCAGTCTTCTAAAATAGACTTGGAAATTAATGTTAACTGTATAATTACTATAAAAGGAGTTTAATGTTGTTTGAAACAGTTTTATTTCCTCGGTATATGTTAACCACCCACTGACAGGTTTATTAGCTAAATTAAATTGTAGCTTTGTAGATGCTTGTAATTTACTGTGATTTCGGTCTGATAAGACACTAACAGCTTTGCTTTAATTGCGGAGAGAGAGAGAAAAAAAACGGTGAATAGTGAAAAGTACAGCTGCCATCAGTGGATCAACCATAACGTTAAGAAGTGACGAGAATACTGTTTGTAAGCGAAGAAAACAAAAATAATGACTTAATTCAACAATCCCTTTGTCAGCATCCTTGTGGCATGGCTCACACAGAAGAGCGTAGACAGTTTGAGTGATGTGGAGAGAGACAGAGGAGACTGTTGACAAAGCAATTGTTGAATAAAGTCGTTATTTTTGTTTTATTCGCATACAAAAATATTCTCGTCGAATCATAACATTACGGTTGAATCACTGATGGCAGATGGACTATTCTGACAATGCTTTTCATACTTTTCCGGACCTTGACAGTGTAATTTACTTGGCACTCTATTGACAGTCACAAGCAGGGCTTGACATTAACTTGACATTAACAATTAAATTTTATGATACATGATTTCTGTCTACGTAGATCGTTCCAAAGTTAGCGTCAGATATGATACTGTGTGTTGTCATTTAAAAATATAGCTTTATTAACACAAAAATGTTTCAGACATTAAACTCCAAGGGGAAAATTGCCTCTTCACAGAGTTAATTTCTGACTTGAATGGTCAGCTGCTCATTTCTGGAATTCCTTGCTCATAAATGAGAAAACAGTTTTTCTGTTTAGCCAAATCACCTCTTGGCTAAACCTCTTGTAAGTTGTGGACTTTACGTAACACATGCGGCACTATAGTAAGAACACAGCAAGTACAATTGTTGTGTCATGATAATGGTACAGTGATTTTATTAGTCTGACGGTGTAGTGAGGACATAGCCTGACCCGTGATAGAACTTGCTCTTTGGCACCTAAGGGCCTGCTGTCTGCCAGTAGTAAAGAACAGAGCAAAAAATATGAGGTCAGAATACAAGGTAAGGTTATGCTTTGTTCTTCATGTTCCATCTGCAAATGTTGTCCATTTGCTTCAGCATCTAAACTGTTCCATGTGTGAGCAAAACCTTTTAGGGCTATGCATAATGAATGTCCCAATTTACTTTTGTTCTATGTCTCAGGACTGTGACAGTTTATGTTCTTGTTTATTTTTTAGGGAGCTGGCAAAACTGTGTCAGTTATTGATTTTCTTCCACTCTTTTTGATTTGTGGTTTGAGTTTGAGTCTCTCCTCCAGCATGTGCCATGATGCCCAATGTTTGTGCACATTTTTTCTCTTTCTCAGAAATATTTTGAACATGTTGTGATGTTGTGGTTAGACTCAAATCAGGTTGTTTTATATCATCCACGTCAATTGTTCCGAACAAATGCAGTTTTACAAGAAGTAGAATTTCTTACGAGAAATGTAACTGGCTTTGACAAGATCTGTAAATTGCTTGTTTTATTCCATCCTCTGTTGCAACAGTGGTATGGCTTCCCTTTTGCTTTTAGGTCATTATAGATTGCAATTTGGCCTGGTCCAGTTACATACTTCAACTGTAAGAAGTTTTGTCATTATTCTTTAACTTTTGCATTTTTAGTTGTCTTTTTGTTAAAGTATATGTTCTATATACACTAAAATTCAAAAGTTCAGAGTTGTTTTTTAAATATATTTTTTAAAGAAATGTCTTATGCTCGTGAGGCTGTTTATTTAATAATTTAATCACAAATTCAGTAAAAACTGTAATATGAATTATATTCTTTTATTTAATTTAATGCATCTTTGATGAATGCAAGTATTAATTTCTTTAAAAACAAAAACTGAGCACAAACTTTGGAACAGTACTCTAAAGAACATTCTATATGTTTAAAAGAATGTATGAAAGCTGATGTTTACCAAATGTAAACCACATTTGCATTTAGTTTGAAAACTGTAGATTACCATCTGATTTTTTTGTCAGATTAGATTTAAAGTTTTCCATGTCCAGGATTCGACAGTGTGCAGTGCTTTCTGGAGCTGTGGTCAAATACACTAATTTACCCTCCTTTAGTGAATTATGTCACTTAGTATGGTGTTTAGGCATAAATCTTTACTAGATAAAGTGCAGGCTACACTGTCTAAACAAACTGATTTCACCATTTCATCACACAGAATGTCAATCCTCAAGATAAGATAAGATAAATAAGGTAAGATATGTGAAAAAAGCCATATTCGT
This sequence comes from Carassius auratus, assembly GCF_003368295.1. Taxonomy (NCBI): domain Eukaryota; kingdom Metazoa; phylum Chordata; class Actinopteri; order Cypriniformes; family Cyprinidae; genus Carassius; species Carassius auratus. Next base: position 19,355,222 of record NC_039283.1, read on the forward strand.
ATATGCTTTATAGAAGAAATCATGTTCTTTTGTGTGGCACAACATTTTCTGACACGCTCTTCTGCTCTACCATAAATCATTGGGGCTTCTTTCCTATTAATAATAGTAGCACAGAGAGCTGTCATATTGCTTGCAAGAGCTGAAATATCAGATGCATCATCAAAAAAATTACAAAAGTTAAGAAGATTCGGATGAAGATGATAAAAGTTAACCAACTATAGCCTTGTTTTTCTAGCAAACATGACTTATATATCATGAGAAGACTCAATAAATGATTTAAAGCTGTTTAATTTTCCCTTCACTGCAGGGAAGAGGCTCGGGAGGAAATCTTTAAGAAAAGGCAGTCAATGAAGATTTATAAGGTAGCTATTACCATCTTCCAACACCATTAAAAGTTATAGGGGAGAAAAAAAAAACATAGCACTGCTCAATGACGTTATATCCTAAAATGAACAATGTTTTGTGCAGGTGATCGAATCTTCAGACGTCGTTATCCAGGTGCTAGATGCTCGGGAACCCTTGGGCACTCATTCCCAGAGCATTGAGTCCTACCTGAAGAAAGAAAAATCTTGGAAACACCTCATCTTTGTGCTCAATAAGTGTGACCTCATTCCCACATGGGTTATGGTAAGAAATGAAAGTGGAATACTTCAGTATTTTAAGATGACATAGGCATTCTACTGTTCCAGAAGCTTTGCAAGATACGTTCGCTTGTCAAAACTTAATTTTATTTCAGAAAAGTAACCATAACAAAGCTGACTGTTGCATTTGTGACATAACTATTGTCCTTTTTGCGACATTAGCTTAGCAACATGCTAACACCAGTCACTTTTCATCCATTTTTCAGAAATCCTGATGATAAATCTTATTCTTTTAGTAGCATGAAATATTGATATAACATAAAATAAAATATTGCAGGACTTGCACCATGTGACGGCTGCAGAGGTGCTGTTTCGGTCCATGAATTGCTCTATAATATATAATGTCATGTGAGTATTGTGTTGTTAGCTTAGCAAGTTCCGATGTAGAGTTATCCAAAAGGATCACTTTTGTTGTTCCAGAAGAGTTAGGATGTATGGGACCACCTTTTTAGTCATTAGACAGCAAGGCTGCTCACTAGGTTTCTGGAACAAGGCCACTGTCTGCAGTGTGTCCTGTTGTACATTCAATTCTACCGTTTCTGGAGTTTGTTTCACTGACAAACAGGCATGTTTATCTTGGCTTGTTTAAAATTTGTTATAGTTAACCAGTTAAACGCTCCTTTCCAGATATTTTTTCCGTCTTTACCATCTGTAGTTCTTGTTTGTAATTCATGTTATTGGTGATTCTGAAATGCAACAGCATTAGGGAATGAGGAAGTTATACCTGCTTTTTATAAGTTGCAGGCATTTGCATTCAAGCCAACAAAGCATTTGTCTACCTCCTTCAGATTTATGACAGGGAATGATTGGGAAACCCATTCATTTTGTTGTTGAAACGGAATCACTAATCATTCAGCGGTATTTATTGTTTGGCAGCCTGTGCCCTTATGTGTGTGTGTGTGTGTTTTTTTTTTTATCTGTTCTTGCTTATCAAAAACAATTTCATAGATCACTTCTAGAATCTAGACCGTAGACATTTAGCACGTGTGTCCAGATTTGATTCTAAATCCTATGGTTTTCTTCCTATATTAAAAGTGAGGATCAGATTGAGATTTCTAAAGGTACAAACTGACATGAAAATCATGTGTGTATTCCATCTGAAGAGCATGTGTAAAAAAAAAAGAAAAAAAAAAGATTATTCTCACATACCAGTAATTAAAATAATTCAACATCAATTATGAAAAGTATGAAAGATAAATTATGCCCACTCTTATGTTATACTCACGCTCATGTTGTTCCAAACATTGTTGAAGAACGAAGTTCATACAATTTTGAGTTTTCTTTAAGTTTTGATATATTTACGGTAGGAAACTTACAAAATATCTTCATGGAACGTGATCTTTACTTAATATCCTAATGATTTTTGGCATTAAAAGAATAATCTATAATTTTGATAGATACAATGCTTTTTTGGCTATTGCTCAAAATATACCCAAGCGTCTTAAGACTGGTTTTGTGGACCAGGGTCACATATGTTTATATGTTTAGAGTGCTTTGAATTTAATGTAATGTGATTTATAAAGAGGGATGCTTTTAGGAGTATTTTTTGAACATTCAGGCATTTTATAATTCATAGGAATGTTAATGAATACTGTTGTTCATTCACATTTAGGATAATTCTATGTATGTAATTTAATTATTTAATTATTCTTGTGTCTGTGTTGTAGAAACACTGGGTTGTGGTTCTTTCTCAGGAATACCCCACTTTGGCCTTTCATGCCAGCCTTACCAACTCCTTCGGCAAGGGCTCCCTTATCCAGCTCCTGCGGCAGTTTGGCAAGGTCAGCATTTAAACATTTACAGCATTTTTTAAAATGCTTATACATTTTATTGTGCCTTGGAAACTGGGGTGGGGGGCAACAGGTTTTAAACACACTACAGTTTCGATCCACATCATTTATCTACTCAAGCTGCAGTTTTAGGACAAGGTCGTTCTGTTTTTTAGTACGGAATGGCCGCAGATGTAGAAAGCAGTGGTTTGGTTGGGTACCAGCTGCACCCCACCCTCACATGCTATTGGGCTCCTGTCCTGTCTTCACATCTGCCTCATAGCTATTTTTGTGAGCACAGTAAACAAAAAATTGGAAATACTAAAAAGGAGAGTGGGCTCACATAACATAAATTTTGTTGAGAGTTATATGAGAAGACACTCTTTTAAGAGTTAGAAAACAGCAGTGCAAAAATATCCCGGCATTTAAGAGGCCTTTGTAGGTTGTGTATGAAGTATTTATTTTTTGGGCCCCCTTTTTAAATGTGTATAATGGAAGGAAATGTGTGCAAATTATTGGGTTGATCCAAGATGATCTTGTTTTCCTGACCTCGATATCATGAAACCGACATTAAATCAGAAGACTTGACAGTATGTGTGTTTTTCTTCTATTTAATTACCTTTTCAAAATTATGTTTTGCCTAGTCTTGACATGTCCATATTGATTTGTGCTCAGCTCCACTCAGACAAAAAGCAGATCAGTGTTGGCTTCATTGGTTACCCCAATGTTGGAAAGAGCTCTGATATCAATACCCTGCGCTCCAAAAAAGTCTGTAACGTGGCACCACTTGCTGGTGAGACAAAGGTAAGACTCCAGAAGCTGTTTCTTTCCATCTCAGGAATGTGATTTTAACATATCTATATGGATTTCTATATGCCCCCCCCCCCCCCAAAGGCATAGTTACCCAAAAATGAAAAGTCTATAATCAGTTTGCTTACTCTAAATCCATTCCAAACCTGAATTACATTTTTTTTTCGCCCTAAGGACACAAAAGTATAATTTTAGCACAATGTTCGTGCTGCTATTTTCCATGCAGTGTATATGAATGTTGACAAAAGCTGTAAACCAGGAGCCAAAAATGACAAAAAAAACACTATTAATAGTAACCCATTACACTGTTTTTAAGTCGTCTTCTATCATGAACATCAGAGGATTGAGGGATTCTTCTTGTACATGACTTTAAATGATTCAGATATTTTTAGCAAGTGTAAGGTTACCTGCCATCTCCTGACACGTGGCAATATTTTGGATGGCTTAAATTTTCAGCGTTTTGGTTTTGGCTGCTACTTTTGTGTATTCATGTTTTTGCATGAAATAACTTTTATGTTGTCAAATTTTTCCTCTTATTATACAAACATGGAACTGAGAAATGGTTTTTCAGAGAGCGAGTGAAAAGTGCACAGCAAATGAAAAACATTACTGACGGAGGCCAGATTAAAATCAAATTCTAAACAAATCTTGTGTTTATGTTTTAAATGATAAATTGTATCTTTTAAAATTTCCCATGTGTGCCCTGATTTGAATGATTAATCAATTGGTAGACATTTTCTGTCTCCTATTTTCTTTTCTTTTTACAACAGTCTTTCTAGTTTAATTATGAGATAGATCGATAGCTAGATAGATATGTTTGATTTGATTTTAATAGTTTAAAAAATTTGTCGTGCTTCCTTATCTAGTTTTTCCTTTGTTAAAATGTTACGTTTGCCTGAATCACTGTTTAGGCCTTTGGCCAGGCAGCAATATTCATAAACAATCTATTTAGTTTTATAATCTTAAAAGTTAATTGACTGCTTGCTAACTTGTCGAAAGTTATTATAAATTGCGTATATTCAAATGCAGTTTGTTATATTGAAATGTTTTCGGTCTTGTGGTTTCTTAAATGGAGTTAATGGATGAATCTGTGGACATTCTGTCAGATGGCTCAAGCTCAACCTTTATGCCATAAACAACGTTTTCTTTCTTTCTGAAAGGTATGGCAGTGTATCACACTAAAGAGACGCATTTTTCTCATTGACTGTCCTGGCATTGTCTATCCCTCTGACGACAATGAGAATGACATTGTGCTTAAGGGAGTGGTATGATGACCTTGAAACTCAAGTTCAACATTTCATTCACATTTGGCAATCCCAGCAGCTTTATCTGCTCACTTTGTATCTGTTGCATTTAGGTTCAAGTGGAGAAGATCTGAAATCCAGAGGATCACATCGGAGCAGTGCTGAAGAGAGCCAAAGCAGAGTACATCCAGAAGACATACTGTATTCCGTCCTGGACCTCTGCCGAGGATTTCCTGGAAAAGCACCGGAAAACTGATTAAGGTCTGGCCTGATTGTGGAGTATCTGATAAAACGAACTGTCATCTTGGTGCTTGTGGCACATTTGTTTATTCTTTCCTCTAGAGTGGCCGATTGAGACGGGACAGTTTGCTTACTTTAAGCCGTTGAAAAACATTTAGTTTTAAGTTCGGATAGCCAATTTACAATACTCGAATGCCAAAACCACTAAGATTTAGTACAGAATCAGATATTTTACAAAAAAATGGTTTTGAATGATTGGCAGAGGGGACACATCACCTTTTTTGTGAAACCTCCAGAAGGCGAGATGGATGAAGAGGTAAATGGACATTTGTTTTTAATATCCCACAAAGTTTAGTTTCTTTTAGACAAAATAATTGCTCGGTCTTTGGAAATTTCAATTTAAAAAATGTTTTCCAAGATCATCACTGTTGAATGTTTTGCTAAAATTAGAGCTTTGTTTATTTTAAAGACCTCCGAAGACATTCTTTCTATGTAACTTCTTTAACTGATATTGAATTACTTGGTACAAATCCTCTTTTAAGTCACTGTGGCCAACAAAATAACTTTAATTTTGCCTGTCTTTATACTGGCAGACCCTAATGCACTTTTAAACATTTATAGTCTTAAACGGACACTTGATCTTTCTACTCAGAACAAAGTACAACCGATGCTGGAAATGCCTGAGATGGAGACCAAGAAGTTGGAGTTGGGAAACAGACTTGAAGTTCAGGATTCGGAGGGGACCTCATCTAGCCAGCTGGAAGATCAAAAGCTGCTGAGACAGAAATAGGAGGAGATGCAGAATATCTTCAGCCACATCAAGCAGAACATTGGCAAAATAAACGTCGCTCCGGAGTTCAGCGAGGAGGACCTTGTGCCTGTTGAGTTACCTGACATACTGGATCCCTCCTGGTCAGAAGATGAGCAAGAAATGGAAAATGAGGAGGATGAGGAAAAAGTGGAAGAGCAGACTGGAGAACAACAGGAAGAAGAATCCTCTGTGTCCGGCTCCCCAACCAAAGCAGAGAAGAGGAGCGCATATTAAGTGAATGAAGACATGGATGAGAAGATTGCCAAATTAAAACATTTTCTTGATCGTACCAAGTCAAAGCACTTCTCTGCCATACGGTTTGTTTAAGCTGATATTAGTTATAATAATAATAGTACATTTGTTATATAGGCACCTTTCAAGACACTCAAGGAAACTTTAAAGCATAGACTGCAAGATCAATAATAGACAAAGCAATACAAAACATAAGCTACCAACACAGAATTACTTTAAATTATAATCAATAAAGTTATGATTTAAGTTAAGGGTTATGAGAAGGTTCTGTGAGATTATGGGGATAGTTCACCCAAAAATGAAAATCATTCATATATCCCTTTAACTCTTACCCTGTAGCAGTGGTCTGTTTAACTGATTTTTCACTGTTTAGCTTTTATCTCTTGATATTATAATGTTTTCTTGATCTTTTACAGAATTCCTAAAGGCCTTTCTGAGAAGGTGTTCAGTGAAACAATACCAAAGCTGAATGGTGCAAAGAATGTGCAACAGAAAGGTACAACCAGCTAATGTCTCGGTTACATTTGGTAACCCTCATTCCCTGATGGAGGGAACGGAGATGTGTGTCAAAGTTCCAACACTAGGGGTCCCACTTGAGAGCCCAGACACCTCTGATATCATTTATGAAAAGGTCAATGAAATTTGCATACCTGACCACGCCCCGGACATCACAGATATAAATAAACCATAAACCTGTTTTGTTTTTGTTTTTGTTCTGACCTGTTGCATCAGGATATGAGGAGGCAGAGACTTTGCATTCAGACTGGCTCTGATGCAAGACCTTATCACCTGGCCGTCGCAAATGGAAGGGCCAGAAATGCAGAGAGTGTGAATAGGGAAGGAGGAAATAGCTCTTTTAATGACTATCTGGTGACTGCTCTGCCATGTGGCAGACAACCAGAGCCCAGAAGAATCCACCTCCAGTCCTCCCAGCAGAAGTGGAGCTAAGCTGGTCGCTCCTCACTAGGTCGCCCTTCTCAGGTTCGGTACGAAGCCTTTCGTGGGTAAGGACTGACTGTGCCACATTGACTGGCCTCTGTTCAGACTTGACTGCCAACTCAGAATGTTGCATTGCCTCAGCAGTCCTAGCAGGGGGTTGTCCCTGGTGACGAACAGACAGAGGCTACTGCTTGGGGGGATGAAGGGGTAGTTCTGCCGGATGAATTCCCAGGGACCACTCGTTTCCTTCAACCGCACGTGTTCTCTAGTAAGAGTTTCTGGGTGAGTTTGAGGCAAGTATTTAATAGCCTCTGTTTGTTTTTGACTGTGGAGGATTGCAGTGCAAATTCTTCAACAGTGTCACCAAAGAGTCCAACCTGAGAAATAGGGGCGCTGAGAGAATGCATTTTCTCAGTATTCCGCTTCTCTGCCAGATTGAGCAATAGGTGGCGCTCCTGGTCCACTAATGTGGACATCATCCTCCCAAGAGCCTGCAACATGACCTTCGTAACCCAGAGGGCATAGTCAGTCACTGAACACAGTTCCTGCATGCTCCAGGTTGGGACCACCCTTGTGCAGACCCTGGCCTGAATACCTGCAGGACAGCCATGGAGTGCAGAGCAGACAAAGCTTGTCCAGAAGCATTATAAGCTCTGACCACAAAGGACGAGATAACTTAAATTAAATTAAATGTTGACATTGACAGCATTATAAAAAATATTTAACATATGCTTAAATAAGTTCATAGAATCTTTTCAGAGATGTGTCAATGATTAGGGGTGTTGAGATTCAAATAAGTAATGACACCCACCCTGTTTTGGTTTTCCAGCTGTGAATGTGGGTAAAAAGAGGAAAGCTCTGGAAGATGAAGAGCCTAAACCGCCTACAAACCTCACATCTAAAGAGGTATGCACTGTTCTCCCAGCTCAGTCATCTTGATTACTCAGTCGAGACATCTCGCATAAATTTGGGTCCAAACTTACCTCCTTCTCTCTGTTGAACTTGGCAATAAAGCCAAATGAGCTAAGCGATAATACCTGACCAGAGACCCAGTCACATCAATCCGTTTCCAAGGTCAATTCGGTGGCTAGGTTAGAGCATCTGGTGTGGAATCACGGTGATTTGTGAAAAAGTGAAGGCTGAGTTTATCTGTGATACAGTCTCTCCGATGCACTCTGTGGCACCAGCCATCATCCTGAACATTATGACTAAAACTAATTCATTTCAGTACTGTGCATTTTCAAAGCTTTTTAACTTAAGTCAGTGTGCTGATTCTGCAGTGTTGAAATGTGGATCATGTTTCTGTGTATCTACATATGTTCTTTTTCTTTAATTTGGCGGGGGAAAAAATACTCAGAACAGATGCTTTAATAAATGTTTTATTCATTGAAACAGTGTTCAGTGTTTTATTATTCTAATAATATTTAAGCCTTATTCCTCAGGGTAATTATGCCCTCCAGCTGTGCCTAAAAAATAAATAAAAATAAATGGAAGCACATGAGTCTTAAAAATAATGTGAGAAATCATGATTATGATGATCCTTGCTTTACCTTGAGTTGTTGATTAGTTCGTTTGAGGAACTGGACCTCTTCGGCATGCTTCTTTTCCTCAATTTCCCGCCGTTCGGCTTCCCGCCTCTCAATGGCCTCACATTTAGCCTTCTGCTCGTTCAACAACCTCTCCAAATCTCGCTTCTCACTCTCTAACTCTAAAATCTATCAAGAGTTTGTATCTCAGCGAGCAGAAAATGGACATTTAATGTTTGGTTGTCGACTTTAAAGCTAATGACTTGCTTTCTTCTGCAGTACATGAAAGATATTTTTACATTTTTATTTTATTTTTTCATTCAATCAAAGTCAATGGGATCTAATGTTGTGTTGGACACCACTGACTTTCATTATAAGTTCAAAATATATTTTGTGTATATGTAATAGTTTGTGTTTTCTGTTACAAGATGATGTTAATCACATAAACTTCTCTTAAGCTAACAAGTTGATATAACATAATTTATATATAGTATAATATGTTCATTTAATAGAAAATATAGGGTAAGATACAAGTTTTTTTAATTGTGTCACTGTATATGTTTAGTTTTGTAGCTTCCTTTGTAGTTTTAATAAGCAACTTTGTTGTTTAGAAAATATATTATTTACAGTTAAGGTGAGACACTGCAGGCAAAAACACTGTTTTTTCAAGCACCTGTCAATTTTGACATTTTGGGCTTTTTGGTTTTTCATAAAGTGCTTTTTCAAACTAGTGGAAGGAAAACATCCAAAAGACAATGTTAAGTGTTTCTTTTATAGCACTTTATCTGTTTGTGTCAATAGATTTAAATTACAATACATATTTTTAAAGGCCGTTTTCTCAAAATGAGTTTTTTCTTCAACACTGAGCCATAAATCTCCACTTCAGTAGCACTTACACACACCAAACTTGACATTTTTATTCCTGTCTATATTCTGAAGGTTTTTACAGAGGGATTTGTTCATATATATTTTCCTTGATTGTATACAACATTTTATTCCCCCCAAAATTGTGAAAATATATTGTTTTCTGGCTGTTCAAACAAGTATTTTCTGAATTATGGAGTGACAAAAAAGATAACCAGAATTCCCTCTGTAAAAACATTTGACTCTAATATGTCAAAAGAATTAACAAAAAATTTGAAACTGACTTCATCTAGTGTTCAGATTTTTGTACTATACATTTATGCAAATTAGCACATATTTCATTAAATAATGCCTCATTTGCATATTTAAACATAACATTTTTGAAAACTTGTAATACAAAAAATGTTTGCAATAATCAATGTAATCAATCAACTGGGTAAGTAAGGTGATAACTATTAGTTTTTTTTTTTTTGCCCTATTCACCTGCAGTGTCTTGCCTTAAGTTTTGTTACACTTACGTATATATTTTTTATATGTATATATGAATAATAAAAAATATGTATTTATAATTTTTGAATTATTTTAAAATATAAGTATAATAATGTAAGAAAAAGTTGGAATAATGCTTTCAGTAATAATTTACCTTGTTCTCCATGTCAGCCATCCCATGCTCTGCTTGAAGTGCTTTCCTCATGCCAAAGGCCACACTGCTCTCATACAGTGTTTGATAGGCAGCGATGGTCATGCGAATCTCATCTCTTACTTGCAACAGCAGGAGACCCCGCTCAGCGCAGTTAATGGTGACCTGTCTGATTAACTCATCTAAGAGATTTGAAAGAGGCAATGCTATGTAAAACTCAAGAGCTATTAATATGAGCCTTAATTTGCAATATATGTCTATTTTTACCGAAGCACTGAGAGTAGAGCTCTCTGCGCACAGGGCAGATACCCGTCTCTCTGGCCTGCCTTGCCTGCAGGCTTCTGTCCAGTTGTTCTTGCAAATGAATGACATCCATGCGTGTACATGGAGTGCTGGACACCGGCTGCACCCACAACTGGTTCTCCTCCGTCCATTCCCTGCAACAACCATTTTTAAGATTTCTTTAATACTGTTGTAAAGTTTGGGGTCTGTTAAAAGATTTTTAACCTAAGGTTAAAGGTTAAGGTTAGGAAGAAAAAGATGCACAACCAATCAAAAGAAGCACAGCCTTATGAGCAAAATTGATTCAAGAATTTGAGTAAACTTCACATGAAATGCTGGGGTCAAGGCATCAAGAGCCAACACACACAGTTTTATAGTTTAATATATTTTAAAATGTATTCCTGTGATGGCAAAGCTGAATTTTAGCAGTGATTACTCCAGTCTTAATTGCCATATGATCCTTCAGAAATCATTCTTATAGCCTGATTTGGTGGTCAATAAACGTTTTTTTTTTTTTTTTTTTTTTTTTACATTGCTTAATATTTGTGTGGAAGCCAGCGTTGAGAACAGCATATATTTTAATTAGAAATGTTTATTTGTCAAAACTCTTACTGATTCCAAACTTTTTAAAGGCAGTGTGTGACGTGTTTAAACACATATGCAGCTACACAGTATCATCAGCCAGTTTAAAGAGATGTTATAATAAATACAGTAATAAACCTCTTCGTTTATTTGACCTTGGTGGTAGAATGGCATTCAGGATCTCTTCGGTTTGCTGTTTGCTGGCCTCCGCTGTGGGGCTCTTGGGTTTGGGTGGAGGTGGCACTGGCCCGCTCTCTACCATCTGTTGGGGACTCACTTTCAAAGGGCGACTCTGAGTAAAATGTGAAAGGAGATAAGAAAAACTAACGATCAGGCTTCATTACAACAACAAGGTGTACTTTACGGTGGTTACAGGTTAGTTTTTAGTCGTTACATCCAAGAACTGTACTTACCCTTGGAGACTTCCTCTCTGTATTCTTGCTCACCAGCACCGGATTATCATACTTCAGCAAGGAGTCAGTCGGGAGAATCATGGCTACAATGTGGAAGTGTCAAGAAAATTTAAACAAATGTTTCAAATTCTATGTTTTTGTATGCTTTGAAAGACTTCGAGCAACTTCGTCACGCTGCAAAAATTTCGTTTTGTTGTTTCCAGTTGCTATGACAACTGCTGCTCGTTCCCATCAAGCAGAGTCGTCAAAATAACGGGGTGGAAACCAGTGGGGGAAACAATAATAATTAAGGTTTTTTTTTTAAGTGTTTAAAAATAATTTACATACAAATATATTGAATATATTGTATTGTTTATTTTTCTAATGTTTAGGTTGTAAAGCACTAGACAGAACTAAGTTAGCCACTGGGTGGCACCAGAGCCATATAGAGGAGAGGGGGTTCAGCGAAAAATCGGCAGCTGTCAGCAGGAAGTGGCTGTCAATGGCAGCAGGAAGTGGCTGCCAATAAAACCGGATGGCAGCTGTCGCTAATACCCGGAAATTGGAGGAGGCTGCCGGCGGCAACAAGACAAATAAATAATTATATACACTTATGATTATGTTTAATACTTTTTTAAATAAGTATAAAGGTCAGTATTGTATATTATTTGATTTAAAATATTGATCAAATATAAACAAAGAAATAAGATCATTTTCCTAAACGTTAATTTCCAGCTGAATGTTTATGCATGTATCATTGTTTGTGTGAAATAAAACAATTTATATTTATAAACGAGAGTGCCACTTACTGGGTGTATGTTGTATATTTATTATAGGCTATATACACAAATGACTGAAAAGAGAGAAGTCTCTCAGAGACCTTTATTTAAAATCATAATTTGCGGTTATATTTGTAGTATTTCAAGAAACAACTATATATATATATATAGTATAAAGTAGCTGTTAAATTTGTAACTGGGTTAGTAAGTTGTCAAAGTCAGTGCTTTACAATGTAAACCGTATAAAATATATCCAGTAAGCAAGCAGACTAAAATATCAATCAGAATCACTAACAACAATCCGGAGGTATTTTCAAGACTCTTAGATCAGAACTGATGAGGTATACAGAGTTACTTCTCCAGCATCTTGCACCAATCACTGTAAAACCCAGGGTGGATGTGCATCTCCCCTCATTTTCCTCTTGCAACATGGTCAAGTCAAGCATCGTTTATTTATATAGTGCTTTTAATAATACAGCTCAAAGCAAAGCAACTTTACAGTATTAAATAGGAAAATAGTGTGTCAGTCAATAATGCAGAAGGACATTAGTAAACTCAGTTTGTAGTCAGTTTATCATTCAATTCAGTGATGTCATCCTTCAGCTCGGTTCAGTTTAAATAGTATCTGTGGAATCATTTGCAATCATGTCAATGATATCACTGTAAATGAAGTGACCACAACGAAGCAAGCCAGAGGAGACAAGGAACCAAAACTCCACCGGTGACAAAATGGAGAAAAAACAAGGTCTTTACAGGGGATCTGTATCTGGGGCTCTAGTTGTCCTGGTCTCCGCTGTCTTTCAGGGCTGTAGAGGTCCTTTCTAGGTGCTATCCACCATCTGGTCTGGATACGTACTGGATCCGGGTGACTGCAGTGACCTTCGAATAAGAAAGAAACAGATTAATATAATTGAAGATGTTAATATCTATACGATGTTTGATAGGGAGCCAGTACAGGGTTTACAGAACTGGGCTAATCCGGTCATACTTCCTGATTCTAGGAAGAACTCTAGCTGCTGCATTTTACTATTCATAAGAAAATGGTGACTTTAATACCTAAATTGCTTTATTAACAGTAGACATGCATGCACAGCCATATTAATGATTATTCCCATTGCATCTTGTCATCATGTACAGAGCAGTGATTACATTTTCATGCATAATTTGCACACCTGGTAAGCAGTTGTTGTAAACCTCGTCGCAGTGTCTGCAGGGTGTACATTTTGTTGAATTCCTGACATGGCTTAGACTTGTTCTCCATTTTGTTCCACCTGTATATTGAGATTAGGAGCATGAAAACAGCATTATTACAAAGATAAACATTCAGACATGGCAACTGAGAAATGTAATGTTATGGCACCTTTTTAAACCTCTAATCAAATCTGTAAAAGAAGATACTCAGTCAAGCCAGCTGGATTGTGCCCTCTTTCGAAAGGAGTCTGTATACAGTACAGCAGACTTCTGAATTTGGAACAAACCAAAGACGGACTTAGTAATGTAGCATCACCCCTCCTCCAGGATCACGTAAAGAAGAATTTTCAACAGGACAGCATCTGGCAACTATTGGGTATTACAAAAAAAATAAAAAAAAAGGTGTCAGTGCCATGGTTTTGTCTCAAGATGCACATCAGTAATGTGTTTTTTTTCTTTCTAAATGCATGTTTACAAAAGCTACTTCAATGTTCTAAATTTAACTACAGCCTAATCCTGGCTTAATCCAAGCACTGTCTGTGAAACTAGACCTAAAAGTTATAAGGAATTATGAACCGGTCCATTATATTTTGTATAGATAACAATAAAAAAAAAATAAAAAAAATAATTGTTTTGCATTCACATGCTTACAACTTCAACTGGTACACAGAACAGTTCTGCACATGCATAGTATTAGAGAAAACACACCTCAATAGTGCAAAAAAAAAAAAACTTATTTTAAGAACTCTTAAGTTAATGTATATCACACAATCTCCTGAAAGACTTAACATGCAAAAATATATGGTTAGTGTTGCAAATGTATCTTCTATCATTCCAGTCAAACAACATTCTTTTATATTATTCAATAGACTGTTAACACGCTAACAAACGTTAATATTTAATGGTACGTCAAACGTAATTTGAAGTTAATGGTAGGCCCCTAACAAGGTACACAAACAACGTTGCTACCACTAATTAGATTTCATTGAACAATTAAACCAAAGTAGACACCAAGTCTACCAAGTCGTTCACCAAGATACCAATTAAAATCAAACTTACAACGCAAAAAAACATTAATTACTCCGATGACCAATTTCTGAACTTACCGTTTGATCAATCGCAACCATTACTGAAGCGTTTGGGTGCAGTTATATCTGATTGGTTGCGCCCACGTTGGTCGATACTGATTGGCTTCCACCGAATGGCAGGTCCCGCCTACCATCCGGCTGACAGTTACTGCCTTCCGGCTGTCAGTTACTGCCTTCCGGCTGTCAATGGCAGCCACTTCCTGCTGCCAGCTGCCGATTTTTTATCTGAACCCCTGCTGATATAGAGTGGCACTAAATGTTAAAGCAACTAACAAGTACGTTAACGTTAAGTTGTACACTGCTGTTCAAAAGTTAGGTATCAGTACGATTTGTAATGTTTTTTTTTTTTAAGTAGTTTCTTCTACTCATCATGGCTGCATTAATTTCATCAGAAAAACTAGTAGTAATATTGTGAAGTATTATTGAAATTTAAAATAATGTTGTTCTATTTTAATATACTTTAAAATATAACGTATTGCTGTGACCAAAGCTGAATTTCCAGTCTTCGTTGTTACATGATCTTTCAGAAATCATTCTATTATGTCAATTTATTATCAATGGTGGAAACACTTTTTCTTCATGTGATAATTTTTTAAGGATTTGTTGATGAATAAAACGAATGTCTGATGAAAGTCCTGCTTTGCACCGCATAAATAATTTATATCTGATTTTAAATGGTATTGATATTTTGCAATATTACTGTTATTACCAAATGCAACCATGATGAACACAACAGAATTCTTTAAATACATCAGAAACCCTACTGATCCCAAACTTCTGAACAGCACTGTATATGCTCTGACACATTTTAATTTTATTTTTTCCTTTTTAAAACTAAATTTAAATTAAATTAATTAAATGTATTCATTTTATTGAGCTATTTGCATTATTTAATTTATTTAAGTTAAAATGTGTAGTATGTTTTTCAGTTTATATTGTTAATATTTATCTTGTTTAATTTATCTAAAAATCTAAAAAGAAATTGTACGTTAAAGCTCTGAAGAAAGCGGAACTAAATTGCTTTTCAAAGAAGGAGGGACACATTTTTTCAGCGAACAAGCTTCGAACCGGAAGTGTTCATGGAAGTTTCGTAAACGCGGTTTGAATCTGTTTTCTTACTCCCCTTTGGTATGAACGACTTTTACGTTTTACGAAGCTAATAGGCAAGCTCAGTTCGTAATGGACAACAGGAGACGACACAGAGAATCTCCTGTACGGGATGTAAAGACAAAAATTAAGCAAGAAAAAGTGAGTCCCACGCGGCCTCCGCGGCTCCGCCGATCCAGTTCAGGCTCCAGCCGAGGCAGCAGCAGCCCTCCCCCGAGACGACGAGACAGCAGGTGAGCGCCTTACACCCCACACACAGCCTGACAGATGTGTTTATCTTCATGACACCTCAGCCGAATAAACAAGAGTGCACATTTTTAACTGGATATTCAGTTAACCACATTGTAGTTTTGTAGTCATAAGTTTCTTACAAGATTCTTCGTGAACTGTATTTGTAGATCACCTGACAGAAGAAAGGCCAGGTCGCCCGCGAAGAGTGCGCGTTCCTCGGGCAGACAGCAGGAGAGGTCACCTCGAGCTCGGAGGAGTAGAAGCCCGCAGCGCAGCACTGACGTGAGGTTAAAGCGGGTGAGTTAATCTATACATATCAGCGAACAAACTAGGCATTATCATAAATAGACGAAAAAGCTGTCAGAGTTAGAGAGCATAGAGGGCTCTGGCACAAATACTTAGGGAGAAATATGCAATTAAACATAATTTGACCTTTTAATTTGTATCAGGCTACAATATACTATTTAATATTAATTTAAAACATTAATATTGTTGTTATTATTACTGCTTTATATATATATATATATATATATATATATATATATATATATATATATATATATATATATATGTATATATGTATGTGTGTGTGTGTTTGTCCCTACATATATATGATTTTATTATATTAAGCAATATTTATTGTTGTTAACAATGTTATTGTATAAATTTGTAATGTATAAACATACATATTATATATATATATATATATATATATATAATGTTTATAAATAAAGGATTGTTAAATGATTTATTTCATTTAATTGCATCCAAAATACAAGTTTGTATTTACATATGTGTGTAATGTGTGTATTTATTATGCATATATAAATACAAACACATGCATGTTTAAGAAATATATTTATAAGTGTATGTAAAATGTATAATTTTTTATGTATATATTTACACATTTTAAATAGTTTAGAATATATATAATTTTAAGGCATTTTATATTACATTTATATCAAATGTGAATTTATTACGATGTAATAGTTTTTAAAATATAATCATTATTATGATTATTATTATTGAGAGCAACTAAAAATGTGTTTCAAATAATGGAGATTTTGCTTTCATAACAGGAGCAAGATGATCACAGAGGCTCCGAAAGTCATAGGCATCGAGAGAGAAGGGATGACTCGCATGATCGCAGGATGAAAAGGGAGGGAGAGAGGCCTCGGCAAAGAGAGCGAGACCGAGAACAGGACAGGAATCGGGGAAGAGACCGGGATGCCCACATACAGCAGCAACAGCAGGCTGAGAGGGAGCGGCATAATGAACAGCGGCAGGAGAATCGGCTCAGACGAGAGGCTCAGAGTGGAAGTGGTGATGAGGCACAAGAGTTCGGCAGTAAACAGGCTGATGATTCTGCACCTGCAGTGGAGAAGGAAAAGCCCAACTTTGAACTATCAGGCGCCTTGGTGGAAGATACCAATACGTTCAGGGGGGAGGTGATCAAGTATAATGAGCCTCCCGAGGCCCGAATACCTAAACGAAGATGGCGTTTGTACCCGTTCAAGAATGATGAGCCACTTCCAGTCATGTACATCCACAGACAGAGTGCGTATCTACTTGGAAGACAGAGGAAGATTGCAGACATTCCTATCGACCACCCTTCTTGTTCCAAACAGCATGCTGTTTTTCAGTACAGGTCAGAACAACAAGAAAATAGATTTATTAAATGGTTAAAGAGATAGCCCAAAAACTAAAATTGTCATTATTTATTCTCCCTCATGTCATTCCAAATCTGAATGACGTTGTTTGCTTCTTCTGTTGAGCACACAAGAAGATATTTTGAGTAATGTTGGCAACCAAACAATTGATGGTATCCATTGACTAATATTATTTTCTTCTCCATTATATGAAAGTCAATGTACATCACAGTATGGAAAATTAAAATAGCTTTTTTTGCTACATTGCAACTTTAAAAAAAAAAAAAAAAAAAAATTAAAGAGAGATTGTTGAATTCAAGTGTTAATTCCTTCTCATTGTGATTGAACTTTTGCCTCTGACTTTTCTCATCTCCAGATTAGTGGAGTTCACACGGGCTGATGGCACTACGGGCCGGAGGGTGAAGCCGTACATCATCGATCTGGGTTCTGGGAATGGAACCTATCTGAACAATCAGCGTATAGAAGCTCAACGCTACTACGAGCTCAAAGAGAAGGACGTGCTGAAGTTTGGCTTCAGCAGCAGAGAGTATGTGCTCCTTCATGAGTTCTCCGACACAACCGAGGTTGACGCAAAGAAGGAGGAAGAAGAGGATGAAGGCCTGGATGAGTAGTTCTCGCCTCAGAGTTTACCACAGTTACCTGTTGTCTGCTGGACTCTTCGAACGCGTCTCATCCGTAGGATCAGAACCAGCATGACTTTAATTCAGAATTTCCTTTTGGACAATGAAAGAATCTTGCTTTAGCCTACCCAGTTGTCTGTATGACTATTCTCAGGTGGATAGCTTTTGTATCCCATCAAACTGTGTACAGTGTTGTCCTTCAAAGCAAGTGCTCAATGCCAGAACTTAATCTTCAAAAAGCATATATTTTGGATACTCTTGAAGTAGTGAATATAATGTCCAGATTTGGTTACTGTAAATATCCTGGATGTATTTGATGTGAGCGCTTCTGTTTTAGTTTGTATTCTGTGCGATTAGACACATACTGGGTCCTGGTTAGCTGAACCAGATTTTTTGCACCAGATTATCATCCTCATGGTTATGTAGAAAAATCTGAGATTCATTTGAATATTGCATATTGAAAAAGACGGTGTCTTACTTTAGATAGTTTCTGTTCTCTCACAGTACATTCATATTTGATTTTTAGATGTTTTGTATTGTAAAATAAAAATGGATAATGATGAATGTTGGCCTTTTTATTGACAGCATACAGTAAATGAGGAAATCTGAACGTGATCTCATTCTAACCTTCTAATTATGTATGCATTGAATATAGTGTTTAATCATTAAACATTTTATACATTATTATAGTATATTAATATATTAGTATAGTATATTTTATTTGAATACTTAAATTACATTTAAGTATAACGATAAAAACTTACAAATGTTCGACAATTAAATAATGAAATCTTTTATTAAAGCTCCTTTTTATTCTTCAATGTCTCTTAAAGACATAGTTCACAAAATGAAAATTGTCAACACACCTTATTAGGTTAGGTTTGGTTTTTATTGTCATTGCAAATGTTTATACACCGACATTCTGTAGGAGCTATCTAATTAGCCGCATTAAAAGAAATGCAACAGTTTAACACTTGACATTAAAACACACATACAAAAAAAGTTATTAAATAATAGAGCAATAAAGATACGAAACTGCAAGTCCTTTGTGCATTTTCCATGGAGGTAATTATTTCACAGAATTCGCACTAAACCCAGGGGTTACAAAAAATTTTTCTTCATACATTAATGCAGCACATGGAATCCATGAGGCCGGGATGTCTGCTACTGTTGAAGAAGACTTTTCTTTTAAGCACGTATTCTTATCATACTGTATAGTTTTTTGTTGTTGTTATTTGCTGTCGATATGTTAACATTATTCTAATAATTTCTGTCCTTAACCATTTATCTCAGAACTCTCAGTGTACAGGAGAAATACATGGAGGCCACTGGGAAAATTGTGAAGGATGAAGTTATGGAGTTATAACTGTTTTTATATTGATTAAAAAAAGATTAACACACTCTAACACACTGATGTTGAAATACAACAAATGAGCAAATAAAATAAATAATACATGTTTTTTATTCGACACATTGAATTTACATTCTCAGAACAGTTCAAATGTTTTTTTTTATTCTAGTGCTGTCAAATGATTTATCCGATTAATCGCATACAAAATAAAAGTTTTTGTTTGCAGAATATGTGTGTTCTGTGTATATTTATTTGAATATATAAATACACACAAATACAGTGTATACTTTGATAATATTGATAATATGTTTATACTTATTTTCATATATATTTTATATAATAAATACATTTATTTCCTACATTAACAACCTATTTTTTCTGAAATATATAAATGCATGTGTATTTATATATATATATATATATATATATAATAAATCTACACAGCACACATACATATATCATGTAAACAAAAACTTTAATTTTGGATGTGATTAATCGTTTGACAGCACTAAAATTTACATTTTACAGTGTCAAGGATAAAATTGTAAAAGCATAGAGTTGTTTTAGATTCATGCAGTGCAAAATGTTTTCTACACAAGCGATTAGACAATTAATTTTATCAGATGTGATTTCAAAAGGTAAATAATTCACTATAAAGCTTATTTTGTTACAAAAAAAATATTTTGTTTCTGTTTGTACATGTGTATCTAAGCAAATTACTGTTTGTCCACAGTACAAAAAAAGACTCCATTATTTCAGCTTGAGTTGCAGTGATAGAAGGAAACTGAGAATAACTGTTCTGGGTTTTGAAGACCTACATTTTATTTTTTTAAATAACAGTTTGAAAGACGATGCGTAAATAAATTACTGAACTTCCTTCTATGCGCTGATCAGAGTGTGAGTGCAATAGAGAGTAGCACCACTAGAGGTCACTGTCTTAACGGCTACTTGCACACACAATATAATAGTCAGCTTTTTTTCGTTGTCATTGAATTTTAAGAAACTGCAGTCGCCTGAAATTTTATTTTGAGACCGAATTAAAACTGTCTAAGACAGATGAGACACACTTAACTGTCTAACCAGTTACTGACGTGCTTACATGTGTGAAATGCTCAACAATTTGCTTGGAAATCAATTAACGCTGCTAGTATTCATCATTTGCTACACACTCGTAAAATAATAGAAATGGTTTTGTTTATTCGTGTGCACAGGTTTTTTCAGCTGCTCTCGTGATACATGGTGCGTATTTTGCTAACTTGTGGCAGAGAATCTTGATCAAACCGGATCACCTTTCCCATCATGTGCAGTCTGGACCTTGAAAAGGCCTTCTCACCCGCGGAAGAACACAGGAATGCATTGTACACGAGAGGGAGACATGGCAACTATGTTAGATAGTGCTCGGTGTTTGTTGAACTTGACTTTTTGGTAATGTTTTTCTTGCTTATATCAATTAAATATGATCTAGTAATTTCAGCGTATTTATGAAAGTGCCACAGTATCCCGCAGGACTAATTCTCCACAACATTCACCTTAGCACATACTTGAGTGAGGCACGGAAGTATTTCGGGAACCAGAAAGTAGTGATTCGCCTCTTAGCGCACTCGGTTTGAGGAAAGTGGAAAACGCGGGATGGATTACGGTCATTATATTGCACTATAAAAACGCTTGTGTCAGTCAGATGACTTAGTATCATTTAAATATGACTATATTTGCTGCGATATACATTTATAGATAGCTGAAAAAGAATGTGAAGATTATAATATTCTTGTAATTAGTGCAAACACCGTACTTTGTTAATACACGATGTCGTTAGAACCTAAAGTGCAAATGCGTTATTGATGTCAGTTGAAAGTCCAGTCCATATTTTGGTCGAATCCGCAGTGTAAAAACAGGAGGCAGACAGGGAATGGAGTTGGCTATGTGAAATCTGTTTCTGCTTTACAGGGTCTGAGTGTGTGCAAGCTTGAGACTATATTTGCTTTAGACATCATTTGGGGTGAAAAAAGAAGTTTATATATTTTCAGTGTCACAGGAACTAGGCTGTGTGTGTCTATTTAACTTAAAAATAGTGTTGCTGTACAGGATATATATTAATTTTTTCTTTATTCAGTTGTTTTCCTAAAGTTCCTTCTATTTCGGCCTACAATTTCATGATCTTTTGACAAAATAAATTAAAATAAATAAAGTTGAAAGGGACACAAATTCTTGTAAAATTTAGAACTTTTTTTTTTTTTGCTGATCTGAATGTACAAATGTATAAAATAGTATTGAATTAACTTTAGAAATTATGTATACACTGTATGCTACATGAAATCCTTGGAAGTTTCAAAACTTTCAAAAAGTAGGCAATACAATGTGTTTGTAAAAGTCCTATGACTATATATATATATATATATATATATATATATATATATATATATATATATATATATATATATATATAGCGTGTGTGTGTAGAGAGAGAGAGAGTACAAAAATATATTAGTTATATATAGGTTTTTTTATAATATAATTTTTTTCAAAGCTGAAAATTAAATGTGACATTTTGAAACTTTAACAAAGAGTTGTCAGAGTTTTTCTAATGCAAATGAATTCACCATCAACACATATATTTTTTATTGTTATGAATGTCATGAGTGTGTGCCGAACACACGATAATGCCCCAGTTATGGTTTCCTATGACTCTCTGGAGTGGTACTTCCTTCCCTAGCACACTTCAGAGTCATTTTGTGTGTGTGAAGGCTGCTCGGCAACCTGCTGGCTGAGGACCAACTTCCTTGTGTCTGCTCAAGATACTTTATGGATTCCCATGTGGGGGTGTGTCTGAGAACAAGGGATTGAATGAAACTCTGATTGAATGAAGGGCTCTGCTGAGCAGTTTCCTCCCTTTACCAGCAGTGTATACATGTGGCTTATTGGCGCGCTGAGGGTCATGAAAGGGTTTGAATACACATGGATTTGTTTACACAGAAAATGTGCTATACTTTGTACTCTTCCTCATTAAAGCTGTTGACAAACAAGGACAGATGAAAGCCGTGATTGTTTGGAATTCATTTTCGCGCTTGCAAATCTCAGCAAAATCATTATTTCTTCCAGATTTCGTTCTTTCCCAACGATTTTAGGCAACATATTTAAAATGACAGCATTTCATGCCATTTTGAGAAGGAAGACGGAAAATCTAAACTACTAATTTTCCACTGTTTAGCACTCGAACAAATATTAAGATTTTCTAAATATCATCTAAATGTGAACTTACATGTCTACTTACAGTAAATATCATAATTCAAGTCTGATTTGTGTGTTTTGTATCGATTTGCCTTCTTGTAGCTCCAATGGTGGATCTTGCTACATAGCAAAAATTGTCATTATTTGCAATTAAATAAATGTTAACTTAAATAATAATAATAAATGCTTTAAATTATTTTATTACAGCTAGTTGCCGAGGTAACATTTCTCATTATGGTTAGATTAATGTGAAGTACTAAAATAACTAAAATTAAATAAACTTAAACTAAAAAAAGCTATCTATCTATCTATCTATCTATCTATCTATCTATATATATATATATATATATATATATATATATATATATATATATATAAATGAAAAAAACATGAAATTGCTAAACTTTTGACTAAAATTATTGATATTAGCATTAGCTGAAGGTATAAAATGGAAATCATTTGCTAATGTAAAAAAAAAAAAACGGGAAAAAATGACAGAATGGCATCAAATTCAAAATTCGAATTCATTTTTGGCCTATATACAAAGTGCTGTGATAATTAAGTCTTTACAATACATCTCTAGGTCTCTGCTAATTTGATGTATAAAATAACATAATTTATGTCTTTTGTATTTTTTGTGCTATACATTTATAAAATGCATTAAATCTCACTATAATATTGACTGGCAAAGGTTTCATATATTTATTTAACAAATAGCTGTTGGATCTCAAAATCAAAGATATTAAACACTATATCACAGCTCCCATCAATTATTTTATTTCCAACTTCTTTGCTGGGGAGAAAAACATTCCCCAGATTCGATATGCTGTAGGATCTCCCTACTTCACAGGACACAGCTAGAGTTGGCCAGAAAGGCTAGCGGCTCTGCATTGCATTAAGGTTGTGTGCTGCTCTGCTCTGCTCTGCCCATCCCCCACACTGAGATACCAAAGCAGAGCTGTGCTGCTTTTGCAAGCAGCAAAGCTTCAGCTCGAGTGAGAGGCAGGCAGGGAGAGAGAGAGAGAGAGAGAGGGGTGGGGGGTT
The DNA here is from genome assembly GCF_003368295.1 of Carassius auratus. Taxonomy (NCBI): domain Eukaryota; kingdom Metazoa; phylum Chordata; class Actinopteri; order Cypriniformes; family Cyprinidae; genus Carassius; species Carassius auratus. Next base: position 19,378,520 of record NC_039283.1, read on the forward strand.
GAAGAGAACGAGAGACGCTGTGTTATTCTCCTAAAAAGATATTTTTCCCCAGAGATCCTTTCTCTGTGTCTTTTTAGATTCAAAACTGAACCACAGTATAAATAGATGGACTTATTTTGTGACGAATGATGATAATGTATTCTGCCTTTCAACCACTTTGTGTGGTTTATCTGATTTTCTTTTTTACTCGTGCTCTCTCCCTCCCTCTCTTTTTCATTTTCACTTCCTGCTCGCAGACTAGCTCAACCCACCACCAACCCTCCCTTCTCTTACTTTTCTAACGCATTTCAATCAGCACATCCCCCTAAAACAGTGTTTCTCAACCGGTTTGACTAACCCAACACCAGCTACAATTGTTTTTCATATAAAATAATAATGCAATGTATTGATAAATACATGTATAGACCCTATTATATGACATGTATTAACATAACTTTGCCTAAAAGGACAAATTTGCTATTTTAAAATGATTGCACACCCACCATCGTGCATAATCTGCATTCACTGTGTCCTGTAGTGTATTTCATTTTACCTTGCATAGTTTTGATGATGTTGGCATACGTTTCTACCAAGTGACAGATGAATTTGTACCAAAATACCAAATGGACAGCTTCTGACAACCAGAAAAAGTTTAATATATAAGCTATGAGATATACAGTATATATATGAAATGTATTTTACTGTGCTATCTCTCCACATGTAACAAAGTCAAGTCAAAGTCAACGTCTGTTTTGTTGTCAATTCTTCCACATGTACAGCACATACATACATACAGAGAATTGAAATTGTGTTACTCTCAGACCCTTGGTGCATACAGAGAACACTAACAACAGAGCATAGAAATACATAGATACAGATAAAATATATAATACAACTATTCAAATAAGGGTATGTAAAAATAAAATAAATAAAAATAAAATCAAATAAAGCAGCGCATGGCAGATAGATTGCAATCCAGTGAAGTAAACAGTGTAGATACAATGATTGTAGTGCAAAAGAGCTACAATAGTCAAGTGCATATAGTATGTTATAATATAAATGTTGCATTGTTATTGTTTTTTACCGTACTAACCTGAAACATCAGTTAACAAATAAGTTGTTGGGATGTTAGATTCATTCATTAACATATATTTAACCAGGCACGTCAAAAATCAACCTCTTGAACACCAGAAATAGGCCTACATACAATGCCTGTGTCTGTGTGTGTGTGTGTGTGTGCAGACTTTGGTATTTTATAGGCAGTTCCTCTGCAAAACCAGTAAGACGAGCTTACTTCAGGGAGAGATTGCATGCCACTAATGCAATTGTCATGTCTGGCTATATGGTTTCATTCAGTTCACTACAGCCACAGTTTTCCCACCAAAATCTGTTTGAGGAGCAGTTTTTAACCCTGCCGTTATGCAACGTCAATTTAACACTCCCCTCTACCCAGCCCCCCGTCTCTGAATCCATTCCGCACTCTGAAGAGTCCGAGCCGTGTTTTACTGCTCTCGGCGCACCTCGGTAAAATGGCTGTATCCAAGTGAGCCTCGTGCTGGTGTGATCCGTTCCTCGTCTGTAGTCTACTTCTGCAACAGAACCCCCACAAATTCCGTGTCGGTTAAATTTCATTTCCCGGGAACTCGGTGCGATAAAGTCTAAAAAAACGGAGCCGAAGATGGGGTCCGGATTCGGTCCGGCGTAAGGAGTGGGGATGAGTCGGGACACGGGTAAATTGTTGTAAAACTATTGTATTTACATTCAATGTTTCGCGTTTGATTGTGACCGACTCGCCGAGAGGGAGAGGGGGAGATCATGGCCGCTCAGGTCGCCAGCGCTACCTCTCTCAACACCAGCCCGCCTTCCGAGCTGAAAAAACCGGATCGAGACCCAAAGGAGGAGTCGGTACCGGGGGAGAAGCACCAGGAAAATAAGGAGCCGGGACTAGAGAGTGGATCTCCGGCTCGCGGGGAACTGCAGGACCGGGCCGATGTGGGAAATGCTGGGGGAGGAGGGGAGTCGGATATGAAAAACGGCAACGGGAATCCGTCGAGGGTGAACAATAATCAAAATGATACCACCGGGCCGGAGGGGAACAACCACCCCGGGATGGTACACCATCACGCGCCCGGGTTTCAGTCAGCTTCCTATAACTACGTTCAGCACTACAGCCGGGCCCCTTTTCATCAACATGGCGGACAACAAAGCCCTGGCATGGCAGCTGCAGCGGGGCCAGGCGCGTTATCGGGCAGCATGATGGACCCCTATCAGCCCAACTCCCATGATCACGGCTTCCCGAACCACCAGTACAACAGCTACAGTCCGTTCGGGAACCGAAGCCCGTACCCGGGCCAGAGCTACGGCATGAACTCTCCGCGCAGCGCTCCTCAAGCTCAGGCAGTAGGGGGGCAGTCAGCCAAGCAGCAGCAGCCAGCAGCGGCTGCATCTTACAGCAATCAGCGGTATAACATGGGAAACCCGCAGCCAACATCCACCCCGACCCTCAACCAGCTCCTCACCTCACCCAGCAGTGCCCGGGGCTACCCAAGTTACCCAGCGAGCGACTACAACAGCCAGGACGGTGCTAAGGGACCAGCAGATATGGGTAGCAGCAGCGGGCAGTACGGTGGGGGCCATCCGGGTTGGCAACAAAGGACCCATCACCCGTCACCCATGAGTCCTGGAAGTACCGGGCAACCCTTGGGTAGAAACCAGGTAAAATTACAACCCTATTGCCTTCAAAAACGGTCTCTCTCTCGCTTTGCTAAAGTGGTTGAAACGCACTGTGCTTGCTATTGTCTGAGCAAGAGACCATAAAATGGCTGCCTCCTTGGTTTTCCATAGCTGCTCATAATTTTACACTTTATATTTAGTTAAAACAACCAAACTTTCGAAACGCCACAAGCTTCGTGGTTGGACGTGTGTTGTGAGTTGAAAGCTGGTGACTATTATTGCTCGAATTGAAGGTAAATCTCCGATTGAAAATGCGTATTTAGCTCAGGCTGCTTCTCCACCAAGAAGGCTTAAACGCATTTAGCTTTTCCCTCAAACGCCTTTGTGTTTTATATGCTGTATTGTTCTGTATATACATCTAATAGGATATATTTAACCGGTTGGTGTGTTGTTTTTCAGTTCTGATGTTAATTATGAGGGTGGTTAACATAATATAAGCGGATATTTTATGTGGAAAAACCCGTCTTGTATAAACCGATAACGTGTGTCACACATTTGTAGTAGAGAAACATAAACTAGTTATCGTTATGGTGGTCCATAGTGTATTTAAATACAGTTTAAATTGACGTTACAAGCACATTTGATGAGGAAAAGCTTCATTTTAAAAGCGTGGACTCAGTTGATTGTCGGTCTGGATGCGCGCAGCTTGTAAACACAAGCCCAGTGATTTGAGTAAGTGCAGATTGGTTTGCAGTGGGATTTGAATTGTGGAGGTAAAATCCTCCTGTCAAAGACAGGAGACAGTTGGTCTTGGGTTGACATGCTCGCTGAGATCTGATTGGCTCTGCATCCTGTGCTCTTGGCCATTTATAATTGCATATGATGTAACACTGAAACACTTGCTGATTAGTTCATGTTGCTTACCTCCCTCAACCTTTACTGGTGTATTGTATATTAATTTAATATGCAATTACTTAATTCTACATACTGGGAAGTAGGAGTTTATTAATGAAATGACTTAGGATTGCAATCAGACATTGATGCTTTGAACAGTAATTGTTTTATAAAGTTTTAACAATGTGCATTTATATAAATATTTATATATGTATGTATAATAACATAAAATGCAAATGTATGCATTTATAAAAAGGATGCATGTCAGTCATGTCAAGAATATTTATTTTATAGGAGAAAAATAAATAAATAAATTGTAACTAAAAATGCACATTTTTTGCAGATCCTATTGTTCATATCTGTTGTCATAGTGTGTTAGACCAAGATTTTATTCAAAGCAACTTTTGTGATGGGAAGCTTTCTGGTTTCATGTCAGAGGTGACTGGGAATCTTTAGTGCTTTTACGTTTCGGTTATTGAAGACACTTGAATACTCCGAGTCTTATTCCTCTAGCCTGTTGGATATTGAACAAGAAAATCTTTTTGGATTCTTTTTAACTCATGCCAGTTGTTTACAGTATGATGATGTGCACTGTTTCCTGTCAGTTTGTCCTCTGCATGCTAAATGCTTGTTCATGTGGCGCTTATCATGTTTGTTTATCTTTCATATGTCTAAACACTTTTAAGTGCAATTTCAAGGTTGAACAACATCTGTTTATCACAGTTAACTTAGTTTCTCATACTAGGTCGAGGCTAAACATGCTTCAGTTTTGGTGGGGATAAGGGGATTGGAAGATTTTCTTTTTGCCTGGTTTTTTTTTTTCCGATTTTGTTTTCTTGTTTAAAATTTTTCTCTATGAATAACTATATGATAGGGCTAGGCGATATATCAAACACAATGATCACACGCATTAAGTCAGTAAATCTGGTTCTGTGATTACTGTTAAATCGCCATTTTCTTTCAAATAGAGCAGCATTTAATAGACAGAGTCGTAGTTCACTGACAAGCTATGCAATATCGCGTTCATTATTGCAGATGTATCGCCTTCGATATTGAACGTGATATTGTGTAGCTAGTCAGTGATCTATGGCTCTGTCTATTAAATGCCGGTCCATTGGAAAGCAGGTGATGGCGATTTACCGTTAATCAGGGAACCGGCTTTACTGACAAAATACGAGTGACAATCGCATGCAATATATCGCCCAGCCCTACTATATGACATTGTGAAATGATAACCTGTGAAAAATAGTTTTTATACCAGAAACTCAATCCTCCTCTTTTCCTGCCTTCTTTGAGAAAGTCCTTATAATCTGAGTATTATTCCTTTTTGTTAAAGACGTTTATGATCTATATAGGATTGCTCCTTTTTTTATAATTAGTTTTTCTTGGGAAATGTCTGTTTATTAGGGAAATTCTTGTCGAGGTGAAGACTGATCTGTGAGTTTACAGGCAGTGGATATCTGCAATATTGTTTGATGGTTTGGTCCTCAGAATTTCCACATCATCTGTATATGGGCCCACATATGTCAGGTATCGTCATTAAAATGTTGATTGGTTTTCAAACCATGTGACGTAAGCAACATTACTAACTAGAGATGCACTTATTGATTGGCCAGGGATTGGAATTGGCCGATTTTCCTCGTGATTGGCAACTGGCCAATCAGTCTCGCTTCTTTCCGATTTCGAGCCGATCTGTTTTGTTACCGGTGGCACAGGCAATATTGTCAGCTGTGCTTTCTCGCTCTCTTCTCTGCGACGACTCTTCTCTCTTACACACATCTCATTTGCTCCAGTTAAATAGTGCTTGTACGCATTATTTTAGTCATTCCCGCAGGTTTCGCGCTTACACCAAAAGCACGTACATCACCATTGATCTATATCAGTGGCGCACACAAGCCATGCTTAGTCTCGAACAACTTGAGAGCAACACATACCAAAATGAGTGGCTAACTGCACTAAAATGTTCAAATACATACAAATTATGTCAAAATCCCCGTTTTGGTAAATATGCAGTAAATACAGTCAGTTTTGGAACATTAAATAGTTGAGAAAGAGAAGGTAAGTTGTGTAACAGTATATTGGGTCGGTGGATAATTCTTAAAAGTCCTGTTAATCAAAGAACAAAAGACAAAGAAAATCACTTTCTGCTCTTGACTGAATATGTTTTATAACTTTAATGGTAAGCATTAATTTGTGTTCAGTTTTTGCAATGACGACTACAGAAATTCAGTTTCACAATTTATATTTGATTACTTTAATTTCTGTAGTATTTCTTACCCGAATAAAACTTACTTAAATTGAATAACTTAGTTTCATAGCTCTCTTTATTCTATTGCATTTATTTGTTCTGGTGTTTGCAGTTTTTTTTTTATTTGTCCTTATTTTATTACTTTTTTTTTTTTTAATGAAAAAAATAACTTTGTGTTAAAGAATAGTAGATTTTTTTTGTATATGCTGTCAATTTTAGTTCTTGGAGAAAAAAATACAGAATTGGCAAAAATTGGTATCCGCAGGTCACATAAAAAAAAAAAAAAACATTGTGAATCGGCCAAGAAAATTGCAACTGGTGCACCTCTACCACTAACTAAAATTCTGATTATACACTACCATTAAAAAGTTTGGAGTCAGTTAAATGTTTTATGTTCACAGAGAGGCTGCTTTAACTTGAGCAAATTGACTAGTAATATCTGTGAAATATTGTTGCAATTTAAAATATCTATTTTTTTTTAATTTTTTTTTTAAGTAATCTATTCCTGTGACAAAACTAAATTTTCAGCATAATTTCTCCAGTCATCAGTGTCACATGATTCTTCAGGACCGTTGTGTGGCTTCAACATTTTTGTGTAAACTGTGATACAATTGATCTCAGGTTTCTGAGATTTAAAAAGTTCAAAAGAGCCGCATTTAGATTTTTCACTTACTGTCACTTTTGATCAATTGAATGCATCCTTGCTGAATAAAAGTATTAATTAAAAAAACTTACTGACTCCAAACATTAATGTAGGTCTTTCAGATTTTGTACAGTTCTTGGTTATTAATTACATTTGCTTAATTGATTCATTTACATGTTGCTTTGAAGTTTCTGCTATAATTATGTTTTATTTAATCTCAGACAGAGTTATGCTTACTGCAGTGTCAGCGGTCTGTAAGTCTTCTGGTGTCCACCCCATCCCCCATGGCCAATCACAGCGCCCGTCCAGTAGCCTCTCCTGCCAAGGGAGCCCTCACTTTGTCTTATGCAGATTAGCCATGTGCTGCTTTTATTTATTTAATTTTTCCATTCGGACACTGGAAAATGTCAAGAGCAGCTTGCACTCAGTCATTTCAAACTATGGCGCGTTTTCAGCCATAGACCTCTTTTCAAGGTTTGAACTCAAGCCAGATTCAAAACAAGCCTCCTAGATATTACACAGACATCCTAGATGAGGTTTCACTGGCCCAAATCAGATAGGATGTCACAGTGTACTTTCTTATTTTATTATTTTTCATGTTGTGTTGTTCAGCAATCATGTTTAAGCTTTGGTCATGTTTGAGTCAGTGCCCATCTGTGTATAATGAACAATTGTGCCATTTTTATACAGTCTGACTTACATTACATTACATTACTAGAAAAAAAAGATTATATATTACTAAACAAAGGGACATTTAAAGTGGTGACTGACATTTGAATGTTGTCACTTTGGTTCCTGGTTTTGCCTCCATCAGTTTAACATTTTATATTAACAAGGATTTCTTATTTTTCATTGTAAAACTTCATTGTCCAGCTTATGCTTGAATGCATCGTTTTTAGGTTGTTATTTGACACTGTAAAACCAAAATCATTGTCTATTTTTTAATGTTCTGGGTCATCAGATACAAAGATGGAAAGAAGGACATATTAATGTGAGCCATTTTGTACATAAAATGATCAATTATCAATTTCTAAAAATATCAGACATCTTTAAAAAATATCTTTCTTAACTCTTATACTTGGAGTTGCAGAAAAGATGATGAAACACTTGTGATGTATTCTTTAGGATGCTGTCCAATTCAAAAGGTTTTTAAAGTCATCACCAAATTCACAAGGTTTTATTATTATTAATATTCAACATATTACCCAGTTACTACTGTTCAAAATAAATAATAACAATATTATAAAATTTAAAAATTGTTTTAATATATTTTTATATTTAAAATGTATTCCTGATTTATTTAGCAGCCATTACTCCAGTTTTCAGGGTCACGTGATCCTTCAGAAATCATTATAAGTTAATTTGGTGCTCAAGAAACATTTCTTATCAATGTTAAAAACAGAAATTTACCATATTTGAAAGTTCTTTGAATATAAATACACTTTTTGTAACATAAATGCCTTTATTGTCATTTTCGATCAATTGAATATGTTCTTTATGAAAAGAAGTATTAATACAAATGTTACTGACCTCAGCATTTTGAACTGTTTTTAGATATATCATATGTTTTGTGTAGGTGAAGGCAGGAGAGGAGTTTATTTGGCTGATTGGTAAACATGTATTAAGCTGACCTTCAGGATTTCATTTTTCATGTTGAATAGATTTTACAATCATGAAACAACGGACATTCTGGATGAAAGTATACTTAATGGTTAATGTTTCTGAGGCTATTTTTATTCATTTATTTTCTGTTTAAACATACACGGAGGGGAATTATGATAGAAAAGACAGCATACACTTCTTTTATTTCACTCTGTGAGGCCATCCTTAAATTTTTTTTTGGTTTGCAGTAAAAAAAAAAAAAAAAAAAAACTTAAAAAAGGGTCTGTAGGAAGGTCTTTTTTTTTTTTTTACGTTTCAATGAAAAAGTACATTTTGGGGATTATGTAGGTATGAATTTAAACAAATTAGCATATCGTGACGTCACTGATTGGGTCTTCAACCTGTGCTTTCGGGCGCATCATTGCAAACCTCATTTTGATGCAGGCCACAAACAAATGTAAATCTTTGTCATTTGATTTGAGAGACAAGTGTTAATTGAATCGATTGTAAAATCGATTTTGCATGTCTAAATATGTTTTATGTAGCAAATAACACCCAATATAGGTAAATCCACTGACAACAGGCAGGGCGAATGTAAAAATTCAATATATTGGTAAAGACCAATATTTCTGATGATTTATTGGCGTGAAGTTACGTGTATAATGACAAACCGGAGTGCAACATTCTCGAAAAACAATAAGCAGTGTGGACTGCCATAACAATGCAAAACCTTTACTGCAGGCTTTAACATCGCTGTGTTTACAATTAAAAATTTCAACAAAAAAAATCGCATTGCTATTCGGTATCTGTATGCATAAGACTGTCTGAATACCGGCAGAATTCACATTACTGTTGTAAAAAGAGAAACATTGTGCAGAAGTATTTTTTACTGTTATGCGTGCGTGTCCGAAGCTGCAGTTGCTGTATGATGCGTGTTCCAAAGAAAAAAACTGGACGCGCTCTGAGAGAAGGTCGTTAAAATCAATTTCCTGTTTTCGTTTTCGAAACTTTTGTTGGTTGTTCCAGTCGATTCGTGCAAAAGGTTTTCAGACAGTCGACATGGTCACGGTTTTAGTCTAGACGTGAGAAGGAATGGGATGGGTTTTAATTAATTATTTAATGTGTTTTGGTGCCCAAACCCATATGATTTTGAACTGTGACCGCGAATATTTTGTTTACTGCAGCCGCAGCCATCATTACCAAGCACGAACCATTGACTCTTACAGTGAATGAGAGGACACTAAGTGAACGCACCGGCAACAGTGTGACATCCGTGTAAACATAGATGACGTCACAGTTTTGTTTTTTTTTAAAGAAAGAGCGTAGCCTTTGTTTGTATGTAGGCCTAGGAAATTTATATATTCACAATACTTACTAAAATTAATATTATTTTATAGTTTCTGTATTAGTTGTTTGAAGAGTAAAACATTGGTCAGACTTAACGCAAATTTACGACCGGAAAGTCGGTCGGACTAAAAGTAAAAAAAGATAAACAATTTGATTTGGTCCTAAATTGACGGGGTCGGTCGGGTTACGGCAAACAAGATTAATTTAAAGGATGGACAGAGTGCGTTTTTTCTTCTCAAGTATGGCAAGTAATTGTTAAGTTGTAAATCTATTGAATGAAATACTCTAATTGAATGCAACACTAGAAATTTAATTGCACTCACTTTTAACACAAAGGAGAACAGGATGTAGTCTCATTGCTGTCCAGCCGTTATCAGGATGTTAATTTTATTAACATTTGCATGCTAATATTTTAATAATGTTAAATACACGCAGTAAAAAAAGTACATATTTATGGACACACACAAAAATATGAATATAACTTCATGTCCATGCAGAAAAATCATCGCTTGTGGGGATTGAAGTAAAAGGAAACTGAAGCCTAATTTGTATTTTTGCATTTAAAGTGAGTTCGCAAGCGATCGATGTTTGAATCAGTCATGTTGTCAGTGTGAAAGACTATAAGCTGATGCAATTAACATAGTGCCATGTTCTGCATTTATCAGAAATTAATGTTGGAAACTTGCTGTATTTAGTTTTTCATCTGTTTGTGCAGTTGTTTTGTTCCTAATGTTTGCTAGCTTACAACAAAATGACTGATATTCCAACTCCAATGTTAACTTGACCCCCGCTTCATATTGGACTTCTATGCAGCAGCACTCATCTCATTGCAAGTCAAGCTGGACCTCTCCTCACATGTCATTTAAGCATGGTGTCATTCATTCGGTGCCAAGATTGCCGTCTTTTTTTGAAAAAAGAAAAGGCTGGCTTGGCCGAGGCTCAAGCAGAGCTACAGCTGGGATGTGTTAAATATTCGGCAGACTGCCCTCCATTTGAAATGAGTTATATATAGCACTGTTGACTTCCTTAACTAAGGCTGAGGAAAGGTAACTGTCAGGTTAATAACCGTGGGAATCGGTAGCAGAGGGTTATTTGCTGTCTCTCCTTTTCCTTCTCCTTTTTCCACTATCGTTTCCCCCTCTGGCTGTTCTCTCTCTCTCTCTCTCTCTCTCTCTCTCTCTCTCTCTCTCTCTCTCTCTCTCCTCTTGTGGTTTCTTGCATTTTTATTTTGTCCTTGCTATTCTTTCATTTCCACCCTGGCTTTTTCAAATCAAATTCTCAAGTGTGGGAGTGTAGTAGTACGGAGTAATGGTTTGATTTAGTGGTTTTGGAAAATGTGTCCTTGAGTTAAAAGATTTGTAGATGTCTTTTGTGTTAAACTCAGTTTATGTTTCTCTGTCATTATTTGTGAGATCCCCTTGCTGAAATCATATTGTCACACTTGCTCCACAGACTCCAGGCTCCATGGATCAAATGGGGAAAATGCGCGGCCAATCGTATGGGTCAGGTGGGCCTTACTCCCAGCAGCCCCATCAAGGGCCTCCTGCAGGGCCCCAGCAGGGGCCTACTTACCCAGGCCAGGGCTACGGGCCCCCTGGCCCTCAGAGATACCCTATGGGCATGCAAGGGCGTATGCAGTACAGCCAGCAGGTCAGTGCTCTTTCTCGATGTTATAAGGCTGCACTGTTGTAGTTAAATGAGTGAATATCCTGGTAATTATAAGTTGTGAAACTAATGCAGATTTTGTAACCTATTGCAATGTGTTTTCTAATTTTATTAGAGGAGGTAAAAAAGAGTTTTGAAGTGTTCTTTTATCATGATTTTGGTGTGCTGGCATCAGTGTTTCTTTTTTTATATATACTTAAGCAAGCTTTTTAAGATTTTAAAGTTAGTTTAGCAGCATAGATACACAGACGCACTGTTCTCAAGAAGTAAAGGGGAAAACTTTTGTATGAAGTCAGTTTGATAAGTGTAACATGAAATTTCAGTTAAATGAAAACGGAATTTTAACAGTAATGCATATAGAAAACTTTGTAGTAATAATATTTAAAGGTGAAATATGACGTTGCTAAAAATAGTTTTTTAATGTATTTGGTGTTTATGCGGTTTAAGGTTTATGCCCCGCCTTTCTGAAACGTGTACATTTTTACAAAGCTCATTGGTCTGAAAAACAAGGTGTGCTCTGATTGGACAGCTATCCAGTGCGTTGTGATTGGGCGAATACTTCAAGCATGTCATGGAAATGTTACGCCCTTACCAATCTGTGATGCAGTGACCCGGTGCGACGAAGCAAAAACAATAAAAACCTTTATAAACGAGGCATTTGTTGCATCAAATGGAGACATAATTTCTGATTATACCGATTGTAATTATATAATTTATTACAACCTAAATTCCACATTGTTTTCAAATGTTTTATTCACCAAATATTGCCTGGATATGTTCCGTTTAATTTCAGAGTGGACCATTTGGTAAAAAAAAAAAGAAAGAATGAGATTTGTTACAGTATTTTGAAGTAAAAAGATTTTTGGGGAGCTTTAATTTATCGTTAAATCACATTGTATCATAGTGTTTGGTGTTACAAAGCTTGATAAAAATAGCAATATGTAGTGTATTGTGTCCCATGTATCATGGGATCTTTAGCCCTTCCTAGCCTTAATGAATAATTACAAATGTGATGCTGGACAAGGTCACACTTTCTGGTACAGTAAATACAATTTATCCATGCCTTATACAGGGAATAGAAAGGATAAAAGTTGTAGGACTTTGTAGAGGTATATTGGGTACCCTAACCCCATCTTATCTTCTTTAGGAATAAACTCTTTCTCCTTGTGTTGATATTTATTCATCTGAACTCATATTAACAATATCAGTGGAATTTTAACATGATTATTTCCACAGCTTGTAAGAGCCATTGAAATTTCTGATGATTCTGCTAATGCTGAGTGCTAAAACACTTCGTTTTGTCACATTTAACACTGAGGCCATCTTTTCTGTCTTACTGACGGCATTTTGTACATTTTTTAAAAAGTAGCAATTTACAACTATAAGTTCTCATCCTTTAATAAAGAAGGCTGGAGAAGTAATGGATATTCAAGCCACTCAAGTTTACGTTTAGAAGGCTTAATACAACACAGATTGCTTCAAAGCAGTTTTACAACCATAAACAGGAGAAACAGTCGGTGTCACAAATTCATTTGTCAAAAAAGGTGGAAGCCTTGTCTGTAGCATGTTAATAAAAGGAAGTGTTTCTTTTGTCTATTTACCCGCATGATATAAATCGATGTGGGGAAATGCCATGAGTTCAATGATCTTTAGTGCCATCCTACTTGTTTCCGCAGATGCCATCATATGGACAGCAGGGACCAGGCGGTTACGTGCAGCAGGGACAGCAGCCGTATTACGGCCAGCACGGTCAGGGGTCTCACTCGGGACAGCAGCAGTCACCATACCCCCAGCCTTCCCCTGGGCAACCAGGAGGTCAGGGACCTTATTCACAGCAACCCCATGTCCCCCAGTCCTCTGGCCCACATGGACAGGCTGGCCCTCCTTACCAACAACCCCACATGCCACAGGGGCAGATGACCGGCCCTTCGCCTGGCCCATCCCAGTCCCCGTACTCACAGTCCTCGGCAGCACCCCAGTCTACCCAGTCTCCATATCCACAGCAACAGGTGCCTCAGTCCCAGCCCTCGCAGCAGGGGAGCTCCCAGGCTCCTCCTGCATCCCAACCCAGTTACCCGTCTGGCCAAGGCCCCCAACAACAACCGCAGCAGCCACCGCCAACATCACAGCAGCCACCGCAGACACCCACACCTGCTTCCCAGCCGCCTGCGGGACACGGACCGATGCCGCAGGGACAGCCCACAGCATACTCTCAAAATCCCCCACAACAACAGCAGCAGCAGCAGCAACAATCGCCATTTCAGCGTTTTCCTCCTCCTCCTCAGGTAACTTAAGCTTTCTGCTTTTGTATTAAAGTTGTGGTTCAGGGTGGATGAAAATTAGAGAATAAAAGTGAGAGACTGTCCTCCAGCAATGGTTAAAAGGATAGGTAATGCTTTACAAAGTAATTTAGTTAACAGTTAATGCATTAAGTATCATAAATTAACAATGATCAACACTTCTACAGCATTTATTGTCTTTGGGTAATGTTAATGTTTTCATACGCTAGTGTTCAAAAGATTTGGGGTCAGTATGATTTAAATTTTTTTGTAAGAGGTTGATACTTCCAGTGTGTATTTATTAAATTCATGAAAAGTGACATTATAGACATTTATAATGTTGGTAAACATTATTTGATTCCCAAGTAAATTCTATCCTTTTGAAGATGATTTCTCATTCCTGGTTTCTGATCATACATTTTATGCAACATTGCTGTTTTTAGCATTGATCATGTTACTTGCACAAAAAAATCTGCACATTAATTAGTGTCACATGATCCTTGAAAAATAAAGACTTGAGTAATGGCTTTTCCATATTCGGCTTTTCCTTAACAGGAATACATTGCATATAAAAAATAGAAAGTCATTATTGTATATTGTAAAAAATATTTCACAGTGTTACTGTTTAAAAATATTTGATCAGATAAATGCAGTCTTGGTGAGCATAAGAGACAGCTTTGAGAAACATTAAAAACTCCTATTTTCTGTATTCTGTATTTTCTTATATTTTTATAATATATAGAACATTAGTTAACAGTGAACAATAGTACATTTATGATTCAACAGTATTTATCTAGTTTAAGAAAATAAATAAAACAATTAGTCAAAATGAAATTAAATATTAGTTAGCTTAAACCTAAAACATTAATGATAAGAAATCTAATCTTAGTGTTACTCAAGTATCTGCTAAATAATGTGTAAATGCATAAGTTTTCTACACTGGATGTTTTTTTTTTTTTCATTCTACCGACCATGTTTATTTGTGAACCTCTGCAAATTTAAAGGTGGGATGTTAATAGCATGTTTAATGTTCACTTTCTTTGTTTGAACTAAATTGGATGACTGCTTTTGCATTTATTTGAAATTAGGAATGCATTTCATTTCACAGTCCTACCACATTTACAGACTTGTATGGTAATAAAAGCATTATTGTAACTGGTTTATTATTAAGTACAAAAACAGAAACTTATATTACTAACAGTGAGACTGACCTAAACCTACATGTAATATCTATCAGCAAAAACATCTGTACATGCATCCACTGCCCTAAATACCTATATAGACTGACCTGGGCTGACTTTTTCCATCCACAGGAGATTTCCCAGGAGTCATTTAGCTCCCAGTCCAGCGCTCCCCCCTCCGGTCCGCCTTTGGCATCGAAGAGCAGCACAGAGGACATACAGGGCAGACCCTCCAGTCTACCAGTGAGTCTGACACTTTCATTTCACACAAGCTGTTGACCGCGTCCAACCACATTTTAACATGCATTGTGAATTTGACAGATTCACAAATGCACAATCAAGTTGTTTGTCAAATGCTCTATTTTCTGTAGACTTCTAGAGCAAAGTAATTAGCTTGGAGATGTGAGCATAATTCAGCCTCAGCTGCACCTTTATCTCAGGAGTGATTATGTAGGACCTTTGGGGTTGTTGCTAAATGAAGAACTTCATGCGGCCTGTCACGAAAATCTATGCTGTCAGTTCTCTCTGTACCGTTTTTTTTTTGTGTGTGAGTATGACTTGTGAGACTGTGTTTGAAAAGGACACACAGAGAGACACCCAGCTGTGCTGACTCAGCACATGTGCAGTCGACTACCGTAGCTATGGAAACCTCAGGGACGCCGTGATCTCACTTTTTTTCCACCTCCTAGATAAGATAAATAAGGCCAGCACTGTGGTTGTGTGATTGTATGTGTACCGAGAGCCCTTAAAGTGTGTGTGTGTCTCAGAGAGGGAAAAAAATAGAACCAGAGTTCATTGTTGCCGAGTGGAAGTAGCTGTCATCAGGAGATTTATTCTAAAGAAGGAACATTTTTGTGCTATAATTACATTTTGATTTTAGTTTAGCTTTTTTTTGTTAGTTTTTTCAGTACAGAATATGTATCTTGCCTTGGACTAACAATTAAGCAACAAACCCTATTCATAGCCTGCAAGACATGTGATTCTGAATGTGGATTTTTTTTTTTTTTTTTTTTTTAGCAATATTCTTTAAAATCTGTGAAAGCTGAATGTTGCTGATAGGTAGGAAATATTAGTGAGATAAGATAATGCCACGAAGAGTTCTTTGAGACAGCTGACAGCTTCATTTTTAAAGCCCTCGCAGAAATGCTGGAATACCTGATAACAGCTGAGCCTATTTTTTTAATTTTTTTCTCTATGGGAACACAGATACATTTTCCAAGTATGTTCATATTTGCAGTGCATAAAATAGAAATGACATGCGCTTTCTAACTGCATGTTATTGGTCTTACAGTGACCGATTCCATTTTTATTTTATTCATAATCAACATAACTCAAACTTTCAGTGAAACGACAGACTTTTCTCTGGTGACACATGCCAGACTCCAATCATTTAGTCTGCTTAAACCCGATGGCAAGCTAACGTTCAGATCTGCCATTAATTTAATCAACCATCATTGGATAGATCCCCGTCCTCCTGTTTTTTTTTTCTTTTTCTTTTCTTATGTTTTTTTTCTTCTTTACCAAAAATATGGAAGAAAAGATCTGTCACTACTTACATTGAGACTTTAATCTTAGTTTTTTCTGACATTCCTTCTACGGTTCTCTTTGCTTAGGATCTATCCGGTTCTATTGATGACTTACCTACTGGTACGGAGGGTGCTCTGAGCCCTGGAGTCAGCACATCTGGAGTATCCAGCAGTCAAGGAGAACAGAGCAATCCAGCACAGTCACCCTTCTCCCCCCACACCTCTCCCCCAGTGGGCTCGCCTGCCAGCGCCTCGGCATCTCGTTCTGGCCCACTGTCCCCTGCCACGATGCCAGGTATGGCTGTACCTTAAACTATGTTGAAACAATCAAATGTGTTATTGGCACTTTATGGGGCAGTCATCATGAAAATGGTTTGGAATAGTTATAAAGATTAGATGTATATAATATTTTGTGGCTCTAATTGCAATCTGTTTTTTGAGTATAAGTTGTGGTTCAACTACCAGTTCTTAAGTGCTTAAAACAGTTAAAGAAAAAAATGTTTTGTTACAGAGTTACAGAAGTTACAGAATGTCGTTCTTCATTTTAGTTTTTACTGTTGTTGTTTTTTAACCACTATATTTGAATTTTTCATTTATAGGGAACCAGATGCCTCCTCGCCCTTCAAGTGGACAGTCTGATGGGATGATGCACCCTTCAATGAATCAACCTGGCATGGGCCAAGAGAGAGGTAACTCAATCTGTATAAGTTCTACTTGAAAATGACAGGACTTGTTTTACATCTTGATGCTTTTTTTTTCATTTATTGTGTCAACACATTAATCTTGTTGTCTGCACAGGATATATGCAGAGAAATCCTCCAATGGCACCCTATGGGTCTCCACAGTCTGGCTCTGCGTTGTCTCCTCGTCAGTCGTCTGGAGGCCAGGTGCATGCTGGAATGGTCCCTTTTCAGCAGAACAACTCCATGGCAAACTATGGGCCACAAGGGGCTCAATATGGCCCACAGGGTAAGTGGCTCAGTGATATACGTTGACTATAAGTTAAGGCAAAACATATCTTATATTTTAGAAAAATGTACATTTTAAAAATGGGTCCCATGTTTGAGAGTAGTGACTGTAGTGGAGGTACAGATATTGGACTTCTGTCTGTCTCTTCTCGCTGTCCCTCCAAATCATTTTCACTCTCCCTCTTTTTCTCTCTGTGCGACCAGTGGATCACAGTGTGGTTATTTTTAGCGTCAGTGGAAAAAAAAAAGTAGTTGACGTAGCATGGCTCACGTCAGTTGAACAGCTACAGTGACTGTGGGTTACAGCGCTACATGCTGCTAAAAGACTCAAGAACCTGGGAAGACTCTTAACAAGCCCACCAATGAGGCATCCATACACCACCACATTTCTGACCAAACTGACCTTGGGTTTCATTCCCAACATGTAGTCCTGGATAAGGCATCTTATTAAATCTGTTTATTTCTCTCTACAAAAAAATGCAGCATAAGCAATATGCTGTGTTGATTAAAGTCCAGTTCAGACTACTTGATTTTAGAGAAATTCTGGCACAATCTGCTTTACATTGGGTGTCGTAAACAACAATGGGCATCAGGACGCAAGATTCAATCACTTCATCTTGTAGTGAAGTGTGTCTTAGTGTGTGTCAACATCTGCGATGCTTCCCGACATTTACTACAGAAAGACTTACAAAGTTCTTTCACATATGTGACACTGGCCAACAGATGCAGAGAAGTGCCTCCTTCGTACATGCTTTCAAACATGCTGAAATGAAAGAGAGACAATGGTATCAGTCCTACTAGGTGGAATTTTATAATGGAGGAAATATTTGTGGAGCTATGGCAACAATACTCACATTTTACCTTGGTTCTCTTTGACCGCCCATACTATCCTCGTCATTCAATCCAGATTTGTGTCCACTGTCAGGTTTTCTTTTCTTTTTGGGGATTTTCTGATGACAAGACGGAGCAGAACACGCTGCTAGCCATTGTTTACTAGCGGTGCAACGGATCACAAACTCACAGTTCAGATCATATTACGGATTTTGATTCCTTTTTCTGATCGAATCATTTTTGGATCAGCAGAAAAAATAAATAATTAGTGAAAGTTCACTGTTAAGTACTTCTATACCACAGCAAAACTTCTATATTAACTAATAAAGTTAGTAATAAAACAAGAACAATTTAACAAAATACAATCATAGTGGAATAAAACAAAACAATAAGTCAATAACAGTTAGGGCTGTCACTTTTGAGGAAAATCTAATTCGAACGGATATCGAATATCATGCAAATGTATTCGAATATATTCGAATATCTACGTGCACGCAACATACAAGAAACACCGGTCTATCAATCAACTTGATCTGGATTAAGTGCGGCTCTCTTTTTATTTACAATGTTCCCCGCGGTGGAGAACACACGTTCGGAGCGCACAGACGTGCCTGGCTACTAGCTATTATTCGCTTGATTTGGTCATAGGCCTATGCTACAATACGTCTAGAGTGCCCTCTACTGGATAAGATAGCAAAGAATAAAACAAAAAACAAAACGGTCTAATCATAAGATTGTAAAAAATGCGCTACCCATGGCATTTTAAAAACCAGATATTTTATTTATAGTTCGATTACGGATGCATATTCGAATATCGAATAAAAAGTGACAGCTATAGCTACAGTAGCATTCAGGTGCAGAAATGGAATAATTAAGTGTAAAATAACACAATGGTGCTCATTGCACTAGTTAAATACAGATTAATCTTTGCTAGAGCTGTCGTGTTACTTTATTAGCAGACAGAAACAGGTATTTATTGGCTGCTGTCACTTTAAGACCAAATGCACAGACCTAAAATACTGACACACATCTGTTTTTTTTCTCAGCTGTTTGTTCAATTAATACATAACCAACTGTGATACTAGAATACTTGCCAAAACGGGTATTTTAACATAACTTTGTGTGTATGTGAAACCGGAATCAATTCGATGTTCATGCGGTGTCTCTCTCTCTCTCTCTCTCTCTCTGCATGTGCATTTTGGGTGTGTGTGGCAGCGGCTGAATGCACAGAAAACAGCGTAACCTTTAAGTCTATGTTGATTAAACTTAACAGTTAATCCGTGAATCACATGCCTGCCGAACCGTGCAGCCTGGTCCATACAGATCATCTACGATCCGTTGCACCCCTATTGTTTAGGCTCATGATACCTTCTGTCTAGTCCCGTCCTATTGATGACCGCATGCACATTGGAAAGCGATGAATGGTTGGGCAGCAACCTATGGTCTGTCATGTTTCTTATTGATGACACAACAAGATTTAGGAGTCAAAATCACATCATCTGACACAGTGACTGTTGTAACCAACAAAGAAATTGTGTATTCTGAAGCACCGATAACTTGACTGCTTTAAATGTCCTTGTATAATTGTAATTATTATAGCCTTATATAGGTTTGTTTTACATTTCTTTGCATGCATATATTTTAAAATAGAATAGGTACTGTTTTGGTAGCCTTGACTCTGTTCATACACTATCCAGGGAACATTGTATCAAAGTACAACTTACTGTCTTCCTCTTCAGGTTACCCCAGGCAGCCTGGGTACAGTGGCATGCCTAATGCCAGTTACTCAGGGCCTGGAATGGGTGGGTCCATGAACCCTATGTCTGGACAAGGAGGAGGGCCAATGTTTGCTGGAATGCCTTCTGCAAGGATGCCCCATGGACAGATGGGTGCACGTCCCTTTGGTCCCAACATGGGCCCCAACATGAATCCGAGTATGGGTCCTAATATGGCCAATATGCCCCCTCAAGTGGGAACTGGGATGTGCCCGCCTCCAGGACTCAACAGAAAGCCGCAGGATGTTGCATCAATGCAGCACGGACCCACCAACTCGATACACAACAGGTATACAAGAACTGAAATACAACTGAAGTTGAGCATTATCAATGTTCCGTAACAAGTACACATTTAAAATGTCTGATTTTGTTAGTCTTTTCTCCATTTTTGAGTACAAATTTAATTTAATTGTTAATTGTTTTAAAGTTAATTGTTTTTTCCTCACAGGCTACCAGGTTACCCCAACATGTCTCCTGGTCCCGGTATGATGGGCTCAGGACCTCCGTATGGGCCCTCCATGAACAACATGCCTGGGATGATGAATACCCAGGGTTCTCCCTACCCTATGGGTGGTAACATTGCTAACAACACTAGTGGTAAGATTGTCTCTTCTGATACATAACATAGCTGAATTACTTTTTACTTGCTTGGTCAAAATCACGGATTATGTATCTTTTTTTTTTCTCTCTTCTCTTAGGCATGTCCCCAGGTCCAGACTTTGGTATGGATGGGAACTTAACCAAGCCCAGAAAATGAATAACAAAGTTGAGGGGACACCCAAGACAGAATCAAAATCCAAGGTTTGTTAACATTAAGATAGAAGTGTATTGTCTTTACACAAGAAATCAGTTATCCTTTGTTGCACTTCCTGTTTAATACCTTCCTTCCATATAAACTGCTTCTGACTAGAAGTCAAGTTCCTCCACAACAACCAATGAGAAGATCACTCGGTTGTATGAGCTAGGCCCAGAGCCAGAAAGAAAGATGTGGGTAGATCGTTACTTGGCTTTCATAGAAGAAAAAGCCATGGGTATGAGTAACCTACCAGCTGTGGGGCGCAAACCCCTCGATCTCTTCCGCCTCTATGTGTCTGTAAAGGAGATTGGGGGTCTGACACAGGTATATTCAAGCTGTTCATACACATTATGATAATGTTGAAGGTCTCACCTTATTTTCTTTCAAGTGAGTTTGCTTATATCCTTTGGCATCCTTGTAATTGCAGGTTAATAAGAACAAAAAATGGAGGGAGTTGTCCACAAATCTAAATGTGGGCACCTCCAGCAGTGCTGCCAGCTCTCTGAAAAAGCAGTACATTCAGTGTCTGTATGCTTTTGAATGTAAGATTGAGCGTGGAGAAGACCCACCACCTGACATTATGTGTGGAGATAGCAAAAAAAACCAGGCCAAAATTCAGCCTCCCTCCCCAGGTGAGTTTTGGCATTTTGGATTTCTATCATACCATGCACGGAAGCATGTTCTACTATATCTTAATTGTACCAGTGCAACAAAACCCCTATACCAAAATTAAGTAAGGAATGTACTGTAACTGGCTTATATTTTTTAAGTTTAAAAACAAGTTACTGAAGAGTCACCATCATAGGTTCATGAATTAATACTGCATGTGCAATTTAAGCTCTATAATATAGGACAAGGATAGATTATAACATTACACATGAAGCATTGCCTATATCTAATGAACGGTTGCAAAGTATACCTTTTAACAGGCCATGAAATCCTTAAACACATTTTGCAGATGTTAACATATCTGTACAGAGTGGAGAATGTGTGTGTCATGTCATTAGATTCTGAGCATTTCTTTGCATTATTCATGAAAAAACTCTTTCATGAAACCGGTGTTTTATAACACTTTAACTGCCAAAGAATTTGGCGTGTAGTACAACTGATTGTTGTAGCACTTGCATGTAAATATAACGAACATAGATGAATAATGTTCCCCATCTTTTGTGTTTGTGTGTGTGTGTGTGTGTGTGTGTGTGTGTGGTTTTTTTACATGCATTGCACAGCTGGATCTGGCTCTCTCCAGGGGCCCCAAACACCACAGTCCACCAGCAGCTCCATGGCGGAAAGCGGAGACTTGAAGCCCCCTACTCCTGCCTCCACCCCACACAGTCAGATGCCCCCAATGCCAAGTGGCAGGTGAGTTTTGCTCACTTGTCTTGTGGTACTGCTTGCGTTATTTGGCGGTGAACCACTTCTTACCTGCCCTGTTTCTTAGGAGCAGTGTGAACCTGCAAGACCCATTTGCTGATAGCGACTTCTCTCGGAGAAACACTTTGACACCCAACTCTGGCTACCAGTCAGGCATGAGCACCCCAGAGATGCCTGGTCGCATGGGTCCCTATGAACCCAATAAAGACCACTTTGGTGGTATGCGTAAAGGTTTGTATTGTACTCATGTAATCATGAGCCTTTATAGTTCATAAGCTACCTGGTGTAATGAGCTGTGTGCTTGTGATCCTAGTTGGAGAACAGTTCATGCCTGGTGGGCAGGGTCCCAACAACAGTCTTGGTGATCAGTACAACAGGGGACCACCAGGCCCTATAGGAAACATGCCCATGGGCCAGCGGCACCAGTATCCATATGGCCCCAGCTATGACAGGAGGTGCACTCAATCTTTTCTTTACTTTGGAAAGAAACAAATTCCTTTTGCTTTCATTGCTGTTATTTAAATGATACAATGAAATTTAACCTCTACTGTGTTGTGTAGACCAGAGTCAGGGATAGGCCCAGATGGCAGCATGGGGCCTGGAGTGCCACAGCCAAATATGATGACTTCCAATGCTGAATCTGGGATGTATTCACCAAATCGTTACCCTACTCAGCAACAGCGGTCAGTCAAATAATTTGTTTATGTTTATGGAGATGTATGTATATCTGCTATATCTAGTTCTCATTTCTCTTGCATATGGTGCTCTGTGCAGGCATGAATCCTATAGTAATCAGTATCCTGGTCAGGGTGTGCCTCCTGGTGGCTCCTATCCGAATCAGCAGCCTGGAATGTACCCACAACAACAATCGGTAGGAAAGCAGTTAATAAAACGTTTTGATATTTAATTCTAATGACATTTTTATAATGAATAAATGTTGCTGAAAGCCTTATCACACATTTAAAATTTAATTTTTTGCCTTTAGAACTACAAAAGACCAGCTGATGGTGGTTACCCACCAGCTAAAAGGCATCATGATGGTGAGATGTTCAGTGGGCCATACAATGCTCAGCAGCCGCAGCCACCGGTGCAGGCTCCCCCTAGTGGTCCCTCAAGTGGTCAGGAAATATACAACCAGTATAACAGTTCCTACCCTGGCTCGGACCGTCGTCCACCTGGCCCTCAGAATCAGTTCCCTTTCCCCTTTGGAAGAGACAGGATGCAAGCAGCCCCGGTCCCAAACTCCCAGGGTTCCATTCCACCTCAAATGATAGGCAGTCCAATGCAGTCTGGTCCTGACGGTCCTCAAGGTGGAATGTGGCAGGGCCGGGGTGATATGAGCTATTCCAGTTACCCCAACCGCCAGGGACCTCCTACAGGTCCCGGTCAGGGCCCTGGCTACCATGCAATGAATCGATCTGAAGACATGATGCCATCTGAACCACGCATGAATCATGAGGGCCAGTGGCCTGGGCCACGACAACCCCCATATGGCCCTAGTGGCACAGGTCCACCAATGAGCAGACCCTTGCCGTCAAATTACCAGTCTCCCCAAACCATGCAAAACCACATTCCACAGGTGTCAAGCCCCACGCCCATGCCTCGTCCTATGGAAAGCAGGACTTCCCCCAGCAAATCAACCTACATATCCAGCAATATCAAAATGCAGAAGGCGGGACCTCCAGTTCCTGCATCTCACATTGTACCTTCTTCAGTACAGCCTCCAATGATGAGAAGAGACCTGTCCTTTCCTCCAGGTTCCATAGAGGCAACGTCACCAGTTCTCAAATCACGTAGGCGTCTTACCATGAAAGAAATTGGTAAGAAATAATTGTTTATGTAGTGAATTTACATTTTGGGTTATTTATCAGGTTCAAACCTGTGAGATATGGAAATATAACTGTATACTGCTTTTGTAGGCACTCCAGAAGCATGGAGAGTCATGATGTCCCTTAAATCAGGACTGTTGGCGGAGAGTACATGGGCTTTAGACACCATCAACATTTTGTTATATGATGACAACAGTATTTCAAATTTCAATCTTATACAGGTGAGTCATTTTAGGGAAATTACAAAAATGTTTATTGACATTACTAAAGTTTCATCTTGGATAACATACTAATGTTCTCTTTTGAAGCTCCCTGGTTTCCTGGAACTAATCGTTGAGTATTTCCGCCGTTGCCTCATTGAGATCTTTGGGATTCTGAGGGAATATGAAGTTGGTGATCCAGGACAAAGAGCTTTGTTAGATCCCAGCATGCTCAAAAATGAAGAAAACGCTGTGGATGATGAGGCATTGGTTGAGGGCATGGAGGAAGATGGAGAAACAGAGGAGGAAGATGAAGGAGAGGAAATGCACAGGTCAAAGCATCAGGAACTCATAGCACAAGGACCTCTCCAGATAAAACAGGAAGAAAAGCCAAGGACACTTGAAGACTCTGTGAAGAAAGAAGATTGCCAAGCGACTGAAGGAGAGTCATTTGCAGAACCCAAAACTTCAGAGCCACCATGTCTCGAGTTAGCTGTTACTCAAGAAAAGCCTAAACAGGCTAGCAAGTTCGATAAGCTTCCCGTGAAGATTGTGCGAAAAAAGGATCCATTTGTGGTGGACTGCTCAAATAAGCTTGGTCGTGTGCAGGAATTTGACAGCGGCCTCCTGCATTGGAGTATTGGTGGAGGTGATACAACAGAACACATTCAGACCCACTTTGAAAGCAAGATGGATCTGTTGCACCAACGGAAGCGTCTTCCTGCACCGATTCCTGGCAGGAAGAGAGGAGCTCAGAAGGACAGCCAGGCACACACACTACCCTCATCCAGTGAAGAGCATGGGAAAGAAGTGGAGCTGCAGCCCTCTCCAGAGTCATCCACTGAGAATGTGACCAATGGAATTTCAGATTTGAGGGACGATAGACCTGCTGACTGCCTAGAAACTGTGTCTGAGGGGACTTCACACTTCGAGAAAGATCAAGAGGACCAAGTAACAGAGACCACAACTTCAGAAGACATCAGGCCAACAGCTCCAAGTCCATCATTACAGGGTCAGCGCTCCATTGCCATTTTAGAAGATGAGCCACACAGCAAGGATGAAGCTCCTCTCATCACACTCTCTGACTGGCAAGATTCCCTTGCACGGCGCTGCATCTGTGTCTCCAACATTGTCCGCAGCCTCTCGTTCATCCCGGGCAATGACTCGGAGATGTCAAAGCATCCAGGGCTATTGCTATTGCTGGGCCGCCTGTTGCTTCTCCACCATCAGCATCCAGAGCGCAAGCAGGCACCATTAACTTACGAGAAAGAAGAGGAGGTGGATGAGAGTCTTGGTAGCAAGAAAGACGAGTGGTGGTGGGACTGTTTGGAGGTACTGCGGGAAAATTGCTTGGTCACTCTTGCCAACATCTCAGGCCAGCTTGACTTCTCGGTCTACACTGAGACCATCTGCCTGCCTCTGCTGGATGGCTTGCTCCATTGGGCCGTTTGTCCTTCAGCAGAAGCCCATGACCCTTTCCCTAGTCTCGGGCTTAATGGCGCCTTGTCCCCCCAGAAACTAGTCCTGGAGACCCTCTGTAAGCTCAGCATTCAGGACAACAATGTGGACCTCATTCTGGCAACGCCACCTTTTAGTAGATTAGAGAAGCTGTTTGGTAACCTTGTGCGTCTAGTTGGAGAGCGAAAGGTGCCTGTTTGTCGGGAGATGGCGGTCGTGCTTCTGGCCAATCTTGCACAGGGTGACAGCCTGGTGGCCCGTGCCATTGCGGTACAGAAGGCCAGTGTAGGGAATCTATTGGGCTTCTTGGAGGACAGCTTAGCGGCTACACAGTTCCAGCAGAGCCAAGGTTCCCTACTGCACATGCAGGGGTCACACTTTGAGCCGACAAGTGTGGACATGATGCGGCGGGCTGCTCGGGCTCTGCTCGCTCTTGCTAAGGTGGAGGAGAACCACTCTGAGTTTACCCTCTATGAATCGCGGCTACTGGACCTTTCTGTGTCTCCGCTCATGAACTCACTGGTGTCCCATGTCATCTGTGATGTACTCTTTTTGATAGGCCAGTCATGACAGCTGTGCGGAGCTATGGCTCCACCTTCTCTGGTTTTCGTTCTTCCCCCTTGCCTGTCCTCCCCATTGGCGAGTGGGAATTGAAAGCAGAGAAAACTGACTGTTTCATGTTTCTTGTTCTGTTTTGTTTTGTTTTTTTTATTTATGCAAGCCCTTTCATATTACAACAACTGGTCGCCCTTTTCTCTGCGTCTCACTTTGGGAAGGTTGTCACGATTTTGTTGTGGATCATGAACCAGAGCTTCAACACACTGACACAAACTGTAACACTGATGCCAATTAGATGACATGGACAGGGACCCCAACTTTTGTGTCCTTGTCTGAGGGGAAATTACTTTTTATAATAAAATTAATAAATGAATAAAATAAATAGCTTGAAAAAACAAACTATTTACCAAAGTTGCTGTCTTGTTTACAGTGCGTTTTAGGGTTAATTGTTCCTTTGTCCTCCCCAAGAGGGTGCAAATAATACACAGCTCTTGTTCACATTGAAAGGTGGACTCTTCATTGTTTGGTGGTTGTATTTTGATGCTACACGGTCAACCTTTCTGGATGCGTGTACAGCAGAAATGAGTTATCATTTTCTGTACAGTACTCCACAACTGTAAACATACTGAAAACGTACTGCACTGTTCCACATGGGGAAAATGTTGGCTCAGTTGGCTTCGTTTTTAAACAGTTTTTAAACCATTAGTTTGCTGGTAAGGAGAATACCCCCAAAGTATCAAGGACGTACAACACCCTGACCTCTTCTCTTTAACCCCTGATTGTATGAATTGACCCCCTATAAAGAAATCACCTCCTAGGACTGGTTTTTGACTTAAGATGCAGCCGAGACTGTACTGTATATAAGATGTTGTACATTTTCAACTCCTTTTCTCTCTCCTTCTCTCCCTCTTTCACACTCTATTGCTTCTTATTCCTTTTTATCTATCAAGAATGAGAGCGGACACTCAAGTTGGGTTAATTGCATCAAAATACCTAGGTATATAAACTGAACCATCTTTTGGCCTTCACGGTTCCTCCATAGTGCATCAAACAACTGAAATATTGAAATTTCATCTCCTGGTACAACAAAATAACTCTAGAAGAAGAAACACAGCTGAGATATTTTTTTCTCCAGTGATATGAATTCTGCATATTTGTATTTCAGACTATGTAGCTTAATGTAAATTCCTTGTTTTTTCCCTTTTTGGCTCAATGAATATCATTTATTCACTATGAAATCTTTATACTATATGTTCCACGTGGTAAAAATAAATGTACATTAAATCTTGGTAAGATGTTTGTGATTATTTTCATTTAGATTATATAATAAATAAAGAAAATGAATAACAGGCCTCTTCCTGGAATTCTGTAATTATGAGTGGAAGGTGAATCAGAATGCATGTAACAAATTAACTAAATTTGTAAGATTTAATATTACTCTTATACTAGTGCTCAAATATATTTTTCTGTTAAAAAAAACTCCATCAGTTGAAAGACGATTCAAAAAAAGAGCTGCATTTATAAATTTGGAATCATTTATTACATAACCGTTTTGAGTGGTGTTCACTGTCCATGCCAGATATGTGTATAGAAGTAAAATAATATAACAGAAGTTGGTTTCAAAAATTAGTTTTGTAAACTGTTATAAATAAATGGGGCTTTTATTTTGACATTGTGAGACTGCGTACCGGAAGTGCACGTTGTTAGTGCTGTCATTCCATTCTGTGGCTTTATTGCGATAAATTGGGGGGGGGGGTATATAATTTGCTTTGATTAATTATTCGCATTCGGACGCATGTTTTTGCAGTTCTTATAAATTCCAAAAAAGCATATTGCCCTTTGGCTTATTGTTTTAATGATGACTCACCGTGTCGTAACTGATACTTTACTGGGATTAATATGATAACTTTTTTCTTCGATGGACATTTTCTACTGTTAGTTTCTGTCAAATATGTCGACTTTAAACAGTTGTTTAAATGAAGACGCGTGGACAGTTGTACGGTTTGCGACGTTCACGCGGGTGCTTTCCCTTTTTCTACAGGTAAGCAATTGACGTACACAAACGGCTAAAATAGCCTAAAATTATGTGTTTGCATTTTGATGCCTACTTAAAATACTATAGAAATGAAGAACTCCATAAAATCAGTACATGGCCGCTGTGTTTGTGAAATTGATATCAGTGTGACACCTACCGCACAACTTGAAAACAAGGCATATTACAAATGGCTGTATCTTGTGCTCTCTTGAAGGCTGTGCTCAATGCAGTGATTCCAGACCACGTGGCAGATGCCTTCAGCCCTCCACGATCAGAGACCCCTCTCATGCTCGACCCTGTCATCGAAGCATTATTTGGTGGACTTAGTCACTGGGATGCAGAACATTTCCTGTTTATTGCAGAGCATGGTTACTTGTATGAACACAACTTTGCATTCTTTCCTTTGTTTCCTCTCATCCTGCGATTCCTGGCAGCCACTGTCCTGTGGCCTTTGTGTGGATTTCTCACATTGCATGGCCGTTTAATTTTAGCTGTGGTTATAGGGAATAGCGTTCTCTTTATCCTAAGTGCCTTGGCACTATACAGACTGAGTCGTTTGGTGCTGCAAGACAGTAAACTTGCCCATGTTGCGGCCTTAATGTACTGTCTGACACCAGCTAATGTTTTTATGGTAGCAGGCTACTCAGAGACTCTCTTTGCAGTGCTAACCTTTGCAGGCCTCTGGCTACTAGAGACAAGATTCACACTTGGAGCTTGTCTTCTGCTTGGGTTTGCTACTGGTGCTCGTGCCAATGGACTCGTGAATTCTGGGTTTTTGCTGTATCTCACTTTGCAATGGAGTCTTGCCAGTGCAAGGGCTCTTAGCAAAGGAGCAGGGGGCTTTCAGTATCGTCACTATGCCTGGGAACTTATTCATTTTGCTCACACAGGAGCATTTTATGCAGCTTTAGTGGCACTGCCTTTTTGTTTGTTTCAGTTCTATGGCTACCAAACATTTTGTCATCCGACTGCAACTCAAGTTCCTCCTGTGCTGCTTAATCTGGCCCGGGACAAAGGATACCGTGTGGCTGATGCAGCATCTCCAACACCAAATTGGTGCCAGTGGTGGATTCCAGTTTTGTACTCGTACATACAAGATGTTTATTGGGATGTGGGCTTCCTGCGATACTTTCAGTGGAAGCAGATACCCAACTTTATCTTTGCAATGCCTGTTGCGATTCTTGGATTCATAGCTTCATATATGTACATAATGGCTAACCCAGTGTTTTGTTTGTATTTGGGTTTGGGGGATAGTGGAAAAGACAGACAAATGCATGGTTTCTGTAACCCAAGAGTCTTTGTTTACATTGTGCACAGTTCCATCCTGCTTCTAATTGGAATATTCTGCATGCATGTGCAGGTAAGACACTTAAAATTGATCATTATCATGTAATGTAGTATGCTCACCTAACGTCTTTTTATATCATGTCCTTTCAGGTGTTGACACGCTTTCTTGCTTCATCCTCACCTGTTCTCTACTGGATCAGTGCCCATCTGCTTTTTCAGTATGAACCTCTGCTGCAAGATGAAAAGCTATTCAGACCAGACCAAATAAAATTGCAAACGGATTACAAACCCTGCTTAAATTTAGCCGGCATGTGGGGGAATAATCAAGTTGTTTACCTCTTGATGCACTGGCAGACTTGCTCCATTTATACACGATGCATCGTGGGCTATTTCATATCATATTGGTTTTTAGGTCTGGCTTTGCATTGTAACTTCCTTCCCTGGACGTGATAACTCTGAAGAGCTTGTTTCAGTCTTTATGACATTCCGTGGCATAATATTACGCTGTTTGACAAATATTGTTGTAATTAATGTATTTTACTGTAATGAGATGGTTTCTGTTATTCCTTAAAAGGCATATATATTTTTGTATTGAATTAGCATTTAATGAATATCCTTACTGGAACATTGAAAAATGATTCTTGAATTTTTGTCTTATTAAATGAAACTTGCTAAAGCGGAGTTATATATTAGCATCCAAAGGTTTGGGGTCAGTACTTTTTTATTTTTTTAATTGAAGAAAAAATAATTATTCGTCAAGGACATTTTATATTGGCCAAAAGCAGCACAACTGTTTTTAATGTTGATAAATGTTTCATAAGCACCATCAGTGTTTTAGAATTATTTTTGCCTAACATGTTTTATAAATTACATTTTACAGTGCATTAAAATAGTTAAAACAATTACTTTTCAAAGTGCAGCATTAGTCAGCAAATGACTTAAATGAAATAACCTGTAAAAACATGACACATTCAGAATTTTGTCTGCAATAAGGCCACTGCAGTTTATCAAATAAATCGGGCACGGATTGCACATGGTCTTGTTGCGAGACCCCTGTGATTTTATGTCACCATCTAGTGGGTCCAAAGTGTCATAAGTGGTATGTGTTCGTTCCAGTGTTATTTTAGTATTATTTATGTATTATAGTATCAATTGAGTAAGCTGTTATTATTTTAAGGTTTGGTAATTGTTGTGTGCTTTTGGCTCTTTTTTTTTTTTTTTTTTTTTTTTTTTTTTTAGAAATAAATGTATATTTTATCTTTATTTGTATTTAGGTATTTTTCATTTTAGTACTTCAATTCACATGTCAACTTAACATTTCTAATATATGAAGTTTAAGTTTTTCCTTAACATATTTATATTTTAGGTAATTTTCAGCTTTATTTCAATTACCAAAAACATTTATAATAGTTTTAGTTAATATAAACATTTACTACTGTAAAACTACAGTGAATTAATACTGGATCTTAAAAAAAAAAAGCTTAAAAAGCTTTTATGTTTTAGAATATTTTCATAATCATTTTGTTCTCATAGTATTTTAGTAACTGTTACTTAAGTTACTAAGGTAAAAACAGACAGACAGAAAATACGTTTTATGATTTTTAAAAAGGTAAACTAAATTGATTATCTTCGGCCAACGAAAGTAATTAAATAGGTTTGTTATTTATTATTATATATATAGATAGTATTGTATCATGCTCGCCCCTTACTCGACATTTTTCTGTACATTTATGGTTGTGGATGTATTAAAGGAAAAATTAAAGGTCACTTACGCTCTGGGAAGTGATCTTTGATTGGTTTGCCTGAGATGACGTACCCTTTGCGAGTCATTGGTCCCTTCTCCTTTATTTTACTGAGTCCCTTCTTCAGGTAACGTTAATCCTCGGGGAGTCGGGGACTGGTCGCACTAATTTAAATATTGTTGTATCGTAGCCGTGGTTGAACGCTGCGCTATATTAATACGCTTTGAGAATTATGATGTAATTTTCAATGCCTAACAGGTTAATTCCGTTTGGACAACTCGCGATCTGACGGCTTGGTAACGCGAGGAGCCGAATGTCGTTCAAATGACGGTTGAACAGCCAGTGAAGAGCAACATCATCCGCTGAGATATGTTAGCTTGTTGACAGCTAACGTTAGTCAACAAGCTAATGTAGTTAATTAGCGTAGCTAAGACCCCTGATTTATCGAAAGTGACACCATGGCATGATAATATTGTATTTGTTAGTCAATATATCCCCTGTAGGGGATGCTTAGTTTTAAACGAATGCGTTGGGCAACATATTATGTGAGGAGGATTATCTGAGGACTTTCGAGTTAGCTTAGTTCGATAGCTGGAATCATTTTAGTACCTAAGTGATTTGTCAGTGTCACTCCAGCTTGCTCTTTGTTAGGGCTTGGCTTGTGGTTAAACGTGTTCTTGAGGTTGCATCTATACGTTACTCCCCTACCGCTATACTCTTATTCACTCTTTTTGTTTTTGTTTTTAAAAATGAAAAACTGTGAGTATCGACAAATAGACCTACGAGCGCTCAGAACACCGACCACCCGGACCTCCACCAACAAAACCTTGCAGCGTGTACGGAGGAAATGGGAGGTTTTCCCTGGAAAAAACCGCTTCTACTGTGATGGGCGTATTATGTTGGCCAGGCAGTGTGGTGTGCTCCCGCTGACCATCGTCCTTATTTTCATGACCAGTGGCCTTTTCTTCAGATTTGAGTGAGTAGTGTTTACACACAGAGACACAAGTGTCCACACTGCTGGACAATACTACAACTACTTTTGACAATAGAGACATCTCACCCAGCTGATGTAGCCCTTCTTGACATCATACCAGTCTGAAAACAGTTCCTCCCCCAAAGTCATCAGAAAGCACACTTGCAATATACTCCTCGAGTTCTAACTTTGTTGTTGTCTTTGTGTTTGATTCATAACAGTTGCCCCTTTCTGGTGCATCACCTCACGGTCTTCATTCCAGTTATTGGTGGGGTGTTATTTTTATTTGTCGTCATCACCCTCCTTCAAACCAGTTTTACAGACCCAGGGATTTTACCCAGGGCTTTGCCGGATGAGGCTGCAGACATTGAGAAGCAGATTGGTGAGACTTTGATTTGTGGTGTTTATTTTTTCATTATTCTGTGTCCTAACATTTTTGTGTGTGTTGATATTAAAGTTGTGGGTTTCTTTAAAGATAATTCTAGATCTTCAACATACCGTCCACCTCCCCGCACTAAGGAGATCCTAATAAATGACCAGGTGGTCAAGCTTAAATACTGCTTCACATGCAAGATGTTTCGTCCGCCTCGGACATCCCATTGCAGCCTGTGTGACAACTGTGTTGGTAAGGCTGGAGCTCTATATTTCAGCAAACAAAGTTTCTGCATTTAAAGAAACAGTTCATCAAAAAGTTTAAATATTATCTCTCACTGACTCAACTTTAAATCATTCTAAATCTCAGATTATATGGTAAAATTTGGAATGCAATGTGAAAAGGGACTGAAGCTTTAAAGGGATAGTTCACCCAGAAATAACCATAACTCACTCTCGCGTCATTCAAACCCTGTATGACACGACATTTGTTCTTCTGTGGAACATAAAGGAAGATATTTGAAAAAAATATATATTTTTATTTTTCCATACAAATTAAGTCAATGGTTATCAACATTCTTCAAAATATTTGTGTTTGTATTTTGCAGAAAAAAGAAAATCAGGTTTTTAAAGACATGAGGGCTAGTAAATTATAACACAAAATGTATTTTCTGGTGAACTCCCTTTATTGCCTCAACAAGAACCATAAAAGCAGTGCATACACCTTGAATGCTCTTTTCCCAATCTTCTGAAGCCATACACTCATAGTGCGAACTGCGGGGGAGCTAGGGGGAGCTCGGCTTAATAAGACATGGGCTACCCTGAAAACGAGAAATGTGAAATTTTGGGGGGGTCTCAAAAATATTGACAATGTTAATATTTTAAATTGCAATTTCAGTTGTGTAATGTAATCATAATTGATTATTAAGTGTAAAATAGCAAAAACATTATTCATTCATGCATGACGGCGATTAAAACCTAATTTACTTAAATAAAGATTGCTATACATGCAATTCTTGTAATGAGCATCAAGGTGTGAGCGCTGCGCTGCAAATTCCACATATGTTAGTACGTCATAGATTAGTAGAAAAAAATTAACGTTGGAGGCCATTTATCGCACGCAAAGTCCTTCATTTATTTTGCAGTTATAGCATCATAGCCATGGCGAAAATAAAACAAGGCAGTTTAATTCATTTTGGTTTTATTAAGAAATTGTGTAGTGATGACGTTAATAGCACGACTGATTTACCTGTTGCAAGCACTGTTAGAACTCCCACAGTGCCCACTTTGACAATGCAAGAAGCTGAAGAAAAGTAATCTCTGGTTGAAGATGGTAACAGCTCGTCAAAGGCCAGTCACGATCATAACCCCTCTTGCTCTGAGTCTTCTCTCCTGTTAAACTGGAACAGCCAGCAGTAGAGAGACTGGAAGAGCCGCATGGCTGTTTGTTAAGGATGGAAGCTTGGGGTGCATCACTTAGGGATGCAAAAAACCTTCTTCCGTCTGAAAGGGTACCTGTCTGAGGCACGCAATTGTCTGAGGAGGGGATTCATGGGAAAATACGCAGCGCTGCTCAGAACAATTTGTGAAAAAAAAATATATAAACACAGGAACAGCATTGCACACAAGAGGGCCATTGAAGTGGCTAAGGAAAGGCTGTCTTCGTGACCTATCAATTTGTGTCGATGAAGTATAATTGTGCATATACAGTTGTAGCTGTTATGTATCTTTGTAAATCATTGTAATTCCTTTTTTGAGGCACTCGTGTCGATAATGTATTTTAGTGCATACACTTGTAGCTGTGGTAAGTCCTTATTTGAGGCACACGCAAGCGCGAAAAAAAAGTGGGCTCCCCCAAAGGATAAGGTATAGTTTGAACACTGCATACACTTTGTGTATAAATTGAGATTTAATTCATTATTCACTGGTTATCTTCCCTTTAGTGGGCTGTTTACCTCTACAACCAGAGTCAGAGTCATGAGCTAATCATTTATACCTGGATCTATCAGGTTCTTTCACAAACCTTTCAATGCATCTTCTAGAATCTAACCTCATGAAAAGCACCATTAGGGTCGGTGGATGTCAGGATTTTTTGTTCAACTCTTTAAATTCAACTTTTAAATTGATCCTAAATTTGTATCTTTTTATCATTCACAGCCATTGATGGCTGATGATGATTGGCTTCAGATTACTTGGAAAGTAGCGCACAAGTCAAATGGTAAATTTTTATGAAACTTTTACTGTGCTTTTGCTCTTTTGTCCCTTAAATGTTCTAATACCCATTTAGTATGATTCGATGAAAGGATGTCATATTGGTTTGAAACCACATGAGGTTCAGTAAATAATGACGGAACTGTTTCTTTAAATTTACAAAATATGTTGCTTTGATAATGAACATGTAATAGTTTAACCTCTAATACAAATCACTTCCTTAAAATCATTGCATGAGAATGCACATTGGTTATTGTAAGTGAAGCTGTGTCTGAGAATCTCCTCTCTCTGTTCCCTTTCTAGAGCGGTTCGACCATCATTGTCCTTGGGTGGGGAACTGTGTTGGGAAGAGAAACTATCGTTTTTTTTACGCATTCATAGTGTCACTATCCTTTCTGACCTCCTTTATCTTTGGCTGTGTGATTACTCACCTCACATTAAGTAAGTTTCACACACGTGAAACACGTCCTGCACCACAGTCTCCATCTGCATCAGAAAAAAATCCTAATACTTATCTATGATAGTTGTAAGTGGGAGAGCTATAAATAAGTGTATCTATGTTGAAATGGTGATTGTTCAAAACCAAGAAAACTCTAAATACATTTCTGTATAGATATGTTCAAAAGCATGGTTCATTAAGTTTTTTTTATTTTTAAGAAATAAGTACTTTTATTCTGCATGGATGGATGCATTAAATTGATCACAACTGACAGTAAAGACAATTATATGTCCTGATGAGATCCAAATAAATTAATTCCTAATCATCCTAAATCATAAAAAAAAATATTTTTCATGGTTTCTTCAAACATAAACCATTTTCAATATTGATAATATCAAATGTTTCTTAACCACCAAATCAGCATGTTAGAATGATTTTTGAAGGATCGTGTGACACTGAAGACTGGAGTATTGGCTGTTGAATAAATTACATAAAATAAAATAAAAAACATTTATTATAAATCGTAATGTATTCCACAATGTTAATGTTTTTACTGTATTTTGATCAAATAAATGCAGCCCAAACCTTTGCGCAGTATTGTCCATGTATATGATGAGATTGTCAAAATACAACAACGGATACTTTTTTTTCAGTCAGGTCTGAAGCAGGTTTGTTCTCTTATCAGTTACTCTCATCAACAGGATCACAAAGAGTGAATGGTATCATCCAGGCAATAAAGGAGAGCCCGGCCAGATATCCTTTTTACTGTGTTCAGACCCCTGTCTCCATCGCTGGGATGTCTGCATCACCCCTTTCCCCAGGACCACACAATAGACTTCACTATTTGTTTCCAGGCCCACTGCTGTTAGTTCCATCTTTTTTCTAATCCCATTTGTCCCTAATCGCCTGAAGGATTCCGCCTCGCCCTGCTTTCCTGTCAGGATGTAAACATGTATGCCCCTAGATACAGATTCTGCTGGTGTCCCTTTTAAAGACTGTGGCTTCGGGTCACAGTGTTCCACCACAACCTGTCAGTTAATGAACCTCCTGTGAACCTCATGTGATTGGGCAGAATGTTCAACAGTGGATTGATTTTGTATTATTGTTCATAAATCACTGTACTATTATGAATATTTTTTACATTAATACACATTTACAACAGATTTGCTTCCTTAACCCTTCCTTCACTGTTGTCGAGCTAGTCATTTGTTTTTTCTCCATCTGGTCCATTCTGGGTCTGTCAGGTTTCCATACTTATCTTGTGGCCTCCAATCTCACAACCAACGAAGATGTAAATATCACAGCGAATGCTGTTAATGTTTAATTTTAAAAGCTGCATCATTAATTATTTTAGAAAGTAATCATCAATTCTCATTTAACTGTGGTGTTTTCTATAGTCCGAATGAAGAACAGCTTCTTCGTGTTTAACGATTGCAGATCAAAGGCTCTTGGTCCAGTAAAAGAGGAGAAGAATCAGGGAATCCATACACCTATAACAACATCTTCACAAACTGCTGTGTGGTGCTTTGTGGGCCGATGCAACCCAGGTCTGTACTGCATGCTTATACCAACATCATAGCACATCTGAGATTTTGCTAAAGAAGCAAATATTTGTTTGTGAGTGAGTGAATGAATGAAGGATGTCATTTAGCTTAAGGCTGATGTACATCCTGTGCTCAGTACATACTGTTACAAACAAGAACACATTTAGTCAGATCTGAAATGTTAATTTTACCGATCTTTAACATGATGGCCCATGTTTCCCTATTCATTCTGTGCTGTGGTTTGAAAGTCAGGTCACAATAGGTCATTTACTCATCCTGTCATCTTTTGCAGCTTGATTGACAGAAGAGGCTTTTTACCTCCAGATGACGCACCTCCTATTGTGACCTCTGACACTGAGCTCCCTCATTTCATGGCTAAGAAGGACACAAATATGGTAAGTGTGCCTCATAATGTGGTATCTTTAAGGTGTAGGGTGGCCATATGCGGCATTTATATGGGACACGTCCTGGACAGGATTTTAATATTGCCTGAAACATCCAAAGCAGTTTGACCAATAACATGCAGGTATTGTACTTAATCGACCAATCGTGGGGCTTTGCGTGAGAAGGTGAGATCTACAGGGAACGATCATAGCGATGCAAATTTGTGTACGTGTTTGTTTGTTCATTTGACTTAAAGCTTCAATGTGCACAATTAAAAAAAGACACTAAAGTAGGTGCGATAGCGATTCTAAAGCATAAGGAGCCGTCTGCTCTGCTCTGCTCTCTATAGCTCTCACGAACGTCACACAACGATCAACCTGCACAGTGCAAACAGCCTAAACTATATTTTAGGCAATATCAAAATCCTGGCCGGGTCGTGCATATGGCCACCTTATCAAGGCAGAACATTAGTTCCAAGATCATGTTAACACTAAAATTATTTTTTAAGATTTGTTTTAAACAAATTAATTATTTTATTCAGCAAGGATGCATTAAGTTGATCCGAAGTGAAAGTAAAGACTTTTGCATTGTTACAAAAATATATTTAAGTGAAATGCTGTTGTGTTTAAGTTTCACATTATGACAATTTTTTGATCGGATATATAAATTCTTGGTGAGCATAAGAGACATCTCAAAAAGATCTTACTAAACCCCAGACTTTTGAATGGTTGTGTAATTATGAACAGAAACCATGACTTTAAAAGATCTGATAACATAAAGTTGTCACAGAAAAGCATGTGAAAATGAATGGAAAGCTCATATTTACAGTTAATGAGGCTTGCACCTGTTCTGTTGATGTGAAACATCCAACTTTACTTAAGATTTTGGAGTCTTGATTCAGTAAAAATGTAAACAAGTTTTCAATCAAGGTTACAAATGCTATTTTAAGATGTTTTTGTCACTGCTGGTCACAAAGCTAGAGTCGGTTGTAATCATGCAGAGAAGGATAGATTTGTAAAAAAAAAAATTTGTATTTGTATATTTTGAAGTCCACAAATTCCACTCCAGATTAGTTTTAGTTTATGTTTTGATATTGACTTGCATCAAGCCCTGATGTTTCAAGTTGTGAACTTCACACAGGAGGAGAACTGTCAGGAGTTTGCTCACTCCTGCACTGCCTGAAGGCTCCTGCAGCTCTTTCACATTCGATGGTAAGGGTGTGTTATGTGGCTGCCTGCATGCCATTCCATGGCTGCCTTCTCATGACTCTTGGCCTTTACTTTGACTTTTATTTGAACTGTCTAACTGGCTTCAATTTCTTTGCTTTAAAACCATTATCATAAGACATGTCCATCATGTGAGAGGAGCTTGGGCTTGGGCTTGTTGTCTCTGTTCCTTCTTTGTTCCTGGATGACACCTGTTTTTAGTCCATTTTTATGGTCGTGTTCATATATTAGTGTTCGCCAGAGGTCTGCAGTTGTTTTGTTTTTCCTCCATTATGTCATTGTTTCCTAATTAATGTATCATCGTTCATAATCACATTTCATCTGTGCTTATCTCATACTCGTCCACTCTCAGGATTCTGTTGACTAAGTGCATGTTCTCATGCACACATGTTCTTTTCCCCCTTCTCTCATGATGGATCTCATCTCATCCTGATGTTAAGGAAGTGTTTTCATCTTTACAACCCCTGGAGATCCCCTTCTAACATCCGCTGCACTGCTTGAACTAATCAGAAACCCTGAAGTGAAACGCTTTGTTTCAATCTGTCACTACATTTTCATCTTATTAGTTTCTTCGCAGTACTAACTTACTTTCATTTTTATTCTAATCTGGTTCTAGTTCCTCACACACTTGCTCTGCTGTCTAACTGCAATCAGTTGACACGTTCTTGGTTTATTTACTGTAAATGGAGCCCTTCTGAGACAGCTGTATGCATGTAAATGAACTTCACTCTCAAATCGGCATCCTGTTAAAATAAAACCTTGATGGTTCACCATTTGAAAATTGAGAAATTGAGTATGAAATGTGTTATTTTTATGCTCAGTTTATTTTACAGTATTATAACAATACATTTCTTATTCAATATCTTTGTTTCATAATATCACAATTTCAATATTCTAATTAGTAATCACATTAATATCATAACAGTTGTTATTTCGTAGTCATATTGAAATGGTCAAAAACAATAGGAATGTGGCTTTAAAAAAAAACTTTTTTAACTAATTTCTTGTAGGTGCACTCCCTAACAGTCACCCTACTAATTCTACGATGATTTATCTTTTCTAAATCATTATTTGAGTAATCATATCGATGTATATTGCAGGAAAAACTAAATTAGAGTAGTCATATTTTTTATTGTGTTTTTATTTGCAGTGCACACAGGGCACAAAGGAGCTTTTAGAATCAGTGGCACACTCCGCAGTGATCCAGAGCACCTGCACTCCGGGTACACCTAAAACCACCCCAGTCACCCAAGAGAGTCTACCAAGTACCGTCTCTATCACTGTCTCTCCCTCCAGCAAGTCTCCTTCTGCTGGCTGCTCAGGCCGCCAGGCCCGGCGCCCCATTGATGTTCCCTGCTCCCAGAGAGGGAACAAACAGGCTGCTCTTCACAACCATAAAACCATGTTGCGTGTATCCAGCCCTCCCTTCTCTCTTGGCCACAGTCCGATCATTCTTAGTGATGCTCCCGACATGGGCTTTATCCCACTTAACTGAGCACAGTTCCCCAGCCACCAGCAGCCTTGTGCAAACACTGTCAAACACTTTGAGAACAGCATCACACCTTTTAAGAAACTGTACTGTGCATACTACACTCAGGATCCTCTCAGGAAACACGGCATCTTTCAACAAATGGGAATAAGCCTACATTGACTTCTTAAATGACGGATTTGGAGATTTTTTTTATTTATTTTTTGTTCCGTTAACAACAACATAAACCTTGTGGAGAGAACACCTTCAGACGATCATTGTTTAACAGAACCTCAAGTTTGTTTGTTTTTTTTAAGCCTTTTGCAATCTATTTAGACCTAATGCAATAATTATATTCTTTGAAAGGTCACTTAAGTCTAAAAAAAAGCCTTACTTTAGAGTCACTTCTGTTCATTTTATGTGGTGTTAAAGACCCTCTACATTAAAGTCGTTGTTGGTAAAAAAAAAAAAAAAAAAGTATTCACACTAACAGCCAAGTATATAAACAGCAGTTATGAATGAGTATCAGAGAGCTTGGGATTCAAGGGTTAATGAGTTCTCTATGTATGTGATACAGTGTTACTGTTGGTCCAGGGTTTATTTTCTCCTGTATAATGTTGTGGCCTCAAATGAATTAACAGCGGCCATATTTAGGTTTATTTTGTGTCGTTTTAATACTGGGTCTTTCCTTCATTGAAAATTTTTAGGTGGCATTCCAAGTGAAGTTTGGGCAGCCTAAAGGAAATGCAATATTATTTGATATAATATTTTTGCCCTTATAGTCTTCATCTTGAGTTCTGCATTTTTAGGTTGAAAGTGTTAGAGCACAGCATGAACCACAGACCACAAAACATGTGTGGTCCATTTAATTTCTACTGATAATTTTCTACTTTAAAATACTGTCAAGGAAGTCAAATACCTTAAATAACTAGTTAGCCCTAAATTCATTAAAGGTAATCTTGGGAATAAAAATGTGGATGTTGACTTCCCATAGCACTTTGAGGTAGAAAATTTCAATTTTTTCAATTAAGGCATCGTGAACTTACAATAAAAATTGTTTTAAATGAAAAATGATAAATTCTACATTATAATACTTTTTAACATTTCCAGTCGAATCAGCTAACATTAATGTATTATGAGCAAACATTAGTTAATTCTAACTTGAATCAATTATTTCAAAAGGTGTTTTTCATTATAATTCTAAGATTACCAAACAGTCTAATTGTAATTACTTTTAGAATACATATTATGGCACAAATTATCTATAATATGTAATTACACAAAATGCAAATAATTTTTATAATCAAATTTGCACATGTATTTAAGCAGCCACCGAAAAACATTTTTAATCTAGGAAAAACCCTTTAGTATTTCCTACTTTTCATTGGTGGGTCAAAGATTTTTTTCTGATTGTTATTACAGTGTTTCTACTAAGCTTGAAAGAAGAAGTGTTGTAACTGAAACCTTTTGCCTTGAGATTGATGGATTTCTAATGAGTTATTTATATCATCATTAAGATGATCATCATGTTTTTTAATAAATCAGCTTCTGGCACAGTCATAAAGTTGACAGTATAAGTTTGATAATGTTTTGCTCATTTAAGAACTTCTAGAAGTTGATCACTGCCAGCAGCATTGGAGGGAAAGTAAATGAATAATGACTTGTGTTTTGTGTTATTGTCCTTTTTCACCTGAAGATGTAAAGACAATGTAATAAACAAATGTTCTTTCCACTTGTGATTTAGTTGCCTGAATGTTTTCATCTGATTTTGAAGGACACATTCTCACATCTTTTGTTTCCTTCTGTGATCCGCTGCATGCCAGACAGGGCACATTCATTTAAACAGTAGAGGGCACAGTTTTCCACTTGCTGTTTGCATGTGTCATTTGAGGAAGATGTAGGAAGGCATCGCTGATTAATTGCTTGCTTGATGGATTCAAGCATTTACATTTGTAGTACTTGAAAGTGATATTTGGCGCTACCACACTGCCATCAAGCTGACATTTGTTCTGGTTTATGGCGGATGTAATAGGATTGGATATGGGAAATGCATAATTGTGGGTTTGCTGTATAATCTCTCAGTGTAAACTAGTCTATTTTAACAAAAAGATGTGGGATCAGTGGAGAACAACAATCATCAGCTGAGTTTAAATTTTTTTCTCTTCTTTCCATTACAAGGAGCTTGTTACTTTTGATGAAAAGGAAAAAAGCACCAGGCCCAGATTGTGTTACACCAGCCTGTCTGAAATCCTGTGCTGACCAGCTGGCCCCCATCTTCACACAGATCTTCAACAGATCGCTGGAGCTGTGCGAAGTCCCTTCATGCCTCAAACGTTCCACCATCATCCCCATCCCTAAGAAACCCAAAATTACAGGACTAAATGACTACAGGCCTGTGGCTCTAACGTCTGTAGTCATGAAGTCATTTGAAAAACTGGTGCTGGCCCACCTGAAGGACATCACTGGGCCCTTGCTGGATCCTCTTCAGTTTGCCTACAGAGCAAACAGGTCTGTGGACGATGCAGTAAACATTGGACTGCATTATGTTCTGCAACACCTAGACAGACCGGGGACTTATGTGAGGATCCTGTTTGTGGACTTCAGCTCGGCCTTCAACACGATCATCCCAAACCTCCTCCTGCCCAAACTAAATCAGCTCTCCGTGCCCACCTCCGTCTGTCAGTGGATCAACAGCTTCCTGACAGACAGGCAGCAGCTAGTGAGGCTGGGAAAATACACATCCAGCACCCGTACAATCAGCACCGGAGCTCCCCAGGGCTGCGTTCTCTCCCCACTGCTCTTCTCCCTGTACACCAACGATTGCACATCTAAGGACCCCTCTGTCAAGCTCCTGAAGTTTGCAGATGACACCACACTCATCGGCCTCATTCAGGACGGTGACGAGTCTGCTTACAGACAGGAGGTAAAAGAGCTGGCTGTCTGGTGCACTCTCAACAACCTGGAGCTTAACACGCTCAAAACAGTGGAGATGATCGTGGACTTCAGGAGAAACCCCCCTGCACTCCCCCCAATCACCATCATGAACAGCCCTGTGACTGCAGTGGAGTCATTCAGGTTCCTGGGAACCACCATCTCTCAGGACCTGAAGTGGGACATTCACATTGACTCCATCGTAAAAAAGGCCCAGCAGAGGTTGTACTTTCTCCGCCAGCTGAGGAAGTTAAACCTGCCACAGGAGCTGCTGAAACAGTTCTACTCCACCATCATTGAATCCATCCTCTGCACTTCAGTAACTGTCTGGTTCAGCTCAGCTTCTAAATCTGACCTCAGAAGACTACAGAGGGTAGTCCGGACTGCTGAGCGAATCATCGGTTCAACTCTCCCATCTATTCAAGAACTGTACTTATCCAGAGTGAGAAAAAGGGCTGTCAAAATCACTCTGGACCCCTCACATCCAGCACACTCCCTCTTTGAACTGTTGCCATCTGGTCGACGCTACAGAGCACTGAGCACTAGAACGACCAGACACAGGACCAGTTTCTTCCCTCAGGCAATCCATCTTATGAACAGCTGACAATAATGGCGAACACACTACACTTTATATTTATATACACACACACTTTATTTATCTAACACACATACTTAGTATACACTTAAATTTTGCACACAATATATATGTACATACATAACTTCACTTTGTAATATACCTGCCTACAATTGTCATTTGTATATTGTCATTCACTGTCTACATATTTGTATTTTTTATTCTTTTATTATGTGTTTTATGTTCTGTCGCTGTCATTCTGTTGTACTGCGGAGCTTCTGTCACGAAAACAAATTCCTCGTATGTGTAAACATACCTGGCAATAAAGCTCATTCTGATTCTGATTCTGATTCTGATTTCTGTTAGTACTTAGCATCTAGATTTCTTTAATTAGAAAGCACCAAGGTGTAGTCATCAATTTCAAAGTGTTTTTTTATTTAGCCCAGAACTAACCTCAATTACCTCAAAACATCTCTTGCCTGTAAGATTCTGTCATTAAACTACAGCCATCTATCATTCAAGCAACCTTCAGGGACTCCGGATGAAAATGTTCCGATAAAGGTTTCTGCTGGATCGGGTTATCAGTCAGATGAGACTGATTCAAATCCGATATTTTGCGTATACTATTGTGTCATTTTTAAGCCCCAAGAAAGGCACAACAGCATTATAAAGCAGCATAGAGTTTCTGTGTACTATATTTCAAGTCTTTTGAAGCCATTAGTTTAATGTGAGGTTCAGGTGAATATTTAAGTAATTAAAATCAGTTTCTATACATTTATACATAAATGTCTCTTAATTTTATAGTATATTTATTTATTTGTTTATAAGAATGTATTTTGCTACAATACAAAGATCAATGTGTAACGTTTAACCAGATTTAGCCCTACACAGGTCAATACACAATGAGGTATAGAAATTATTAAAAAAAAAAACACTGCACTTTATCAATATCGGTATCGTCTGATACTCAGGGTTTCTGGTATCGCTTCTTAAAAAATCTATCGAGTCACCCCTAATTAAAACAAAGATTATTGGACTACATTTGACAAAAAAAAAAGCTTAGACTTGCTTAGACTTAGGGGCTAGGGATTTGAACAAACCTCTAACCCTTATTGAACTTTCAGCATGCACCATTTGTGCTACATGAAGCATTTTCACTTTACAGACAGTAAAATGTGTGGGGGGGGGGGGTTTACTGAAGGGACATGGTACAATGGGATCTTGTTTTTGTTATCCTTTTCAATCACTGATCTTTCCGTGTTTGTGTCAGTGTCACATTGTTTCTTGGCATTTTGAAGCTCACCCGATGATGCATTTATATATATATATATATATATATATATATACATACATACATTTATGCATTTAGCAGACGCTTTTATCCAAAGCGACTTACAGTGCATTCTGGCTATCAATTTTTACCTATCATGTGTTCCCGGGGAATCAAACCCCAACATTGCGCTTTATAGCTCAATGCTCTACCACTTGAGCGACAGCAACACTTGAAGCAGTGATCCTCAAATCTGGCTCACGAGATCCACTTTCCTG
This sequence comes from Carassius auratus, assembly GCF_003368295.1. NCBI lineage: Eukaryota > Metazoa > Chordata > Actinopteri > Cypriniformes > Cyprinidae > Carassius > Carassius auratus. Next base: position 19,423,080 of record NC_039283.1, read on the forward strand.
CGACGTTTAGCTCTAACCCTAATCAAACACGCATGAGTTTGCTAATCAGTGTCTTCAGGATCATTAGAAAATCACAGGCAGGTGTGTTTAATTAGAGTCGGAGCTAAACTCTGCAAGAAACTGGATCTTGCGAGCCAGATTTGAGGATCACTGACTTAAAGGATACAAATTTGACTGATTCTGAACAAAAAACCGGAAGTTCAGAGTGATCTGAAAAAAAGCAATTTTTGCATTAATCTTTGCATATTTTTTCAACTTATTTTCATGTTGTTCTTATTTCTTGTCATTTTTTTTTACATAATAAACATCTTATCTTAATTGTGCTGGTAAGGATTCATATATTTGGAACTGAATTATTTATGTAGTCATGTGATTCGGTTTTCACACTGGATTTCATGTCATGGTGAGTTGTGGTTAATCAACAGTCAAGAAATCATATACCAGTGCTTTTACGCTTCATCTCATAATTGTGTTCCATAAAAGGGTTCTCTGGCACAGGTCAGATGGAGAGGCAGTATTTTATTAAAGATGTCAAGGGCAGTGATTGATAAGGCAAAACCATAATGCTCTTCAGATGTATGTGAGGGTTGGAGGTAAAGCTCTTCAAAGATCTGAGTTCATGCCGCCCTCTATCCCTGATTCTTTCTGAGCCAAGATAGCCAATGCATGCCTGCATTGATTTAGCCATAGTTTAGGTGTCGGAAGATTCAAGATTCACATTTAAAGGCTTGTGTTGGTGTGCCAAGGTTGTTGTTTTTTTAGTTTTTTGTAACGGGCTGGTTATACTGTTTGCTTAAAAATAGCAGTAGTGGGAGCACATTTATTCCAGGCCTAAACTGTATTATTAAATTTAAAGTGGTTTATTTTAAATGCAATTTAAAAAGGCCATAATTACACCTCCAGATGTAATTCAAGGTTTTTTAGTGCCAAATCAAATCATAATTTAATTTTTCATGATAATTTTAAACTTATGCTATTGTTCTCCGGAAAAATGTGCTGTAAACAACATAAACTTACTATACTGAAAACTTTTTCCCCTGATTAAAAAGGCAGCAGTTTCTCTTTTTTTGTTCCATCAATGAATGTCTAAAACAACATGAAGGTGAGTAAATTTTATATAAGCACATTACCATTCAAAGGATTTTTTTTTTTATATTTTTGAAAGAAATTTCTTATGATCAACAGGGCTGCATTTATTTGACCTAATAAATATATATATATAACTGTAATGTTGTGAAATATTTGTATATTTTAAAAAGAACTTCTTTAGTGTTCTGCTTTTTTACTCTATAATTTTAAATGTAATTTATACATTTATTACAACATCAATCAGCTACAGTGATGTAAAGGAAGGCCAAAGTTGTAATCTTAAATCAATTATAAGCTTATATAAATGGCAGGGTGTAATAATGGCAAAATTAACCCAAACATACTAAAACTATAATTATTTCCTCACCCTAATGTCACTTTACATAAATACTTTTATGGAACACAAAGGCAGAATGAAAAGGAGAATTTATTTATTTTATAAAAGTAAGTTGTATTTATCATGATATACAACCCCGTTAACAAAAATCAGATAACAACTCCTAAAAAACAATAGCATTAGTTGCTAAACATTAAAATACTGTTTGTTTGAAAGCATTGTACTTGCCAAAACCAATATCACCATCTCATTTACTGTAGCAAGATATCACGTTGCTTTCCGGCATGCTTTTTTTCCTGAAGAGTTTTCAATTAGTTTCTGTGAGCTAGAGGCCTAGAGGGAAATACAATAAATCATGGAAGAGTGAAGTATCACATCATTGTGTGTTCATGTGTCAAAAGTGCCTGGAGAGCTCCTGCTTCAAGCACATGGAGAAGACTAAAAAGGAATGTGTAAGTTTATAGTATTTCCACCCAGTCACAGCTTCTGCACTGCTTATCAAATCTTTTCCCTGAAACAGATCCTAGTGCTATATTGTCTTCAGCCAAATCGGAGTGAAAGCAATGCTAATGAATGGGACAAGATATGGGACAAAGGTAAGCCATGGTGTTTAGGGCAGTGCCTGTACCAGATTTGTTAATAGCTTTGTCTGTGAGACTCAAATCACTTGTAATTGGATTAATAGTCGGACAGGTAAAACTGCCTTATAGAATAGGTTAAGGAGTTGGGAAACATTTTGGGATTTTTATGAACGCACAGAGGCATACAATAAAGATTTAGGTAAAAGCTGGTCCATTGTACAGGAGTGGAAAGTACTCAAGAGAATCATAAATACTTACCTGGTTTGTTAGCATGTCATATCTTATCAGGATCTTGTAATCATAAGACTCTTGCTGATATGCTTTCCCTCCATCTCTAATGGTGTTCATTTGAACTCACCAGAACATATTTCTCTGCAAGGTAACTAAATACTAACTGTTACAATACGTGTTAGGTTCTGTGAATGTAAAAACATTATATTCAGTCATATTTTACTCAACTTCTTTTTTTTTTTTTTAACTGTTCGACTCATAGTCTGTTCCTCACACTAAAGCTATCTGATCATATGACTTCAGAAGTGCACGAGTCCTAGGGACCACTTTTATGAGATTTTTTTGTTTTTGTCATTTTTGGAGCATCATTTTGACATCCTTGAACTCCTTTCATGATTTGAAAAAGAGTAACAAGCACATTATTAAAAATGTCTCCTTTTGTGTTTCACAAAAGAAAGTTAGGCATGCTAGTTTGGAACAATATGAGGGAAAGTAAATAACATAATTTATTTAATTACATTTTTAAAATGTTTTTTTTTTTTTTGTGAGTCATAGCTGGGTGAATTATGATAGTTCAGCAGGATATTAAAATCCCCCTGAATTTTTTTTCAGTGCATTCATGGAGAACACAGAAAGTTCCATGATGACCGCTCATGAATCTGAGAGTGACACATTAAACAAACTCCCTTTTGACGTCCAAAACAATCTGCTTATCATAATAACACCCTGCACAATCCTCATAAAATCACAGTTAAAAGGTCAGCTTCCAAACACTTCAGAGTGAATTTCCCAACATGTGTTATGACGTTCTAAGTATCTGCTTATCTGGTTATTACCCTATTTCTTTTTGAACATGTATGATAAAACCAGCAGATCTGTTTACAGTAAATAATGGTTACGTTAATAGGTTACATAACAGTAGGTAATAGCAGAGGCAACAGCAATAAAGGAAGGCCTGATAAGTGTTTTCCTTAACCTAGTTTTTAGCTGTCTAATACAGGCTAAGTCAAGCTAACTTCCAGTGGTTGCTGAATCCATGTGTGGACCAACATCCTGTCAAACAAAAAACTGCACATGAACACAAGCTACTAATGGTGAGTGTATTTAGCTCATCTGTGTAAGTGCAGACAGTATCTGTTTCATTCAAAACGGCATCAAAGATTACAGTAAATTAATCTAAACAGAGTACCAAGACTCATAAAGTGACCTCATGGCATAGCAAACAGATTCTGAGTCAGATATATATATTTACTGATATATATATATATATATATATATATATATATATATATATATATATATATATATATATATATATATATATATATATATATATTTACTTTAGAGCTAACTACATATCAGATTCTGATATATATATATATATATATATATATATATATATATATATATATATATATATATATATATATATAATATATTTACTTTAGAGCTACAGTAACTACTAAATTCAAAAATGCTGATTTAAAATCATTTTAAAAAGTTAACTTTCAGGAGTGAAATGATGAAGGTATATATCATCAAATGTATTCAATCCATGGTGGTTGAAGAGAAATAGATAGCATGGGGCTGCGCAAATGGATGCCTTATGAAGAATTACTAAGCGTTCCATTGGCCAAGCAACTGCTGTAGATCATCATGGGTTTTTTTTCGGATCTGTTGTCACTGCTCTTTACTTGTGAGCACTAAAGATGGAACTCAGATCTCTAATCAGTGTCTCACTGTTTTTATTGGAAGTTATGGACTTTGGCATTTGCGGCTGTACAAAAATGGATGTGCTCTCTGGTTTAGGATCTGAAGAGAAACCACGAAGGCTGAACATATTTAGCAATTCAAGAAAAAAGGAATTTGATTATGCTGTATTATTAAGTAATTTAACCTCTGTCTGCCTGTTTGTGTGTCTATCTGTGTGCATCACTATATAAGTAAAAGCGTCAAAGTTTAACATACTGTACTGCCGACATATGACATTGCATGGCAGGTTCTGGCCTTTAGTATCCACCATTGCTTCTCCTGCTACACCACTGCTGTTCCAGGGAACAAGTTCAAATATATGAAGACCGGTGGGTGCTTGTTGTGCAACTCCTGATATGGTTCCTGTTAAGGCTGGGGTTCTCTCACTGATCTGGGATCTTACGCTTAGGTTCACTCTCCATTCTTAGGAAGAGTGCTGTAAAATGTGTGATATGTGGCACAGAATCAATTCATGTCTCTCTCAAGGTTTGCATTCTCACTGTCCATGAATGCCATATAACCAGTTGAATTCCTAAGGTGACACAAAATGTCTTTGCTGTGAGACAGAATAAAAGCTTCCGAGAATGGACGAGAATTTTTTTTCATCTGTGAATATCCACCCACACTTTTCATTTCTACTGCGACATACAAATGCAGATGTCCTTACGCAAAACAAGAGGCCTGGCAGTACATTTGACCCTTGTGCTAAAAAGAGCAAACCATCCACCCACCACCAACACTGAACATGATATAGGGCTGAACTACAAGCTATAATCTGTCTTAAAACCAGTGCTAAGCTTTTTTTCTCTACACAATTATTTTTGCAATCATTTAATAGAGGAAAACAAATCTTGGTTATGTAAATACATATATAAGACCATTTAATTGAATAAACTATGTGAGTGGCACACCTTGTTTTCTATGACGCAAATGTAAAGCAAACATGACAAAAAAAGTTATTAATCACAGAGCGAGTCCACTTTAAGTGGTGAGTATTACAGGGCCTGGAGGGAGATTATCAAGGGTTGGGCTCTTCCTTGTCTGTATGGTTTCATGGAGAATTAGTGTTTTGTACAGCATGACCATGACAAGAGGCCTGTGTGTACTGTGCTAATTCAATGACTGGCTGTCTACATTTGACTGTAGTGTAACAATATGGAAATAAAAGCACGAAGAACCCTAAGACAAGATACTTATTCAAGCAGATCATATTAATCTACAGCAGCCAATGTTTAAAAGTGATGTTCGATTTAAACAACATCATTCATTTCCGTAAAAGTCCCTCAGTGAGCGAGAATCCGTTCTTGTTACAACACAGGTAAACTTACATAACTTGATTCTATAAGTTGTTTCGGACTTCTAGATAAGAACCTGTGGATTGTATCAAACATTAACCGTAGCAAAGCCTACAACAGCTGAATAACCTAGAAACATCAAAACTAAAAAACAAACTGTGACATAAGTAATCTCAGATAATACTCTCTGCATCAATAATTATCTACAAAAACATACACCACTGTTCACTAGCATTTCATTAATCATTTTATTCAGCAAGGATGCATTAAATTCATCAAAAGTGACAATGAAAACATTCGTAATAATACAAAAACTCTGCTCTTTTTGAACTTTCTATTGATTAAATAATTCTTCAAAATAAATTATGTATCCACCATTTCCATAATAATATTTAGCGCTACAAATGTTTTTTACACTGATAAAAATAATAGTTCTTGATTTTTGAAGGCTAAAGTAATGGAGACAATCCAGCTTTGCATCACATGAAATAAATTACACTTTAAAATATATTCCAAAAATAGAAAACAGTTAATAAACCATTATTATATTTCACAATATTACTGTATGTGTGAAGTCAGTTCTTCTCAAGTTACATACTAAGTGTCATATTAATTAACAGTGCACCATCAGAAAGTGACTGAATAAATGTTATCATTTTGAACTGTATATCTGTCATTTTATCTTTTACAACTTATTTTTGTAACTTTTAAAATGTGTTTGTAATTTACATTTTTCTTTAAGGTCAACGCCACATGTTTGATATTTTGTTATCTAGTGCAATTATATGATTCATTAGTTATATAACTGATAATATTCTAATATTATAACAGTGACAAAAAGTAGTATCAAAATGTGTCCAGTGATTACATGTCCCACAACCATAGCATATTTAAAGACAAGGAGGGGAAAAACATACAGACATCTTTCACACCTGTCTCACACTGACGGCTTGTTTTTCAGCTTTGCAGTCATGAAATATGGTTCTGACCTCCAGGAAACTCAGACACAGAAGATGAATGAGGAAGTTGTTCTTTGTCAGAAGTGAACTGATGAGCAGACAACTATAGATTGCAGTGTTATGTATACTTACAAGTCTGTGTTTTTGTTCTTCACAAAGCCTCATGCCTTACCCGAGCGCTAATGAAGTATGGATAATATGTTCTCAAGATCACCATGTCAAACCTTGCTTAGTCACATTGAGATGTCAATCTTGTGACGTTCTCCAGGATTTGTGTCATACTAGTGAGGGATCTGTGTTCTTTTACAGGCCTTCTACCTTCAAGAATGGCCTTATTTATAGTTTCTATTCATTTTCTTAATCATAAATGGCTTGTTTGGACAATGAATACACTAAAGTGACTGATGCATTCTGAGGCATTCTATAGGCTACTGTAAACTAGCTATGGTAAATGACATTTTATGACGCCCTTTGTGTTAATTATTTTGATGAATTGAGTTAGTCATTGTTAGAACCTAGCACAAAAAGCCCAAAAAGACCAGAATTTGGGTTGTAAAACTCAGTATGACCTGAATCTTGATGTTGATGCACTCTAGACTCATTTTAACACAGTCCTGAACTTGTTTGCTGCCCAATGTTATGGCCCTGACCACTTTTGCCTATTGCAGCACCTAGTCAGCGAATATGTGTGCAGTGTAATCAAATAATACAAATAAATCCACGTCCACTACTCTTAGGTGTTTCAAGATTCAAGGGCGGCAGAATTGCTTTACAAACAAAAAGATTAGTTGTGTCTTCTTAATAAACAGTTTCGGGATTTAGATACACCTTTTTTGGGTGTGAAACTGGGAACAGCCTTTCTGATTGTTTGCAAAAAGAGATGTTTTACTTAAAGGTATTTATCTACCTGCATTAGGTTAGATGGATACACCCAGAAGAGGTGCTATTACAGCTGAACATCCACCCAGAAGAGCCTTCTGACGAGGTGAAAATCAAGTGTTTCCTTGGTTTCACTCCATTTTAATGTCCTGCGACCCTTCTAAATCACTTCAGGCCTGGATTGTCACCAACAATGCTCTCCTACCTCAAGGCAAGCTATTTTTAGGCCAATGACGCAGGTGTCTCATATCACCACCTGCTCAGAACACCGATGAGGGCTCCCTCTTTCCCTTGCTGCTCGGCAACAGGGGATGCTGTTGCCAGGGGAACAGAAATTGGTTGACATCACACACTGTCAGAACCTCCACTGTTGAAATGGTATGTAGTTCAGTTCTCTGATCACATACACACTGATCTATCATGACTAAACACCCCACCCACCCACCGCTGCTGTTGCCCCCAAGACTGATCAACAGCTTGCGAGCTGTGAGTCATCCACTAATGCACTGCTGCAGAGAGTCATTATTTTCATCCTCTGTGTAACCAAAATAAATCCAATCAGAACACATGTTTGGATGTTTTCTTAGGCAGTCCACACAAACACACTGTTAATATGATACAGTTGAGAATTAAGACATATTTAACCATGCATCCTTCATTAGATACCCAATAGGTATGAGAGTTCATATTTAGGACAGTCCCAGTGGTAATAAGCTATTTCTGGTTAGTCTCACAGTATTTGCAGTTTTAACATCAGTACTGTGGGAGTAGATGGTTAAAGCTTGGTTCCCTTTAAACATCCCTTTTTTCAGATTTATAGGGTTTATGGTTTTCTTTCTTTTTTTTCTTTCTCTTTTGGGGCCAGTGAGAAAAAATGCCTGTTGGATGGGCTCAACATCTCACATTTGTTTGTGAAAAAGCACATTCAAATCTGGTTTCATATAAGATACAAATAAAAATGTGTATATATACAAAATATGTATATCCATTAATAGTATTGTATTACTAGCAGATAATCCAAAAGGGAGAAGTATTTTGCATCTTGTGTGTGTGTGTGTGCGTGCGTGTGTGCGTGCGTGCGTGCATGCGTGTGTGTGGTTTAGAGTTTGTATATTTTGAGCCTTATGGTACATGACATAAATATACATACATACACACATGCATGTATTGGCATGTATGTGACAAGACTGTAAGTTAAATGTAAAAAAATATATACATATCACAGATACGGAGCACTTCATAGTAAAAAAGTGTGTTTATGCTTATGTTGTTTTGTTTCTTTTTCCTCTCTTCAAAGTGAGACATTTACACTCAAAATGTCTTAGTGCTGCTTTGATAACCGAGGTCAAAGGCAGGGTGGGTGTGTTACAGCTGCACGCCTCCGCCAATCCAGTTAAAGAGTGCTGTGAAATTATTCATGAGCAGAGATTCGACCAATAAGACGGGCGTATGCAAATCTGTTGGCTATAAAGACCATTCAGATGGTGCGTATGTAGTATTACAGTAATACTTAAGGCTTCTGTCGGTCGTGCGTGGATTGGGAATAGTGAATCACGAGCGCAGCTGGATGACTTTACAAACCGTGTCGATCTATAAGCTATATACCTGATATCGAGTGCAACTGTGAAATAACTCAAATTTTCACAAACGACTTTGCGTTGGAAATTCATCTGTTTTGAAAGGCAGCGATATCTGTGCGAGAGTAGACCAGAAGTTTTGCCTTTTTAAGCTGGTTGTTCTTTCCATCGCCATGTCCTCCGGTGATGTGTCGGAGCAGTGTCGGCGGTTTTGCGTGTTATCTTGGGAGCAGGTGCAACGTTTGGACTCTATTCTTGGCGAGACGGTTCCAGTTCACGGACGTGGAAACTTCCCGACGCTTTCGGTTCAGCCGCGACAAATTGTTCAGGTTATTATGAAAGCACATAACTTTATCTGAATACGCTTTCTGCATTACTACATTAAGTTATAAAATCCCAATTTATGGGTATGAATAATATTTGACATTTATTTGCTTTATTTCATAATACGGCTAGATTGTTTTAAAATGCATTCCTCGATAGCCTACTAAAATCATACTATGTTACTTTTACTTCTTTTTTAATTACTAGTGAATAATTCAAGCAGCATTTCTTTTCTATTTCACTAGTTAACTATTTTGCATAAGTGCTTAGTATTCCAGTAGTGAATATATATTCAATTAGTTATAGGACTACTAGTCACTATATGTATTAAGGTCGTAACTGGTACTTAATCCAAATTTTCTATTTATTTGCCAGGAGTATCTATTCCTTAGTTTCTTGTAACTATTAAATTAGTAACTAGTATCTTTTAAAGCTGTGCCAGTACTAAATGAATATACATACCCATTTATCAAACACTATTGTGCATTTCAGTGTACTGGTACTGGTATTTCAGTTTACTGTGTACTTGTAACATTTAAATCTGAATTGTAATGTTAAAAGCAATAGTAATAAATGTAACTGATATTAGTGTTTCATGCATAGTAAAACTGGAATAGATATAAATACCTGAAGGGACAATGGAAACTAGAACCTAATGAAGAATTATAGAAAAATCTGAAATACATACTAGTCAGAAGTGAATATTTAATATCAGAATCACAGTTTCTTACAGAATTCAGTGACGAAAATGTGCGAATGCATTAGTTAAATTGTAAACGATGCTACAAGTGAAAAAAGTTCTAATGAGATAAGAAATCTTTGGTAAGGCAAAAATAGATACTAGTTAATTATAAGGAATAACTGTCACTGCACAGCCAGCTATTGGTGTAATGTCTCAATCCCCAAGGATAAGCAAAACATTCTTAGCCTTTGGCCCTCCAGCAGATACAGAAAACTGTGCACTTGGCAAATTTAAGAGTTGTTAATGACTTGGATGTTCTCGAAAACCTCACTGAGTGTGACTCATTACCGACTCTAATCCCACGCAACGTAACACTGCTTGAGTAAGTCCAGTGATAACCTGCATCAGTGCCCCCCTTCTCTATGAAAATAATTCTAGTTCGTATACACAAGCAGTGTGGGCTTGCATCTACACATGCAAGCAGATATTGATCTTTTCTTCAGATCACTTCCTTCAGTGCGGCTTCACCCAACAAGAGATCGTTTGTTTCAAGTGTTTTAGGTAGAATGCTCTTGCAGTTGGACAATGTGTTCAAGATTTAGCATTTATGTATACATGTGTGTGATCCCATATGGCAGCAGTTTGAGGGAAGTTGTCCATTAATCATGTCTACATCTGATATCTTTTATTTCAGTGTTCTCATATACTGTGAGTGCTTTATGCAGTGACATGCCTTAGATCCTAAAAACTGGCCAAAGATGGCCCCTATTGTCTCTAATTATATGGAGATAGAAAGTAACTGTGAAATCTGACAGTTTCCCTTCTTTTGATCCAGTTCTGCTGTACATGGAGTGGACAGTAATGAGTGGTCTCATAATGCAACATCTGCCTGGGTTTGAACAGATAGTAATGCCCTTCAATAAAACCTGACTAAGAAGCACATTATATTTAATGGAAATCCTGTAAAAAACAACTTCGATGTTTTATTACACAGCCTCCAAATGCCAAAAAATTACAAAAGATGGCCGCTCGTTTTCCTTAAACTTTATTGATTTGCCACGTCATTGCATGGACTTTGTGGCTGTTTTCAATATCATCATAATGGTGTTATGATTGCACATTTGCACCTTGTGCTGTGATGTACAGTTAAACCATAAAATGTAGATTTTGAATGCAACGTGTATACCTGACTTGGCATCATCTTCGTACAATATTTACATGTGTTGTAAGGTGATCCGGTTCAACCCTCAAGCCTTTGGTAAAAACTGAAGAACCTTTGAGTTTGTTTGTCATTGGCAATATATTTTGAAACACCATTGATTAATGTTAATACAGACAATAGTCTATTATTAAATAAAGTAAATACACTTTTTGTTTAAATAATTCACACCCTTTGTGCTTTAATAAATTGCAATTGGCCATATTGCAATTTCACCTTGATTCATGTGCTGCAAACCTGTAAAACTTATAATGTGTTCTCAGTATGTATACAGACACACGTCGTGCATAGTTTCACTGTGTTCACTTGGTCGATTGCTGTAGTTTGACCTAATGTGTAAAAAAAGAAGACTAATGATTTGATTGACAGCAGTGAGTGTAGGTGATCTGATTGACACTAATCTGACAGAGCTGTGGAAAATGTAGGTTACATGCATTCAGGACAGCCATAGTGAGTTTGATCTAAGCTCATTTTAATATCTGCATGGTCGTAAAACAATATAAATGGCATACAAAACGTCTTGCATGCATAAAATTTGGACACCCAATCCATGCCAAATTCATATTGAATTAGGCATTTATGAACGTGTTCCCGATTTACCCTTTGAGATTTATGAGACCTTCATGTAAATGGGAAGTCTTCCAACTGCCTCTATCTATATTCATAAGCGAACAGTTTTGTATAAAGCTCGGGCCTTCTAGAATGTTGTGCAGCTGTACAGTACTGCATGTTCCCAAGTGAGTCTCTGTGAATGTATTATTGTCGATGCACAGATGTGTCAATCTCTACAGTGCACATTTCTTATAAATAGAGTAATACTGATCTTTACGATAAGCTTCAGCTCAACTTTATCTATGAAAAGATTTACTGGGAACAAAATAGTGATGCTAGGTAATGAAAAATCTAAGTAAAATAAAAATGTTAAACCTAAATTACTTCCAATTAGCAAATAAGGGCATTCAGCACAGAAGATTGACAGGTTTTTTTTCTTCAAGACCAATTACAGTAAATGATGGAAAATGTGTGTATGTGGCAAGTTCAAATTCTCTCAGGTGTGGTTTAGTTGGAGACATTATTCTACCTCACAACAGTTAGAATCATAGCAACAAAGAGAGAAATGTTAAAATGGCTAATAACTGCATTGAATCGATGTGTTGTCAATTACTGACTATAAACCAACTGTGATCACAGGTGTTCACAGTGTAAGGGAGAATAAATGCAAGAAATCTATTATTTTAGCAGTTTTTGAGTCAACAACACTGATTCCTAGCTTAATAAAATGATGTGTCTTATTAGGCGGTTTAGACGATAAAAGGTAAATATCTAATTGGTAGCGAAACAAAGTATCTTCTAATTGTTCGGATAAGGAAGTGTTTAGTATGGTATTATATTTGCAGTGGTCATGTTACTGATTAGGGATACACCCATATTTAAATAAGGATTAATATTATAATTTTATGGTGGATAACTGTTAACAGGTTTTGTCTAAATAAATTAAATCAAAGCACTAAAAAAATCGATAATTTATTATTTTTTATTTATTTATAAAGGAGATTTTCTAACAGTTTTATTAAATATTAGTGTTTTAATATATTATATAAATTATATATATAATTTATTTTTTTAAATTTTGATTTTAAACTATTTCTGCAGGTGGTTCGAACACGGTTGGAGGAGCGAGGAATCACCGTTCGAGATGTGCGACTGAACGGCTCGGCTGCCAGTCACGTTCTGCACCAGGACACGGGGCTCGGATACAAAGACTTGGACCTGATTTTTGGAGTTTCTCTGTCAGATAACCAAGCCTTCCGCGTGGTCAAGGATGTGGTGCTCGACAGCCTGCTGGACTTCCTCCCCGAGGGTGTCAGCAAGGAGAGAATCTCAGCACTAACTCTGAAGGAGGCTTACGTACAGAAGTTAGTGAAGGTTTGCAACGACAACGACCGCTGGAGCCTCATCTCGCTCTCCAACAACACCGGCAAGAATGTTGAGCTTAAGTTTGTGGACTCTCTCAGGCGCCAGTTTGAGTTCAGCGTGGACTCCTTCCAGATAGTCTTGGACTCCCTTCTTCTGTTTGACCGCTGTTCAGAGACACCCATGTCGGAGTCCTTTCACCCGACGGTGTTGGGCGAGAGCATGTACGGGGACTTCGAGGAAGCGCTCGGCCATCTTTGCAACAAGGTCATTGCAACGAGAAACCCAGAGGAGATCCGAGGAGGCGGGCTTTTAAAATACTCCCACCTTTTGGTACGAGGGTTTCAGCCGACCTCAGAAACAGAGATGAAATCGCTCCAGCGATACATGTGCTCTCGGTTCTTCATTGACTTTCCGGACATAGGGGAACAGCAGCGAAAGCTGGAGGCGTACCTGCAGAATCACTTTGCTGGAATGGAGCACAAACGGTACGACTGTCTAGTCACGTTATACCACGTGGTCAATGAGAGTACAGTGTGCTTGATGGGACATGAACGACGGCAGACATTAAATCTTATTTCTATGCTTGCACTGAGGGTGCTTGCCGAACAGAACGCCATCCCCACAGTTACCAACGTCACATGCTATTACCAGCCGGCAGCTTACGTGCGAGACATCAACTTCAATAACTACTACATCGCTCACGTGCAGCCGCTGGTGCACACCTGCAGTAGTTCCTACCCAACGTGGCTGCCCTGCAACTGACCCTGAGGACCTCTGGTAAAAATCAATTTCCCATGCGGTGAAGACGATATGCAAGCAAGTGAATATATAAACTGTTTTTCCGCAAACACAAAAATGGATGTTTAGGAGGAGATTTTCCAAACAATGGCAATTGTTTTTATGTTAAATGTGAGGTATATAGAACGACTGCTCACTGCTGTATGTCTAATTTGAGCCGATCCTTACATATTCTGTTCTGCAGAGTGGATGAAGATCTTTTTCACATGTAGCAGGAAAAAAAAAATGTATTCTCTAAACTCATTATAGATTTGCAGGTTATGTAAGTGGGGAAAGAAGGCTGCATTCTGCGTTGTGAAGCTATATATGTTTTTTTTTTCTTTTATTGCCAGACTGTGGTTTCAATCAACCTCTCTTTTGCTTGGTTTTTTAAGGACCAAAGATATTTTATTTTCGTTGTTCAAAAAGAAAGGAATGTTTGCTGTTGTAATTCCAAGTGCCTAAAAACATTGTACAAAAAAAGAAAAGTGAGACCTGTGCTTTCTAAAACCATTTTTCTGTCTCCGTGTTAATTGTAAAACTCTATTTTCAGGGATGGAGGCATGTATTTCCATGTGATTAAAAAAAGCACAAAACCTATCTTCTTGTGTTCTGGACCTCTTATATATTTATTTATTTACTTATATCTATATAAAAGCATATATATTTATTGTCCCTCTGAGTTGGTATTTTGGTAAATGGTAAGGAGTTTCCATATTAATGGAACGTTTATCATGAGACATAATAGGTGAAAGTGGTCAATGGTGAAACTGCAAGTGTAGCAGTGTTGTAGTCTGAATGTGCGCTGTCTCTCAATCTGAGGAAATGGATCCATTGCAGTTCCAGGACATGAACCATAAGGATCCTTTCTAAAGCACAATGGCCCCTCTTTTAGTGTGACTCTAAAGGTAGCAGACAAAGGCTGTTTTGTTAACCCACCCATGCTGACCCTGGTGATAGAATCCGATTTCCTTTCATGATGCCTTATCCATGTCATTGTTTTTGTAAACATCAAGGAGCTGGTATTGCGATTGTTAGCGAACAGATCTAGGGATGTGACGTTAAAAATTTGTACTACTGATTAGTAGTCTAATATAGGCTGTAATTTACCATTTTTTTTAAATTGCTTTATGCATACAAGTTTAAATAGACATAAACATTTAATTTTAATGTTGTCGCTGCAACTGGTTCGTTCTTTCGGTTCAGGTTTATTTAATTTAAAGAGCACAACATCACTTTTCTTGTGATGGTAGCATAGTTACTGGACTGGTTTCTGTAAGGGGTGATCCATGAATTCTCATTTCACCATTGTGCTCTTGAGTGTTTTTGTGCCATTGCCTTTTGGAATCAATCAATAAAGAATCTATTTAGAAACTCTTCTGCACAAACTTTAGGAGTGTATGAGAATATGGATTATTAATTTTTATTTTTACGTTTTTGCAATTTTGAGTGAAAAAAGCATCCTTAAAGATATTATGACCTGTTTTCTGTCAATATGTATTTTTATGAATTAAATAAATTAAAAAATTGGATAAATAAAGTGATAAATAAATATGAAGTATTTTACCTCTAGCATTATTCTTTAACATTTAATAATATTATGTAACTATTATGAGCAATAGTTGTATTTATTTACATATATATATATTTATATATATATATTTTTTTTTTTTTGAGAGTGAGATTTACTTTTCAATGGAATAAAATGGTGTTTTAAGAACAATTTGTTAAAAAAAAAAAAAAAAAAAAAAAATATATATATATATATATATATATATATATATATATATATATTTTTTTTTTTTTTTTTTTTTTTTTTACAAATATATATACATACACACACACAGACATAATGGCAGAATTAAAATTCTAGTGAACTACCCTTTTAAGTGAAGGTGATATGTCATTGCAGTGTCTGTGAGAGACATAGGTCAAGTTTCTTTTTATTTTTGGCCCTCGCTGTTCAAAATGCATTAGGAGAGCAACTACTGTCATAAAGCTGAAGTAGAACAACTGGGGAATAATACTTCACTTATTCCCTCATAGGCCTCACATTAAAAGAGAGGATATAAATAAAAGGTTTAAAAGTCTAAGGAGCCCTGAAGAAAAACACAGCCGTTGGTAAACCATGTGTAATGTCCCAGTCTGTGCAAACAGTGTCACTGGCAAAACCTACAGACCCTCAGACAGTGGCTTAAAAAATTAGGATGAGGTAGTGCTGTTTAATTTAGTGGGACTTAAACAACAGACATGCAGGGATATATAAGGACATGCTCGAACATGTTGAGACATGTTTAGGACAAGATGTGACTTTATTTAGCCTATTATGTAATTTATATCCAGCTATTCTCTTTTATCTACACCTGTTATCTTTACCTGTAACCGTTTTTGTTACCATTTTTATGTTAACCTACATGTGTAACTGCAGATGAAACCATTAAGTTAAAATATAAAAAAAGTTTTTGAAAACATATAAATTGTCACAACGTTCACAAAGGTACATAAAACATAGAAACTTAATACAGCTTTCAAAATGAGGACAACACCTCATCTATGAGTCCTCGCATGGCAATATCATTTCATGGCACAAAATGGCAATATTATATGTCACATATGAGAACTTTGGTTCCAGTGATACACTGACCCAAAAAGGTTTGACACCCATGACCACATTTTAAAATGAAAGAACAAGCACTCTTTTTAAACATTTAATACAAATAAGCTTGTTTGGATTTAAATGATAAAACAGTAGATATATTGGTGAGATAAAATGTTTTAGAAAACGTTAATACGAAGAATTGCACAGTCGTTCTAAAGTTTGGGTTCAGGTTTGTTAAAACAAATTAACATTTAGCGATGATGCATTACATTAATCAAAAATAACAGTAAAGACTTGTTGGTTCTTTCAAATTCTTTCAAATTTTAAACACTCCTAAAAATGCATCACAGTTTATACAGAAATAGTAATTGGCCCAACTGTTTTCAACACTAATAATATTAAAATAAAATGTTTCTAAAGCACTAAATCAGCATATTAGAATGATTTCTGAAAGATCAAGTGACACTGAAGACTGGAGTATGATGCTGAAAATTCAGCTTTCACATCACAGGAGTAAATATTTTAAAACAGATAACAGTTAAGTTGTAATAACAATTCACAGTTTTACTGTGTTTTTACCGACCCAGACTTTAAATGGAAGTGTTTGCCAACTTCATTCATCCATTAAAAATCACCTTGACACCATTTGGCTAAAATAAATCGTAAAATGCCACTTGGTTCGATATTTTGTTTCTATGCAACATTTAGACATTTTGTCAGACTTTAAATGTCCAAAAGAGTCCAAATACCTTTTGGGTCAACTGTTTATTCTACACAGTTTGAGTGCCTCTTGTAAAAATGAAAACCTTTCATGGAAAACGATGAATGATGTTTAATATTTTGGTAGGGCTGGGAAATATTTCTCCTCTGTCCATGCCAATAACATCCATGTGTGTGAGTCATTCCTGTCTGTCTTGTTTCCCCTGGAATAATGACGCTCCTTGTATTCATCCTTGAATCACTGAGCGCAGGTCAACCAGACAGTTCATAAACCTCACAGGATGACCTACGGAAAGAACACAAATTAAGTTTGAAATTTAATTAATGTGTTTATTCTATTTGAGAGAGAGACGTATACATCCTGGATAATATTCTTGATCTTGTGCAGTCATACTGACAGTGATCTCATGCCGAATTTAGGTCAGTGTAGAGTTCAATCTAAATTACAACTAATGGTTTTAATGATGTGTGGGTAAAAAGATGATTCATTCTCCATTAATGAGCTATTTAAATGATACCGTCTGCCACATTTACAGCACCATCAGAGACGATGATTCTGATGCTGTGTGACACAAAATAGCTGCATCAATCTCCATTAATGAGGAATTACAACCTGTCTAACACATCTAAAAGCAGTTTCCAATTCAGGACCAAACCATACAAATAAGTTTTCCCTCAAACACCATTGCTCCATAAATGGAGAATTATAACATTAAATCTTTGCTTCAAACCTTACACAAACCAAACATCGCTGAAATGGGTATCCAGAAAATTGTTGGAGAAACAGCGGAGGAAATATAAATTCATGAATGGAATGCATATGATATGTGCACCGAAGCCTCAGGGGGCAAAGACAAAGTGATCACATGTTTCGTCATTTGAATAAGGGCACAAAGAAAAATGAACAGGGCGAGTCTCTTTTCAATAGGAAGAAACCAAATAAGTTCCATTCTTGAAGGAATGCTATAACATTGTAACTTGAACATGTACAGACCACAAAAGGTACAGTAGGTCACTCATTATGTGTTGAGGCTATTTTCCCTTGTTTCTCATATGTTCCTTAGTTGCAAAGTATCTGATATTTTTCTTCTCCTTAAAAAAAAAAAATATATATAAATATATATTTTAATCTGAGTACTTTTACAGACTTAAATTCCATAGAAAAGGCTGTTATTTCTTTTTTTATACTTATTTTTTGATTTTTGATTTTTGATTTAGTGCCTTAATCAGCATCAAATGCTAATTCATGTTCTTTTATATTACATCTTTACAATAAAAACAACATAATGTTTCATATTTTATAGTTTTCAATTTTGTTTTAAATAAATTTGGTAGTAACATTAAAATCAGCACAGTCCATTAAAATATGCTTTAATAAAAAGACATTACACAAAAACAAAACAAAAATCATTTCAACATAAAAAAAATTTCATACACATTTTTTATATATATATAATTTAACTTGCTAATAACAGTTATTGTAAAAACATCTTAAAATAGTAACATCTTGAAAAAAAAAACAGCATTAAAATCAAGGTCAGTCCTTTAAAATATGCTTAATAGTCAATGGTTACTGATATTTCTAGGCAATAACGCAGTGCGGTCTCATTAAATCCTACTATGACCTAAGATATTAAGTAGATGTCATATGTGGGTTGTTTTGATGTCTACAGGAGGTCTGGTCATTTGCATGTGTGCTTGGTAATGTGTGGTCTGTTTAATGAGACTTAACAGCAAACCGGCAAGGGAGGAAGGATATTGATAGGCTATTTACTCGCCCAAATGGCTTTGGTCTAGCTTGAGTCGACTTGGATCATAAAGCGCAGGCAGTGAACCCTCAGACGTAGCACAGAGCTGCACAACTCTCAAAACAACACAGTCACACCAGACATCTTTCAGCTTTTTGTGCGTCACTATTGTGTCCGAACACAATGTAATTACACCCTCAGTACTTAAGGGGGGTGATAATTTCAAATGTCTAATGCATTCAATCCGGATGTGTTATATTTTGGTTAGCTGCTATAATTATTTTGTCTAAACAGTTCATGTTTAACTATGTTCTTGAAACTGTTGCTCTGCCATGAAAATAGGTGGGAAAAAAACAACAGAGAAGAGCAACGCGTACCTGCGTTTGCTTCATGAATTTGCCGTGTTTTGAAACATTCTCCTGAAACAATGGCTGTTCCAAAAGGTAAGCTGTTGAGTATGGCAGCATCGCATTTATCAGTAACTTCATGAAAAGGTTAAATACATTAACATAGCAATAGCTTACATGAAATAACCATAAACAATACTTTTATAACATTTTAAATGTTACTATTAATTTTGATGTACATTTTAATATTTAAATTTGAAGGCTATTAATCAAAATCTACTTTATAGAGCGCAAGCTTTTTCTTTATATTGTTCTCAGTGTGAATGTGCCTTGAGTCCTTGACAAGCTCAGATTAAAAAAAAAATGTCAGAGAAATTTATAATTTGTATACATTAGAAATGGAATTACCAAAAATGTATTTAAAATTATACATTTTTAAATTAAATATTTTTTTGTGTCTATTTACACAAAATTTGTGTATGCTAAAGATGTTTATGCTTGTTAGAGTATTCCATTGTTCGTTTTGCAGATTAACTCAATTGTGAGTCAAACGCAAGAGCGTTCCGTTTAATCACTAAAAGCTGACACACTTCTTAGTTCATCGCGATATCACAAAGTTACCCTATAATCAATGAAGTTCGATACTTGAATCTCTTATTTACATCACGTCTACACTTTGTTATAATGAGATGATTCGTGGTGAACACAACACCTTAATAAAAACTGTGGCGATTTGTGTGGTGAGTGGATTTAAACTGAAACGCCTCTGATTGGCTGTTGGGTTCAAGAAATCAACAGATATGGCTTGTGATTGCATACATAGAGACCGACCTTCAGAGCAAACCATAAAGCACTGGATAGTTTGCTAAATCTGCAATGACAGAGCAATTAACTGAGGGTGTTGATTTAGTTTGACGGTGCTTAGCACCCCCATAGAACCGGGCCTGATTTTATGTACGGTACACAGATTGTTTCTGCGTATATAGGATTATAGGATTATAGGATTTGCCTAATATGGCATTTCAAATGAGTCACTTGAGAAGTTCATTAACCTATAGGATTCTGCCTGCTACTAGATACTATAGGCAATTCACTAGGTTCTGGAACAGAGCTTTTAAATGTCAGAGATTAGTGTGTAATGAAAGTCAACGTACCACACACATGCAAAGCTGAGAAGAGAGAGCTGGCTATAGTTATCCTTAACCATGTGAGCACACAGCTGGCCAGAAGAGCAGATATAGTTAGACTGAAGTAGGTGTTTTTAATTAAACTGTTTTGGTAGTCACATGATTGTCATAAAGTGACATCATTCTATGAAAGTTAAAGGTTAACACATGCTACTGCTGGGTTAAATCACTGGACTGGCCCAGTGGGCCTACAAATGTGAGCAAGCACCATCTTTCTTTATGGGCTGTGTGGTCTCTAAACAAGTTAGGAAGAAAGTTCTCCTCATATCAGCCTCTTACTGCAGGTCTGTGGGCTCATTTGTGGGGAGAAACATCAAAGGGAGTTTTAAAAATCTCAGCAGAGGCCTTTCACTGAGCTTGTTTAGTTCAGGAATATATTCATTAAGGAGGTCGCCCCTTGATGATGGTCCCATAAGTCAAGCTGCAAAGCCGGTGGCACTGGGTGTGCAGTAGGTTCATAAAAGGAGGAAATTGCGTGAGTATGTTACAGGAATGTGATTTCACAGGGAATGATGGAGTGCAAAAGGAAATGCCAGTGGGAGTGGGGTGGACTGTGGATATGGAATCCTCATGTGAAGGGGCTTGTGGGCCTCTCAGTTCACTGTTGCTAGGAACTCAGAATAGCTCACCAGGGAGAGATCCAATCTGTTATTCCACTTCAGTCACAACCGTTATGACTAAGGCTGCTGCTGGATGTGGTAAATGGATCATTTCTGGGGAGAAATGGTGATTTGGAGAGAGAGTTATTTAGATATAGAGAGAGAGAGAAAGAGAGAGAGAGAAAAGGACAGAATGTCCATCCTTCAGTGTTCCTTTCCCAGAGGGGAATTGGAGCTCTGCATTCCTCACATTGCAGTCCGCTGACAAACAATCCCAACTTTATCCCCAACACACGGGGCAGCTGAATGGCAGCAGTGTCTAGGCCTCAGGCCTCTGGATTTTTTTTGCAGTGGAGGAGGGGGGAGGGCGATGCCGGCCAGACCAAATCGTACAGCCCCACCACACTTCCCTACTCCCAAACCAAACACAGGCCTAGCTTAGGTGCTACTGTAAGCCTGACTGGACACTGCACAGTGCTGGCAGAGGATGGGCCGCTAGGAGCCAAGGGCAAAAGCTAACTCATTCTGCTTGCCTAGGCAGTCCATTTGAATTGGAACAACAAAATTGCAGGGTGTTACACTCGTAAATATAGCCAGGTATGGGAAACTTTTCAGAATTTAATCATTTCTTTTCTGATGATTTCATTAACAGTTTTATTAACGATTAATATTTTCAGTATTTCAACATATTTAATTAATAATTTATTTGTTTTATAAGATCCTTACTGACTCTTTAATTACAAATTGTCAAACGAAGAACCAGTCAGTAACGGTTCTGATTTAGGTTTCTAAAGGTTTCAGGGTTCCTGTGGCTCAAGTGGTGGAGCATTGTGTTAACAACATGAGGTTGTGGGTTCGATTCCCAGGGAACACATGTTAGGTAAAAATTTTTAGCCTGAATGCACTGTAAGTCACTTTGGATAAAAGCATCTGCTAAATGCAAACATTTAACTTAATTTAATTCAAAGCCTGACACATATAACTGTATCAGCTCTTGGTTCACATGACATTATGAATGACTCGTTGTTCAGTAAGTGACTCAGATAACTGAAAAACGAATGATTCATAAATGTTTGTGCAAAAGAACCAGTTCATAACAGTATTTCATTCAGGAATCATAGTTTAGTGGCTGCGCTCAATTCATTTGATTCAGAAAAATAAACTATGAACTATTTAGCTTGGGAATCAGATTAGACTGTGTTGTATGTTACTTATTCACTCAAAAGAACTGGTTCATAAGAGTCGTAGAACCAGTTCATAAGAGTCATTAGCTTGGGAATTGGACATTACTGGTTGTGCTGTGTGTTTCCCGCTGAACATTTTCACAGTATTTAGTGTTCCATTTGCATTGGTGGAAGAATGCAACTTCAAATTCTTAACAGAACCACAAAAATTATTCAACCCCCCACCCTTTTTTTTTTATAGAACTGGTGAATAATCCTAAATATAGCATTTTAAATATGACTGTTTATAATTCAGGAATACAGGAAGCTCCTAGCATTTTTTCTGTATTTACTGATTTGCATGAATACACATTTTGTGTGAATGAGCCCCTGTTGTATCTTTAATGGCTTCATGCTATCCAAGCACGCTACATGGCCAGTCTTGGGGCACTTGGCAGGACCCTTCTTAAAAGTTAGAAACAACAAAGTTATTTGCTGTCCAACCTAACATCCTGAGAGACAGAGCTTAAAATAAACTGGACACATCCAGCCAAGCCATCTAGGGTAGACTCGGACTGAATAAGCTCGCTGTTGTGACAGGTGCTGGCAAGTATAAAAGCTAATCTGAGAACAGTTTTGATGTTCCTGGTTGAGACTGTTACTCTGTATGAGGATGGATAACAAACAATGGCAAAGCAAAGCAGCGCACGATCCTTAGATAGTATACGCAAATGCAGATGATGCTTTGAGGAAACAGTGAGCTGTCCTAGACTCTCCATATTTACAGTTTGAGAAAGTCACTCTTTCCACCCCCTTGATTCTCAAGGCCAGATGAAAGCTGCAGGTTGTTCTGCCCAGGGCCAGATGTTCTCAGGCTGGGCGATTAGCTTGAGAGATGCTCTGTTGGTTGTCGTCTCGCCGCCCCACACGAAGTTCTCATGTTAAGAGGAATTAGTCTCGGATGTTATCGCTAGCTGGAGATTGAGCCAAGTGTGGCAGCCTGTGGTGTGTTGGTGGGATGCAAGGCTGTCTGTGGAGCTATGATCTCAGACATCCTCTGTTCCCAGCACGGGGAGCGGAGACCATGGGCAAGGTCACAGTGCATCCCACTGTCTGTGCAACAGTGTTCCATTGTCTCAAGTTTCTCTCGCTGTCTTCAATCAAAAGACTTTATAAGGTTTCTGGAGGGTAATGTTCTTACCCTCCCCGAGAAACAAAATAAACACGACCTCGGGAACGCACTCAGAAGCTCGCCTTCTATAAATAACAGCTGTAAGTCCACATTAAATTGTTTCAAAGCACACATAATTCAGCAACATCCACCCTTTTCACAATAAAACAATTTTACGGGAACGCTGGAACTCTGAGGCTTACATGCAAAGCTTTGTGTCTAAATAAACGTAATTTAGAAGGAATCACAAATAGAAAATCATTAATTGTTTCACTTGTGCATGGGCAAATTTTTTTTAATTAGTATTGTACTTGTTCGGTTTTAGTTTTATGCTTCGTTTTCTGAACCTTTTAAAGCAGAAATTTAAAATGTTGAATAGTTTATGATAGATTTTATATATATATATATATATATATATATATATATATATATATATATATATATATATATATATATATATTTACTTTCTGTTCCTTTTCTCACTGTAGGTCTTATTTTGGCCAGAGTTGTCTGGTTACAGTAGTGTAGTGAACTGTCTGTGCATCCATGGTATGTTCACAGCTTTTGTTGTTTTTGTTCAGCTTTGTAGATTTGGGGTATTTTTGGATCATTCATACAGACGGGTGACCTTGAGGACATTCACAGGAAAGTAATTATAGAGAGACATCACTCATCACAGGCAAAGCCCCAGCAAGTGGGGTGTGATTTGGAGTTGGCTTCAGAGGTTCTCTATGGAGATCCCATTTCCTTGATTCTTAGAAGCTGTTGCAAGGGGCTGCTGGGAAGTATAGTGTTCTTAGTCCTTGATCAAGGTTGAAAAAATATACAGGCACCCTGACATCAGTCCCTTTCCTGAATTCCACTTGTTCATCTCAATCCCAGGTGTTTTTCAAAGAGAAAGAGGCCATCTATATGCTAAAATTGACTTCTAAGTTTTTTGTTTTGTAAATGGATAGTTTGACTGTTTTGAAGAAGAACATGATATATTTTTTTCAAAATATCATCTTTTATGTTCCACAGAAGATTGTAAGTTGAAGCTTACAGATTTGGAGGGTGGAACAAAACTAGCAAACTAAGAAGCAAGCACCAGCTATAGCACACTGTAATTTTAGAATTTGTGGGATCTTTTATGAGCTTCATTTGAACATAAAGCCTCGACTAGTCAAATGCTGTGTTACATAATGAATGGGAGTGTGTTATCCTAATGTGATGTCCATATTGTAAGTTAACTTTTGGCTGAAATAAAATGATATCTCCCTGTGACTGTTTGTAGCGAGCTCAACATCTCACTAGTGTGTCAGCCTGCATCATCCACACTAGCTTTAATGTGACATCATGTCCACCCACAATTCTCTTGTTAGCTTGAACTTCCTATATTCTATGTAAAACACACAAAATCTTTATGTGTGGAGGAAACTAAAGAAAACCGCAGAGAATTGGTGACTGACGTGTTAGTGGGTGGAGTAGATATTTTAGGATAACTTTGAGGTAAATAGTTCCTTCCTTTGAAACCATACCTTCTGTCACATAAAAGTTTGATGGATAGTTGAAAGTTTTCTTCATTCTGCCAAAATACAAAAGCTTGGCCAGTTGTATCATTCTTTATCAGACACAGAATTATTTTCTCAAAAATTAATTTCCTGTATAACCAAAAGTGAATAGGCCTCTTCTCTAGCAGAAGGTCAATCACAAGGGTGGTCAGCTCAGGACCCTCCCTGTCTGTCATAAGAGCAACAGGTTTTCTTTCTTTCTTTCTTTCTTTTTTTAAAAAAGGTCTCAGCTTTCAATGGGGGGCTACTGCTGGAACAAAAGCTTTGTTGTTTACTCTGGTGGTCTATACAAAATGCATGCCAGTTAGCAATAAACCAATTATAAATAATGAAATAAATTAAGTAAAACATGATCGGTTGTGTGATAACAGCATCCCTCCTACAGTGTTTCAATACCTGTGAGATTAAAGTGCAATGATGACACTTTAGAGATGGCTTGCATTTCTTTCATTTGAAGTCTTTAGGTTATTGCCAAGATTTATGTGCCAATACTAAATCTGTCATAAAGCCAGACAGCTGAGACTTAACTGAGACTTAACTGTCAGAATTTATTAAAGGGAAGTCCATCTGCAACCATTTAATTATTATTATTTTATTGTATTGTGTTAAGTGTGTGCCAAATAAAATTAATTAATTAATTGAAAATTATCTTTACTAAACCAGAAGTTTTATAATTTACCTGACTTAAATTTTTACCAAAATATTGATGCTACATGAAAATAATAATTACCACCACATAATTTCAGAAGAACCATAAAAACCTTTTTGTTACATTGTGTTATTAAATGGTTTAAGGTAAATTTATATTGAATTATTTATTTCATTAATCTTAGCAGGAATAAAGGGAAATGTTTTTGTTATCCATGCAAATAGTTCATACACTTCTCCTTTCCAGCAGTTGTGCAGTCTGATTAATATGAACATGTCCGTGCTTAAAGTGTAGTAAATTCAGAAAAATATATATCCCCCACATATCATGTTGTTTATCTTGTTTAAATGTGATATCAGTTGGAGGAGGTGTGCTAAACTCTTTAAACCCGATGAAAAGGTTTTCACATACCATCTGTTAAATGATGTCTTTGACCCGGTCATATCTTAATTACAGCATTAAACTGCACTGCTTTTCCTCTTGGCCTGCTGACTTAAATTTATGCTTAGGTGAAGAGTTCAGTTTGTCTGTTGGAATATTTTCTCTGGCTGATGCTGGGATTTTCCGTGCCTCGGGCGGGATGTTGCAGAACGAATGAGAGAAACAGAAACAGCTACCGTAAATTCGTTGTCAGCGTGAGCCAAATCTGAGTGCTTAGACAGCTCCTCTCTCCTGCTATCTTAAAAAATACTTTACACTACACATATGTGACACATATATTCATACAGTAATCATTTCTTTCCAGCAGTAGTTAGTGGTCAGATGCCAAAAACAGCCTCGTGTAAAAGCACTGCATAGAAACACATTACCTATGCAGGTACAAAATGAAAGTGGAGCATTTAAATGTGATCTGCTAGTAACATGCACACTCACGTTTTGGACTGAGGCATTACAAACAGATGTATGAAGAGACAGGCATCCATATAGGCACACAATGGGTATGTAGTATGCAGTATGTATATTAAATATTGTATATATTGTGGTCTGTGGTTGGAGAGTTTGACTCCTAACCCTAGGGTTGTGGGTTTGAATCTCGGGCTGGCAATACCATGACTTAGGTGTCTTTGAGCAAGGCACTGAACCCCCAACTGCTCCCTGGGTGCTGCAGCTTAAAAATGGCTGCCCACTGCTCCGGGTGTGTGTTCGTGGTTTGTGTGTGTGTGCTTTGGATGTAGAGCTGCAAGTGTGCAGACCATTATATCCCACTATGGAATGTGCTTGTGCTTCCATTATTATTGTAACAAATGAACTGGAAATAATATCCACTTCATTTTTTTTATTTCCTTCATAACTCATTATTTGATTGGAGTTTACACAAATTGTGTTATTTGATACACTGTATTTACACTACCACTTGAAAGATGTCTCTTATACTCACCAAGGCTGCATTTATTTGGTCAAAAATACAGTAAATATAGTAATATTGTGTACCATTACAATTTAAAATAATGTTTTATATTTTCATATATTTTAAAATAGTTTATTCCTGTAATGCAAAGCTGAATTTGTAGCATTCATTACTTCAGTTGTCAGTGTCACATGATCCTTTAGAAACCATTTTAATAGGTTGATTTGATGCTCAAGAGATATTTAAATTAAAATTAAATAAAATGTATGCATTTAGCAGACGCTTTTATCCAAAGCAACTTACAGTGCATTCAGGCTATCAATTTTTACATATCATGTGTTCCTGGGAAATCGAACCAGCAGTGCTCTACCAGTTGAGCTACAGGAACACTATATTTCTTTGTATTATTAATTTTAAGCAGTATGTGCGCTACTTAATAAGGCAAAACTAAAGTGTTTTTTTTTTTTTTTTTACTGTACATACTGCTGTTTGAATTGTTTCTTTTTGCATGATTCATGTACATTAAAAAGTAGTCAGTATAGAGTGTATGCAGTGCAGTTTGGTTAAATTCCATTCCAGACAAAGCCAATTAGAGAGCAAGCAAGTTTCAGTCTTTGCAGCTGTGTGATTGTTGCAGAGAACGGATAAGGCTTCAGAAGATAATGAGACCGCTTGCTGATATCCAAGAGACTCAAAGTGATGATGCAGCGCTGCACCCTGGATTCCTCCGCTTGAGAGCTCAAAGGGGGATTTGATCGGATCAGATATGCCTTCCTCTCCCTTTTGCATCTCTGCCTGTTTCTTTCTAATCACCCTCTGTTATATCCTTACTTCTGCCTGTTTTCTTGTCGACTCCACTAGGTCTATTTTTCTGTTCCTGACCGTTGAATAAAGAGCATCATTAGCCTGTTTTTCTTCTTACTTCTCTTTATGCAAAAAATGTGTTGCATATTAAAGGCCTTAAACGTTTTCGGTTTGAACTTAGCACAAGAAAAATCACATATTATTTATGAATTTAACATGTCAATAATACATTTGCAGCTGTTGATTTAATTATTGACCATCTCTGAAACTTTAATTTATGCTTATACTAGAAGATGGCCAACAGAACACTGTTTCAACCATTATAATCAGATCACAAAACCGTGTTTAACTGCTCCTCTGGAGTCAAGCTTCCAGATGCACCTCTGCCTTTAATAAAATCCGCTTTATACATTAGTGCACTGATTCTAATTTTAGTTCTGGAAGGTTCAGTGAGAGGATGCTTCTCTTCCAACTGTGAACTATTTCACCAGAAACAGCTACTGCATCGGCCAACTTATGAGTCATTAATGGAATTGTGTGAAACATTGCTTGAAAGAAGTTATCTAAATTTCAGCTGCAAACCATAAGCCCCTTGAATAATCTAGTACTATACTCTTAGTCGCTAATGTAATTTTGAAAAGGCATGTAAAAAAACCTCATCACAAAGCTTTCTTTCTGTCATAACAGGGTGAAAAATGGAGTAAGCTATTAACAACATATTATTTTGCTTCTTTTTCCTCTTAAGCACTGAGAGAACGTTCTGCTTCTGTGCTCAGTGGCCTCTTTCTCCTCTTCGGCTGATTTGGAAAACACCCCCAGCAAATTGACCATGGAGGCGAGTCACAGGACCTCGTCTTTTGCAAGCACTGACCTCCTGGGTCGCTAAAGGAGGTAGCACAATGTGCAAAAGTCCCTACGGACTACATCTCATCTGGTCTGTGGATGTGTTTAGAAAGTTTCCCTGCCAACAGCCTCTCGCATGACATCAGCTACCTTGGGCCACTCTCTAGTGACATCACCCGTACCCCCGTTTAACAGGCGCTTTCCTTCTGACCTGGGATCAACCTTAAAGCCATTATAGAGATTTTCCATCAAATTCTAATGCTCTAATTCAAGCATCCAGGTATGAAGTGATTTCATGAAGGAAGACAGAAAAATGAACAAAAAAAAATTCAAAAAAATGTAAAAAAAAATATATATAGAGGTAAAATTAGTTGTAAATATTCTGATTATAAAATTGCTGCAAAATTAAAAGGTTTTAGAATATAGAAATGTAGGACTCCAAATTCAAGATTCTAATATTCAACACAAAAATTCTAATTGTACAAAAACTAGGCCGGGGGTCTGTAGGGGAAAGTAGTTATCAAAAAAGTTTAACTGAGCGCAATGAAGTGCCCACTTCAAGTGAAGTAAAACGTTTTAAAACACCAATATAAAATATTCACACAAAAAAAGAATGACATTTGTAGAAACCAATGTTGAAAACAGTCATGCTTCTTTATATTTTTATTTAATATCAATAGAAACATAATATTGCACAAAACAACATATTTGCTTGATCTAATAACTGTCACATTTGATCAGTTTAATGTGTCCTCGCTGAATAAAAATATAAATTTCCTTTTTACTGACCTGA
The DNA here is from genome assembly GCF_003368295.1 of Carassius auratus. NCBI lineage: Eukaryota > Metazoa > Chordata > Actinopteri > Cypriniformes > Cyprinidae > Carassius > Carassius auratus. The sequence continues at coordinate 19,452,220 of NC_039283.1, forward strand.
CAGCGGTCTTGTGGAGGATGTGTGTCATGGTGATAGAAGAGTGTGTTCACAGGGTCATAAACACAGGAGAGGAGTTGAAGTGAGCTAATCAGATTATAACAATGAGCTAAGTGTGTTTTCACAGGGCACGTCTAGTCTCGAGGTGTTGCTATGATACAAGTGCTCTTTTTAAATGATTGGCATCAGTGGTCAAAACCAACACATATTTTAAAGGCTAAGCACTGGTTCTCCTAGTGGTCAGTGCAATACTTAACCTATGCAGATAACTTCAACACATGCATTAGGGGTCTGCATTTATCCTCCAAACACAAAACATGCTGGCATCAGCCCAGAGAAGACAGAAAAGCTTTTCAGTTGTCTCTCACATCAGCAAAGAGCTAATGCAACTAATGAAATGCTGTGGCAGCAGATTTGTGTGAATGACAGTGAGACGTCTACAGACTCGAGTATTGGTTGTTTGTAAACGAAGTCTGATGAACTCTGCTGATCTCTCTGAATGAATCCAGATAAGAAGATCCAAAATTGGATTTGAAGTTTGCAAAAACAAACGGGAGCTGGTGCATTAAAAACTGGCACACGGCAATAATGATTATCTGTATTGCTTTACAATTGCAGTAACTACACATTTTGTCAAAATAACATCAATCAAAACACTCTGCTGACAAAGCTTTATTTTTCTTTTCAAATTTCAGTAAAAATAGTAATATTGTGAAAATATTATTCAAATTTTAAAGTAACTGTTTTAGTTTAATATACTTTAAATTGTAATTAATTTCTGTTATTGTAATGTTCTGTTAAAGCTGATTTTTTATTATTATTATTATTCCAACCTTCGGTGTCACATGATACCTCAGACATCACTTGATGATTTAGTGTTCAAGTAACATTTCTTATTATTATTGTTGAAAACAGGTGTGCTTCTTAATATGTTTGTTGAAACCATGAAAAAAGACATATAGTTGTTTATATATATGTGTGTGTGTGTTTATTAAAAAATGCAAATAAATATTTCCAGAAACTGCCTTGTGAGACAACAGTGTGAGACTAGAAGTTATTTTCAATGCCAGTTTAAAAGATTTCACCCTAGTGAAACTCTCAAGCTAATTAATACCTTTTAAGCTGATTAAGAAATAAGTGAAACTGAGTTTGTAGGTGGTAAAAATGCTTTAGATTTGGCAGCAGGAAAAGTGTATGCTATGTATGGGGATGTGGATGTTCTCACTGAAGGATTAATGGCAGATAGGTAGGGAAATGAGAATAAGAGGGGATTTACACACTAACACGCTTCTCCCTTTAACTCTCTATAGAGTTTATTGTTTGTGGAGTCACAAGGGCATGCCTTGTCAATTGCAAGTTCCCTTTTTGAAGCAACTGATGTCTATGACTGCTTATAATGACAGCATGCAGGAATCATAAGTGAGTGACGTTTGGTTAAAAGGCTGTAGTAGCATGGACACACATTGTATGTTAATGAACTGCAGTGTCTGGTCTTGTCGTTCAAAAAGGTTTGCAGCATGCAAGCTACATCAGGCTAATTATGCTGAATGAAACATTGTTAAAGGAATAGTTTGTTTTTTTCATCCAAACAGATTTCATCACTTCATGTCAGAATAAAAGTTCAAACAGCTGCTAAAAAAAATAATACAATGATAAACAATAATCCAACTTCTGTCAATCACTTAACATTTTGTGAAGGAAAAAGCAGTGTGTCTATAATAAACAAATTAATCTTACTTCAGGCTAAAATGAGTCATCTGTCCCTAATACTGATTTCTTCTTCTTGAGAAAAAATTTGTTCAGATGTTCAAATGTAAAAAAATATGCAGATCAAGCATATTTAAAATGCATGAATACTGGATTTGTTTCAAGCATGCAGCTTTTCATTTCACAATATGTTAAATGATGGACTGAAGACATTTGAATAACTTGTGGATTATTTTGATGTTTTAAATCAGCTGAACGAATTCTCATTCTGACAACACCCAATCCATTGGTCAGCAAATAACTTTAAGGTACATTTTGAGCAATTTTTTTTTTACTATTCCTGTAATATACATCTGTTCTCAGATGTAATGACAATCACACCTTTGTGGTTTCAACCAGGCATGCTGTATACAAAGCACTAGTTCTGTCTCTGGCGTACAAGTGCCACCAATCCTCAGAAAATATCACTTCCTTTAAAAACACTGGCACACGAACATGCTCAGAACTATCCCACGTAACCAAAAATAAAAATAAAAAATGTTCTTTTGCTGAGATTTTATAAATACACCCTTAACCAGAGGCTGGTGTGCATGCCGTGGCAATCCAGCCTAGCATCTTTGCATTTTATTACAGGGGCTCTGCACCCAAAAAAAAAAAGCCTGAAGCATGGTGAAATCATTCATTTTCTGGTCTGATGTCATCTCAGACTCTCCATAATTGCCGGAGTCCGGCGTCTTGTGTCTATAATTGGTAAAGACACCGCAAACTCTCTGAGAAGACACTGTAGGTGGATACTGGTGGATTCATTATTTTGACATAAAATTGAAGCGGGAGGTCATCAAAGCGAAAACCATTTTTCAAGTCTTTTCCTTTTTTCTCCTCCTTTTTTCTTTGTGGTTTGAAAACCAGGCCTTCGAGGCAAGTTGTCTGTCTGTTGCTGTTGAGAACCGGTTGCAGTTGCTGACTGATGTGGGGTGCTTTCGGAGGGTAATGATAGATCTGTTTTCCAGAAACCTGCTGTAATTCAGCACATTTTAAATGTATGTTGATAATTTTATATAATTTGTGCAACCATAGAAGCCATAGAGGTTATTTAGGGTGAAGGCATTGGAGGACGACAGGAAGTGTACACTTATAAAGGTAAATTAAGAGTAAGCTGTGAATATTTGTGAACATGAAATGTTGCTGGTGTTATGGTGAGGGTGCATTCTGTGCACATTTTGGTGGGAAAAATGCCATAATATATTTGCTGCCTTATTTTAGACAGATGTAATCTGAGGTCGCCCCATATGGAATGAGCTTTAGTTTCGCTTCTCAAACATGCTTTGCACATTTGAGTGAATTACAATAAAACCTCCAGGCCTCGCATCACAATATTCCTACAGAAAGAGTGTGATGAAAAATGTAGGATGGTTCATCACCCTCCCACAAACTGCAAAATAAAGCCAAATTGTGCATTTTAAACAAATACTCTGGGTTAATGTCTATGAAAATCATCTATTTTACCACAGGAAATATGTATAATAATGTAAATTCGTCAAAATAGGATGTTGACTGCCTCTTTAACAGTATAGAAAAAAAGATGCAGTGAAAGTGAATGGGTACCAAGACTGTCAATCCCCAGCATTTGGCTAAGCATCTCATTTTGTGTTCCACAGAAGAAATAAGGTCATGAGACGACATGAGGGTGAGTAAATTATAATTTCTGGGTGAACTTAATATTTTTTATCTATTTTGAATTCACTGCAGTGCTTTATCCTACAGCACGATATTGATATTATATTACACTGTGCTGCCATCTGCTGCTCAACTCATGTAACGCACTGTGTGTGTGTGTGTGTGTGTGTGTGTGTGTGTGCGTGTGTGTGTGTGTGTGTGTGTGTGTGTGTGGTAAACCAAATGCCCCAAAACTGTCTTTATTCTTCACACGTTGTCTGATGCTTTGACTTAATAACGTGGCTAATAAAGTGATATATGCTTGCAAATGTCCAGACAGATTAGAGTTGTGAAAGATCGAGCTACTCAATAAACAATTAAACAAAATTCAGTAAACATAAAAATAACAGACTACAAGAATGTTAAAATAGCAACACGTAACGTCTTTTTCATAAAGCGTTAACTCACCACAATGTGTCCCCAATGGAAAATGATGCTTACAAACGTGTCTAAGCGATTCAAAATACAAACACAAAATACAACGGACCCAAGTTAAAAAAATGTCTGCTGCAAATGTCTTTCTTGAAAAACACAACTTTTATCGCCCCTGGTATCGTCTATATTTAGGAGTTGTCGTAAATCCAGATGGATTGATTGACACCTCCGACTGTCCCGAAGGCCCCGCCCCCTCGGGCTCAACTGACGTGCAGGAGTAACTTATGCGTGTGACCAAAACTTAGTACATTTAACGCTGGATTAAGATTTATGTGCCAAAACGTATTATAAACACATAACGTTTTCACTTAAAGCACATTAATGCGCACACAATGACGCGAGAGGAGGACCTGTTGCGGATTGCTAAAAAACTAGACAAGATGGTGTCTAGAAATAACATGGTGAGATCCTAATTTTGACGCAGCGCTTTATGCTGTTTGTTTGTGCGATCTCTGTGCATGCTGCTAAAGAATAACTAATTTAACCTTTTTTGCATGTGTATTATGCTGTTTTAATCATATCTAATTTAGATACAGGCATGCACAAGTGTTGTTTAATTTTGTTTCAAGTGTGAGAGACCATAATGCGTGTGTAATAGGACTACAGAGATCCATTTGTAACAACAGGTGTTGGCTGACGATTGCGCAGATTTACTTTAGATTTATTCAGGGCAGCGACAAGAACGAGGACGAAGGTGATCTGTACAGACAGAGTTTTGTTGACACCTTTTGTTAATTCTTAACAGCATGTATGTATTGTAGTAAATGGCACAAGGTCGTGAAGACGGTGTGTGTTTTGGCCGACACATACTTTTACGCGCACGGGGCCCGCGCACAGAATTTAAAGGGATAGTTCACACAAAACAGAAAATGAAAACAATAATTTACTCACCCTGATGTTGTTCCAGCATGAATTAGTGCTTGCATTTCTGGAACACAAATGCAAAAATGCCTGAGAGTTTGCAGCAGTGACACTGAGTTATTATAACGTAAAAAAAATAAAATAAATAAAAAACATTAAAAGATATTAAGAAAAAAATGAATGCAATTATTATGTAGTTAAATAATTGAAAAAAAAAAAAACTAAAATAATTACCTGTCACCCTGTCTGTGTAGGACGGAGCTCTAGATCTTCTGAGAGAATTGAAAGATTTCAACATGACACTGAAGCTGCTTCAGGTACAGTATGTCTGCTGGATCTGTTGTGTTGACAAACTTCATTGATTCCTTTAGGGAATTATAGCTGTATCACAAACAGCAATCAGTATGGACTGTGCAAAACCTAAAAATCCATGTCAGAATAATATGGAGAGAATTATAATTCAAGTTCAATTTGAAATGTAATAGAGATTTTTTTTAAAAGACTTGCAAAGAATGTGAAAGATATGACACATCATATAGATTAGTACATTTTGTTACATAAATGCAGCTGTTCTTGTTAGACAACTGCTTTTGCTTTTGTTTGTCTAACGTTTATGATTTACTTTGTTCCAGGATACAAGAATTGGCATGTCTGTCAACGGAATAAGAAAGCATTGCACAGACGAGGATGTTGGGAACTTGGCAAAGATGCTAATCAAAAACTGGAAGAAGCTTTTGGGTAGGGCTTATGTTGTAAAGAAGTTATATATATATATATATATATATATATATATATATATATATATATATATATATAGGCTTCTTTTTTCTTTTTTTTTCTTTTACACAATAAAATAATCTGTACTTGATTAAAACGATTGCCAGTAACAGATCTGACCTAATGTAACACTTAACAATGACAAAAGTCAGTGATATCATATTCTAGGCTTCTTAAAAAATTGTACAGTTTAAAAAGGTTCATAATGCCCTCATTTTTATCATGCCATTCACATATAGTATAATATTGGCTGTCTTAAAAGGTTTTGTTTTTATGCATTTATGCTTTTTTGTCTTTGTCAGAATCAGCTCAAAACCAGAAGTCTGAGAGGTTGAATGAAGTGAAGAATGGCAAATATCCAAGCAAGACATCAGGGTCACCCAGCAGGACCTCACCTGAGAGAGAGTCCAGGTATGTTTGCTGATAACAGGGTAAAATATGGAAGTATTCTAGACACGGCTTATTATACAGTGTAATTGAATTACCAGGGGGTGATCTGTTTTTTTTTATACTTAGATTGATTTTTGCAAAAGAGGATGTGAGTAAAGACTTGTTGTTTGCGTAAAGAAGTATAACCTGTTTGTCTCGTCAGTCCACGAAGATCAACAGTGGAAACAAAACCAGACATAAACTCTAACAAGAAACTTGATGAAAAACACAGAAGACAAAAACCTGATGCAGAGTTCAGGATTGAGAAAAGAGAAAGTGAGCAGAAAAAAGAGAAACAAACTATTGACAATAAAAAGGAGCGAGAGAGGTGAGAAGCCCGGTGCTTTATAAAGCCCTCTATCCCTGCAAAACTCTGCCTTTAGATTGAGAAGTTTTATGTGTATTCTGTTTAGGAAAGATGAAATGAACAGTGATCAACTTCCTTCCCCAATGACGCATTCATCTCCACCCCCCAAGTGTTCACCGGCTGGGGAAGTGAAGAGGGAGAGGTTAGGGCTTGTGCATGTGACTGTGGTTAGAGGAAGCACTCATACCACACAACAAAACACGCAGTCATGCCCTTTTTCTGCAACTGTGTGGTTCTTCTGTTGGGGGAATTTAAGAATTGGCTTTTCAATTCATGTCGAGCAGGATGTTGAATTAAATTTCAAATAAACAAGTAGTGGAATTTACAAAAAAAAATCAACATATAGTCACCCAACAGAGAAATTTAATTGGTAATGCAACAAAACAAAAATAATTGCATCATAATTTTTTTTACCAATCGTTTTTTTTTTTTGTTTGTTTGTTAGTTTTTTTGAAAATACACGTTTAAGCTGACTGATTAGACATTCACTACAGTTCAGAAATTTGGGCTGAGTAAGATTTTTTTATGTTTTTGAATAAAGTCTGTAATGCTTAGGATTTGATAAATAAAATGTTCAAAAGAACAGTGTTTATTTGAAATATATTTTTGGTAACATTATAAATGTATTTATTGTCACCTGATTAATTAAATGCATGCTTACTTATAAAAACAAAAAAATAATAATTCTTACTGACCCCAAAGTTTGCAAGGTAGTGTATTTTAGTTAATTCTATAGCTAAATACTTGAAACATTACCCTACACTTAAATTTCTCCCTTAGATTCAAATTTGAATTGCAGTTCTGCATCATGTTTGCTACATCAATTCAATTTCAGGAATTAACTTTAAAAAAAAGTTGTTTTCAGATCTGAATGGTGCATGATTTCTTTTGCTGCTCTAGTTGTCTGGCCTACAAGTGGAAACAGTAATGTAATTTTTCTTCTTCTTTTTTTTTTTTTTTTAGGAAAGATGCTCCTGTTGATTTTTTCCCTCCTGTTTCAGTCAATTCCCACCCTCCTCTAAGACGCCCATCGATAGATGCAAAGAAAGAGAGGTCAGAGCGTGTTGCATATTAATATATATTTCAGTAACAAACATGTAATTCTATTGGTTTTATTGCATATTACCTACAGTGATAGTTGATTTAGAACAGAAACAGTTCAAAAGTGTGGTTCAGTAATTAAAAATGAATAATTAATGCTTTTATTCAGTAAGGACACATTAAATTGATAAAGAAATTGGAAAAAAAATGACAGTACGAATATTATATTTTATAATCCCGAATAAAAATGATCTCGGATTTTAACATATTAAGCAGCAAATATGTTTTCAACATTTATAGTAATGAAAAACATCTCATGAGCACCAAATCAGCATATTAGACTGATTTCTAAAGGATCATGTGCCACTGAAGACCTGAAGAGAGTAATGATGCTGAAAATTCACTTTTGTGATCACAAGATTAAATGTCATTTTTAAATAATAAATAATAAAAAAACGAAATGCAGCCTCAATGAGCATAAGAGAATTCTTTCAAAAAATCACAGCAAACTTTAGTGTATATCAAGTTAAAATGCTAAATTAGGATGTTTGTATCTCTTGTACAGAAAAGACACTCAGGGTTCTTTACAGTCTCCTCCTCTTCAGGCTCATCCTCATAAACGTCTCTTCATAGATGGAAAGAAAGAAAGGTTAGACATTGTTCTAGACGTGCATGCACTGTGTGACGTGAAAACTTCATCTTTTATAGAAGCAAACTTCTTCATGTTGAATCAACCTTTCAATGAGACTTGCTCATTTTCATGCAGGAGAGATGCACCTTATCCTCTTTTTCCTCTTCATCATCACCCTCATCCTCCACTTCCTCCTCCTCCTATTCCTATCCCTAAGTTTACATCAGACTTGAAGAAAGAAAGGTCAGAGATTGCCCTCAAGAACGTGTTAAGAATCTGTATTTTTTATAAAAGTCTTTAGCTAACATACAGAGTCATCTATCTTCACAGGAAAGTTCCTTCTGAAACTTTACCACCTCCTCCTCCTCCTCCTCTTCCTTCTTCTCCTCCTCCCAAACGTCTATCAAAAGAAGAGCCCAAAGAAAGGTCTGAGCACCTTTGAGTTCTAGATCGTTGATCTCTTTTGTGATAAAGCACAGTATAATACATTATTATTGCTGTAGTTTCGTTTCGTTTGGCAAAATAGCAGTCATTGCTCTAATTTATTCAGCGCTCAATTGATAGAAAATGATAAATGGACATTTTTAGTTCACTAGATGATCTAGTATCAGAACATGTGCTTCAAGTTTCTCTTTCTAATGCCACATTTAAATTGTATATATGTTGCCTAGGGCAAAAAAAGCACCTGATCCGAACGCCCCTCTTCCTCCTATACCTTTTCATCTACATCCTCCTCAGAAACGTGAAATGAAGAAAGAGAGGTCAGGGCTTGGTGTGTTCTCTTTTTGAGTAATGAAAATACTGCCAATCTTTCAGTCCCTTCAGCATCATTTTAGCGTAACACTGTGTTCTAACCGTGCACAATGTTCCTTATCACATAAATAATCAGTGACTTTCTATGCTTAGAAAAGAAACAGCTGAACCCGGTGCTCCTCTCCATCTCCCTCCTGCTCCTCTCCATCTCCAGCCTCCTACACCTACAAAACGTCCCTCATTAGACACAAAGAAAGACAAAGAGAAAGAAAGGTTAGGGTCAGGCAAACTGAAAAGCATGTTGATATTAAAGTCTGTGCATCTGTGTTTTTTCTTGATTAGTAGCATCAAAATGAAAAATAACTAAAGCTGTTTCACTTTAGGAAAGACACATCAGACCCAAAGCGACAGGCCTCTGAACACAATGAGAAAGATAGGTCAGAAGCATGAGTACTAACACTTGGAAAACGCTATTGTTGAGTGAAATTAGACTTGAAGTTGCAGGGCTACATCTAAACTAACTTGTTGATGTTATGAATTTAAAGAGATAGTCCACTCGAAAATAGGGATTTCTTCTGTGGAAGACAAAAGAAGATTCTGCTATTTCTATGCAATTGAATGGAGACTGGAGCTTTCATGCTTTAAAAAGCATCTTTAAAGTATAAAAGTATCATATTCATACTAGTTGTGCGCTATATTCAAAGAAACTCATACAGGTTTGGAAGTTGGAACTACAGGAGTAAGAGTAAATGTTGACAGAATAATATTTTTTTACTATTTAATTTGAGCTATGTTTTTGTAGTGATAATAATTGGTCACCATTCCATAGCACTGAGACAATGCTTCTTTTTCAGAAAAGACACAAGAGACAGTAAACCCCTCAAAAGGGCATCAATGAAGATCAAGATTGAGAGGTTCAAAAAAAATGTTTTGCAGCAGAAGTGCATGCATTATTCCCATTTAGACTTGGGAGTTTGAGGATGGTGGTGATTTTCTTTGTGTTCATTAAAACAATACACATTGTCACCTTTATTCCCAATTCTACTTTTATTTCTAGAAAAGACTCCACAGAGTCCAAAAAGCTCGATTCTAGAAAGCTCAGCCTGGATGGACGGAGAGACAGGTCTGCTCATGCATTACTCATCATTAAAAATGCTGAAAAGATGTGTGACATTTTCAGGCATTTGTGTTTTACTCTTTCACTGCAGTAAGGACTCTACTGATTCCAAGTCAAGCCATCACATTTTGAAACGACAATCAAGTGAACTTAAATTGGAGAGGTAACCTTGGTTGTAATGCTGCTAGTTTTGTAATGCAACAGTAACGTTTTTTTTTTAACTTTAACTTAAATCTTCATTCATGTTCACTTATGTTTATTGTAAACTCTCATGTTTTATTTCTCCAGGAGAGACTCCACTAGCTTAAGGTCTGGCAGCTCACCTCAGGGCAAGAAATCTAGTGAAAGGCAAGAACTAATATTACAGAAGCATCATTTAGATGTGACCAGCAGCATTCCATATTGCTTTATTATTTTTCAGGGAGTTCTCTGCAAATAGTGGCATTATGTTCTCACTCTTATGCTTTTGGATGCGCTCACGTATACTTCAAATTCTGCCGACTCAATGTCCCAGTTGTAATACACAACAAAATCCATTCAAATGATAAATCAACAAATCAGAAAAATAATGCTGTTCCACAGATAGCAGTAATACATAATACTGTTGTGATGTACGATTTCAGTCTGTTGTTTTAGTCTATTACTTTCACACTAAATGTTTAAATTTGATTACATTTAACCCTCATGTTTTTTACTGGTCATTTGAACCCAGAGAGGATTTTCTTTTTCCCGAAAATACTAGTTAATGTTATCACATTGGACTAAAACTTACTGACTTTGCATACACTGGGAATAACTTCCTCCCCAAAACTGATATTTTGTGTACTTTTTTGGGAGATTTTTTTTCCCCTAATCTTGTTACACTTGTGTTCCTTGTAAAAAAAAGACCGTTCTACAAAAAATTACACATTTCATATTATGTTATATTAATACTAAATTAATTATATATATATATATATATATATATATATATATATATATATATATATATATATATATAATTATAATTATTTATTTTAAGAAATCAAGTTGAAAAAGTTTAGATCAAGATCATTTTTGGCCAGGAACACATTTTATTTTCAGCAAATTGCATGTTTTAAAACTGTAATACAATACACAACTTTTAAAATCTGAGCAGATTTGATGACACTAGGCATCATTTAGTTGCAGACAAAAACTTGACATCATACACTAAACGACTGACGATCACATACATTACCAGGTGTTCCAAAGACTACAAACTTATGCATGAAAATGGGACGTATTGCTAGAAGATGCATGACAAATGAAAAAAAAAAAAAGTATACTAAATTCGTCCGTGTCCATGATGTGACATGATTTCTGTGATCTGTCAACCCCGACTGATCAAATTTCGCAGTCTTTTGGCATCTAGAGTTCACTGAACCAGACTGATAATCGGGGCATAAATCTACACAAATGTGTAATCCAGCTTTAAGTTTAAAGGAAATAGAATTCTCCTTTCATGCCTTGGTTTAACTGAAGGCCAATTGTCACATGAATATTTAGAGAACTAAAGACTTCTTCCTGTATTCCCCATACAGCAAGAGTAAGCCAGAAACCCCGAGGACGCCCACAACACCCACAAGCCCCCTTTCCCCGTCGTTGAGCTCTGGTCTGGGTCCTTTATCTCCTCACCTGCAAACTGGAGAATCCATCAGGGACAAATGCATTGAAATGCTGGCTGCTGCTCTACGTACAGACGGTACACAAAACAATGACAAACATTTCACAACCACACAGACATGCTGACATATATTGTTTTAATACTCATAATATGCTTTTCCTCTTAGATGACTACAAAGACTATGGGACAAACTGTGAGGCCATGGCTGCAGAAATTGAGGATCATATCCTTAGGAAACATATGTGTTGACTAAGTCAAACTAAGTGCAGAATCCTCTTGAATATATTGTGTAATGTTTGCAAGGTGATGTCCTTAACTGTCTTCCTCTGGCTACATATCTACCAGGAGATAAAAGCCTTAGACATGAAATACAAGAACAGAGTTCGCAGCCGCATAAGTAATCTCAAAGATCCCAAAAATCCCAATCTGCGTAAAAATGTCTTAGCTGGGGCCATCGAGTTGAGACGCATTGCCACCATGACTGCTGAGGTGAACTGCACATTTTGGACCTCTTAAATAATTTAAATTACCGTATTTTCTGGACTATAAGTCACACTTTTTTTCATAGTTTGGCTGGTCCTGCGACTTATAGTCAGGTGCGACTTATTTATCAAAATTAATTTGACATGAACCAAGAGAAAACATTACTGTCTACAGCCGCGAGAGGGCGCTCTATGCTCCTCGATGCTTCTGTTGCCTACACTGAGCAGCATATAGCGCCCTCAGGCGGCTCTAGACGGTAATGTTTTCTCTTGGCTCTTGGTTCTAAATAAATGCGACTTATAGTTCAGTGCAACTCATATATGTTTTTTTCCTCATCATGACGTATTTTTGGACTGATGCGACTTATACTCAGGTGTGACTTATAGTCCAAAAAATACGGGTAATTTAAAAAAAATTATGCATTAGTCAGTTAAAAAGAATCAGCAAAATCTAAGTTTGTCTTTGAAGGCATTATTACACTGCAGTTTTTTTTTATTGATGTTTGTCTTGTTTTCCAGTAAAAATATCCAGACTTCCTTGAGAAATTGATCAAATATAATAAAAATAATTCTAAAATGTACACATATTTTGTAAGAATTGTTTTCAGAGAATATCAATACGTTTTTTTGATGAATTTAATGGATTCTTGAAAGTATTCATTTTACCTACCTACCCTTAAAATTAAGTTCGGTATTTGCCCAAAATGTTATTATACTTAGGCTTAAAACGATAAAAACAGTGTTTTTAGATATTTTATACTGTGCAATGTCACAGGAGTTAGCCTTTGAAATTGTGTTGTCAAACAGATATTTTCCATTAAGAAAGATGATATATCTGAAGTCAGTGCATACATCTACTGTTTATAAATAATAGTGTGCTCTTGCTGTTGTAGGAGATGGCTAGTGATGAGCTGAAACAGTTGAGGAACGTGTTGACCCAAGAGGCCATCCGAGAACATCAAATGGCAAAGACTGGAGGAACCACCACTGACCTGCTGCAGTGTGGCAAGTGCAGGAAGAAAAACTGCACCTACAACCAGGTACATCAATCAAACTTGTTAGCTTTAGATATTTATAATGCATAAGAACCTAGAAGAATGACTAATCATAGTCTGAGTCGTGCACTCTTTAAAAAGTTGTCACTTTGGAGAACCTTTGAAATTGAGAGTCCTCTTGAGCCTGCTTGAACCAATTAAATGAGCTTGTGGTCATTTAAAGAAAATTCTTATTAAAAATGTCCTTTGTAAAAAGAAAGGAATTTAAATGTGCTTATGAACTAACACCTGCTTCCATTTTTGATTTTGCCTGTCATTGTTACTTTAATTTGTTGTGAAAATAAATATATTGATAAATGTTTTGTACATTCACAGGTGCAAACCCGCAGTGCTGATGAACCAATGACCACCTTTGTGTTGTGCAATGAATGTGGTAATCGCTGGAAGGTCAGAAAATTATGTTTTAGCTTATGTATTTGCTATGTACTGTATTTAGAAACAAATCATTGTACAGTAGTAAGTAACACAAGTGTCTCTTTTTTTCTAGTTCTGCTAACCTGAAGCAAGGACTCCAAGAACAATGACCATGTAGGATTCTTCCTCTTTTTTTATTTTTATTTGGAAGATAAAGTAATATAATATTCTATTCCACCAGCAAATGGCCCTAAATTCATAATATGTAAATTAAATCTTCTTAAAACTTTCACAGAGGATCACAGCATTGCAAAGAATGTGTTCTGTTTATTCATAATTGAAGTGAAAATTAATTACCTAGGAAATGTAAATCTGTTTAAATTGTACGCTTTTATACTGTTTTTGAAATGGCAGAATTCATTTTTTATGTGATTAATCCGTTTATTATACAGAATCTTATCGAAACTAGATATTCAACCGCAAAGACTCAAATTTGAATTTGAAAATTGAACATGTCATTCATAAAGAGAATCCTGATCTATCTCATATGTAGCAGCTATAAATTACAACACAAATATTTCTATATTTTTTAATAATGTTGATAAAGTAAATTAAGATAAAATAAAATATTGTAGCAAAAAAAAACTTGTTTTACTTCAAATAATAAATGTAATATTGCTTTGAATAAATTGTTATTGATTTCTTTTGAAGTAGTAGTAGTATTTTTGTATGCTTGGTGCGCTTGTCAACCTGCTGGCCCTATGGAAGCAGAAAATCCCACACATGTAGACGGCACACATTCTCTCTCTCTCGCTGTCTCTCTCTCTCTCACACACACACATACACACACACCTGCACACAAATAATTAAATTGAGATGCAGAACTGCAGTGTTGATTGATTCAACAGCTCCACATTATGCTGTCAAATTCTCAAAAATACAGAGCGAGTAACTAGTAGATTAAATTATCCAACTTTATTATGCTGTAGACGGTTATACTGCCTACATATGTTAAACAACATACATTTATGATGGAATCCATTGTCACAATTGCTCACGTTACTACTAAAACAAGCTATATTTTGAAACCTAAATGATCTAGTATTTTACAATAGAAATAAATTGCAGTTGTACCCTGTGACTCGCATAAAAGAAGACTAATAGAGTTTGAGTGAGAGCCATTTTTCCTCGTCTATACTAGTGGGAAGTTTTTTTCATTATAATGTCAAAGTCTGCCCCGTGTGTCGTTATTCATGGGCATTTCCCACTGACGCACTTTTAGCTGCGCTAATGATGCCCCGTTACTATATTTTGGGTTTAATAAGTACCCTGGTCTCTGCTATCCTCAATGCACTGTTTGAGATGAGATGAGTAAGTCTGTGTGAAATTATCCCTTTTAGCACTGAATATTCACTCAAGTTTCATTACTCAGTTTACCAGGGTGCCCACTCATTACAAGCAAATAGAATTAAAGGCTGTTAATGGATGTTCCACTTTGACAGCATTTCCTGTGGTAAAAAAGGAAATGCCACTGAGAGGACGGCATGAAACAGTGGATAACTATGCCAGCGCTGTGCAGTGTTCAGCTTCACAGAAAGCACAAGTTATTTCTCTCAGGCTTATATAATTGGATGCCCTGCAGGTAAGAAAGCTCCTCAGTCATTTTGATGCTAAGATTGAGTAGTTATATGAAGGCTTTGGCAAATGAATACAAAAACAGATCAAGGTGAGATTAAAATATGCTTACTGACACCTCAAGAGTGCACAGAAAAATTGGTGTAGGATCTACTTTAATACAATTTTCTCTTATTGAATTTCACAAATGCTTACAGAGACACAGCTAGTAACATGTTGACTTAACATTTTTATGTAGAAAAGAAAGTTTTGAATTAGAAATAGTTTTCTGGAAACCATCTTTTTGCTTTCGAGAAATAATTTTTGTGGCGCAAGACAATTCCTCCTTTTCCCTATACACTTTTTTTTTCTGTCCAAAGTTCACAACTAAGACTCAGCATTGAAGCATTGTAAATAATACTGTAATATTGTTCTTCACCTTGTTAGGCAGATTGCTTGAATGAACTGTAATGAGCTTTAATATAATAGCTAAACAGGTAAAAAAAAAAAAAAAAGATTAAAATCAATATATAATATGCACACACACACACATACACAGAAGCTGTGTAACAAGCAGGACCAACAGTCATTATCCTGTTATTAATTAATCCTGTTGTTTTTACAGAATAAAACTGGGAGCCAGAATAATTTAGAAATTATTAATATGTAAATAACTTAACGGAACAACCCATAAAAGTGTCTTTTTTTTTTTTTTTTTACCTTTTAGAACTTAAAAAAATGTCAACCAGTAAATCCAACAGCCCTTTTCTGGTGAATTAGCAAAGTCATGACACTCTTGATGGTAAAGATACTGACAGCCATCATAAAACAGGTTGAAAAGAGAAAGACACACCATGAATCGAAGTTCATCACAAGTGGAGTAGCTCCACTAGCTGAGGTAAAAGCTAATATATAGAAAGTACACATCATTATATACACAAATGCAGTAAACATGAAATCTATAAATTTAAATGTAATAGCTTAAATTCAGAAATGTATGCGGTAGAATGTTGTGGACTTGGAATATTTGTTACAAAGTTGATAATTTTTTGCACCTTTTGCTGCAATGCAATAAACAAACGATAAAACACGCACAAGAGCCCAAAACAAAAATCCCCATAGCGCGCGCGCACACACACACACACACAAACACAAACACAACCAATCCTAGCTGTAGTGCTCTAGTCCCTTTGCTGATGATGAAGTGAGTCCACTGTTTCCATGACAACTACATTTCACTGAGAGAATCCATTAGGACCTCTTGGATTATTTTTGCAGATGAAAATAAAAAACTGAGGCTCATTCTATCAAACATCGAGTGAGTTCCATTAGACTTTAACCATCATGACTTTAGAAGGTGGATGATTGCTGTTAGTGCCCACTCATCTTTACAAAATATTAAAATCTGATTTGCTGAATCCTCCCAATAAAGTTGGTTCCCTAGATGCATCTAAGATCGAAAAGAAGTACATCTATTCTACTCAAAATCAGTTAAGGAATTTAATTATTATAAATCATTGGTACAAACTGTGACTGTGAATGCACAAACTATGACTAGTCTGGCAGGAGAGAGATGACGAGATCTCAAGTGTGATGATGAAAGGCAATTAAATACAAACCAGATGTTCTGAATTAATAGTCCTATTTAAGGATCAAAATAATGAAATTGTAAGTTACACCTAGAAGACATTATGATGCTTATAGCCACCACATCTGATGAATGACAAACAAGAACATAACTGACCCACTCTCAGGCCTCTTTTCATCCCTAAAATTTCATGACATGAAAAGCATTACAACAATATCAATATGGCTTTATGGAGGCACTTTAATGAGCTATAGAAGGACACCTGCGATTGTATAACTATAAGATGATTGTGATAGTATGACTAAACGATGAGTCACGATTGTTTTGCAGACATGTGCAATAGAGACAAACAAAGAGAAGCCCTACACCCCCTCCCCCATTTCTCCCTAAATAGAGTAATACGTCAGCGATAAGAATGCTTTCTGAAATGCATATTGCTAGATCCATCTAAGATATATAACAGCAGAAAAAATATACTGTTGCTGTTACGCTTAAAGATAATGAAGAATGAATGAAGTTTTGATGCTGTTTTTATCAAGAAGCTATTTTCTCCTTCACCAAATGCTATATTCCTTCCTGACTGTAGTGTTTTAACTTCAAACCATTGCTTCTGGACAAAGTACCGGTAGGAGTCTATCATCTATAATAACACTTTCTCTGCCTGAAAAAGTCTGTCCTCTCATGTAAAAATCAATCAATGTATATGTTTTCACTTGTAAACGGTGCTTGATCTGTGCAAATTACTCTCTTGATTCAGATGAGCCTGAATCAATGGTTTGATGTAAAAAATGTCTTGATGATACAAATACACAGCTTCTCACTTTACAACATTTATTCATTACACCTTTTGGTGTGAAAGGGTCTTTACATTTGCTATAAATAGAACTTCTTATATAAAAAACAATCAAGCCCTGCTCATATTTAAAAAGATACGCAAAAGTAACACAAAAGTAATGTAACGCATTATTTTCCATAAAAAGTAACTAAGTAATGTAATGCATTACTTTTAAAAGTAACTTTCCCCAACACTGCGTGTTTTTTGACGTGTTAAACCATAAGAGACAGTGTTATATTGAAAATAAGACTTACATTTTAATTGTTTCTTTTCACAATCATGGTAGCACACAATGGCAGGTTGTGTGATATTTTTTCTTGGCAAGGCTTCAGTTTTTATGGCTTAACATCAAAAGCACGTGAACCGTCAGAAATTCAAGAAATATTTGTTATTCTCTCGTCAACAATTTTAAATATTTCTAAACTTTTAAAAGGCTCAAGATTTTATTTTGCCAATATTAAGACTTTTTTTGAATGGCATATGGTCAGTTCTTTCACAACTAAAGGACGTGCTTTGGCTTATGGTCAGGTGGTTTAATGGGTGCATCTGGCTCTTAGACTTGTCAGACTAAAGCAGACTTCAGTCTGTTAGTGGCCAAGCTCAGCATCTGGTCTTTGTCAAACGTGCCATAATCACACATGCAGGTATAATTAGTTAGTTAAATAAAAAAATAAAAAAATGCTTTATATTGTCTTGAAAAACTTGTACTGATAACTTCCAGGAATATATTTTAGAAAAACTGAATGGTCTATGTTAATGATTCAATCTTTCTCATCAAGGCATATTATGAAGCCATCTGTAATAACAGATGCTCTCTCAGTTTAGATTTCTACTGGCCAGCTAAAATAGTGACATGAGGCATTAAGCAAAACAGCCAGAGTCCAGATCACAGCTTGTGGTTGCTCTAAAATTCACTGTCTAACAACCATAGTACAGTGTCATTCGTTTATAAATGTCACGCAAATGTAATTTCAGTATATGCTCATATGCCACTCAGAAACAGAATAATTCACTCCAAATGAATCTTATAGCACATTTTGTCATCTTAAATCATGGTATATTTCTGCTAAATTGTTGCAGATTGTTTAATCATAAAACATATTTTAACAGGCTCCAAAAATCATCTTGCTTCCTGAGTGATACAAAGCTTACATAAAAGGTAACTTTAATATTTATCCTATGAATTTTGGATAAAAAGTACAAAGTTACAACAGCAGAGAGCCATTAGAGTCATCAGAGAGGATAGTGTCAAGTGTCTGAATTTGATTCTCCTCTGTTATATAATTTCATTTCCGCACAACACCTGTGATTAGAAGCAATGGAATAGTGAAGATTCTTCTTGATTGAACGGATTATGTAATCACCTGCACACGATTTCATTATCAAAATGTGGAATTATTGCAAATTGACCCCTGAGAGTCAGTGTTCTTTTTCTATGTGAGCTCAGTGGGGAAATAACTTATAGATATTGTACTTACAAGCACCTGATAATCATTGGTGTTGTTTACTATATCAGTTGAAGTTTGTACTTATGAGGAATGTGACTTGGTACATTGATGTAGACAGAAAGTATTGAACACAGACGTACTGTAGATAAAGAATGCAAATCTACTACAAGTCGCTTTGGATAAAAGCATCTGCTAAATGAATAAATGTAAATGTAAATGTAAACCTCAAGTTGAATGAACTCAATAATATGTCTTAAGCAGTACAAAAAAAAAAAAAAAAAACATGCAGCAACAGTTTGCTACTATGACTTAGGTACAAAGCCTCCAGAAGGTTTCCTGTTTTACAGGAAATTAAGCCAAGAGCAAAGCCTGACAAAACCACACTCTTGACAAATCTGTCCGTTCAAAGCAGAGAGGTCAAGAACTTATAACCCTTTTAATGCAAAAGCAGCAAAGATTAGGGTCATTTACATTAATATCATCACTGATTTATGTGTTTTGGTAATTTCCTCTTTCAGGCTGAAAAGACCTACAGCAGTGTGGTTCTGGAGAAACGAACAAACAGACAGACAGAACGACAAACACATAACACTCAGAGGCTTCATGTAGATTTCCAAACAACTGAATTTTTTTTTCCAGTTAAACATATATATATATAATATGTTTGCTTACAAAATTAACCACAAATAAAATGAATAAAACAACCATGGTAACCACAAATTCACTATGGCTTTGCCACACTAACCTTAGTTTAACCATGGTATTTGTTGTAAAACTGTGATAGTACAAATGTAATCAAGAAGCCAAAAAAATAAATACACTTTTTTTTTCTTTTTTCTGTTTTTACGCAATTTGTACTCTTTTACTGTAATAAAACCATGGTTACATTTTCATGGTTAAAGTGTTTACCTGAACTAGGTTATCTAGACATTTAATAGAAAATATAACAAACGCATTAGGTACGGCTTTACACGTGCACAGTGGGCTTTGTGGAGTGACACTTTTGTGCGCGGGCGCAGCAGCTGCCATTCGAAGTACGAGCGCGTGCACAACACGCGCGGTTGGAAGTCGACTGCTCTCCCGAGAAGAGGAGAGGACAGGAGAAAAGAGGAGAGCTACGTAAAGTGAGCAGTGTTGTTGCCCTTAGAAGCTGCTGTTCTCTATATTTCTCTATATTACGTTTAAGATATAGGCTACGTTTATAATCTTTCCGTTTCACTTATTTAGAAGGCTTTTGGAATTATACAGGGGAAGCGCATGGAGCCTCTAATTCTGCAAAACTTGAGCTTTATGGAGGAACCTGGAGGACCTCTGACCAACTGGAGCGGAGGCAGCGAGCCGAAGGCGGTGAGAGGCAGCGCTGCGGTCGCTATCGCTGTGTGCATCACCGCGCTGTACTCCGTCATCTGCGTGGTGGGACTATTCGGAAATATTCTGGTTATGTACGGTGTGGTCAGGTAAGAGAAATTGTTTATTCAGTGAATATGTACTTTAGAAGTATCTGAAAGTGGGATGATCATTATACATTTACCACACGTTGACATTAATAAGCACAGAAAACCCACTTTGCCCTAACTTTTCTGGTTTACTTTAATTAGTGCACAAAGTCTAAAGAGAAAAATACGAGAATGCAAATATGCATATTAGGTATAATTAAAAACCTTTGGAATATAACCTGTATTTACAGAGAATGTGGTGGACATGGAGTTTTGTTAGGAAGCTGAGCAAGTGCTGGAAGATGAAAGACCGGGTTGAGGACTGAAATTATATCACTCACAGATATACCAGTTTACCTCAGGGGTAGTTTTGGAGGAAGAATCATTTTCACAGCATGTACAATTCAAAGCTCAGTTGTGAAAACTGCTGTTATCATCTCATTTCATGTCCTTTTACTGCGTTTTACAGTGTCTAACAGAAATCTGGATTATCTAATCACATAAAAAAACACTTGTAATAAGTTTATATTAGGCTACTTTTTAAAATACTCAAATCAGATCACAGTTACTTTTTTATTGATTATAGGATTAAATAATATTTTAAAATGTTTTGAATAAAAGCATGGACATACAACAAAACATGTTATGCACTCGGTTCAAAAGACTTCATGGAACTTATAATAATGGATTTATTCATCTAACCACATGTATAGCCATTTACAAAGAGAGGAATAAACTGTAGTCACTAATGGATGTGCTGTCTTCTCTCTTCTTCTCTGTGAGACTTCAAATGTCAAGTCCTTAAAAGAGCTCGCGGTGTGTGGGCACCAGACAAATCTCAGAGAGGATAATCAGCAGATTACAATTTGTGCCTTTAGCATTGGGCTTTACTTTAGTAGCTGTGGTTGCATCCTTTCAAAGGATACCCCATATTTTATGCACTCAGAGAGACTCTTGAGACACCTTCATTTAATGAAAGCTTGTTGTTAGCATCTGCTGTTAGATGTTGTAACTACACTTTATCAATATTTCTGCATTGACATCCATTATAGTCAAATCATGTATTATAACCTTAATAATAATATTTCTGTGCATGTAAAATAATTACTGTTAAAAAAGTGGCTCAAAAATCTTTAATAGTAGCCTAAAATAAACACTAAGATTTTTTACTAAAAATGAAAATACTATATTGTGAAAATATTGTATTTTCTAAATGTTTTGTGTTTAATGGAAAACTCTGCAAACAGGATAACAAACCAAGTTCTTATAGTTTTATAATGTTTTATCACATCACCAGAAAATAAAAAAGATAATGAATGTACCAATGCATTACATAATTTTCATAGGTTAACATTTTAGTTCTTGAAATAAAAGTTGTTTACAGTGTGGAAGGGTGTTAAAATAAGAATCCGAATCAGAAAGAGCTTTATTGCCAGGTGATCACACACATGAGGAATTAGTTTTGGTTCCAAAAGCTTCCACAGCACAAACAGAATGACAGTGAGAAAACAAAGATAATAAAAATAGGAAATAACAATATCCCAAAAAATCTTAAAATCGTATCTCGCTGAATCTCTTAGACTGACTTATACTCTGTTTTCTACAGGTACACAAAGATGAAGACAGCTACCAACATTTACATCTTTAACCTTGCTTTGGCCGATGCATTAGCCACCAGTACTTTACCCTTCCAGTGTGCCAAATACCTCATGAGCACCTGGCCATTCGGGGGGCTCTTGTGTAAATTAATCATTGCCATTGACTACTACAACATGTTTACCAGTATTTTCACTCTGACAATGATGAGTGTGGACCGTTACATTGCCGTGTGCCATCCAGTGAGAGCCCTAGACTTCCGCACTCCCATCAAAGCAAAGATTATCAACATATGCATATGGATTCTCTCCTCAGCTGTTGGCTTCCCAGTCATGGTTATGGCAGTTACTAGAGTGACAGACACAGGTGAGGACAAAATGAGAGGAAAAAGCACAAGTTTTTGCTATCCAGCTTATATTGTTTCCATTCTGTAAGTATCCGATTCTATTCAGTGAATTTATCGATTTGATTGCACCTAATCATAGCCACAAATTCATGTAATATATTTTTTTTAAGCTCTGTTAACCAGATGTTAATATTGAGTAATATTTAAGATAATAGTTAAAAACAAAACCAGAGAAACACACAGTGTTTATTTCCTGGATGAATCTTTCTTTTTGAACAGATTGGTTAAATGAATAATTTAATGACTCGCTCAAATTAGAACTGATTAGTACAGTAAATTCAATTAAGAAATGAGTCTATACTCACCTTCTTATCTTCTTATCTCCACAGGTAAAACAGTCTGCATGTTGAAGTTCCCAGACCCCGACTGGTACTGGGACACTGTGACCAAGATCTGTGTTTTCATTTTTGCCTTTGTGGTTCCTGTTTTCATCATCACTATCTGTTACGGCCTGATGATCCTTCGCCTCAAGAGTGTGCGCTTGCTGTCCGGCTCCAAAGAGAAAGACAGGAACCTTCGGCGCATCACCCGCATGGTGTTGGTGGTGGTGGCAGCCTTCATCATCTGCTGGACCCCCATCCATATCTTCATCATCATCAAAACCATGGTGGAGATCGACCAGAAGAATCTGCTTGTGGTCGCTTGCTGGCATCTGTGTATTGCTCTGGGCTACATGAACAGCAGCCTCAACCCAGTCCTGTATGCATTTCTGGATGAAAACTTCAAGAGGTGCTTCAGAGAATTCTGCTTGCCCTTTCGCTCCCGCATGGAGCAGATCAGCTTTTCCAGAGCTCGTAATGTCACGAGAGAGCCCATCTCGGTGTGCGCCAGGTCTGAATCAATGAAACCACCCACATGACTAGACCTGGAACAGATGCCTTCTGATACACAAGCAAGGACACAGAGAGTCACCGTGATCTCCACCACTGAGTTTTAAGCTCCTTTGAGGTAAATACAACTTGACAACAAGCCAATATACTGAAGGTAAAATGCATGTTGTGGGGTTCATTAGTCATATTTTTCTACCTTTTTTAATTTCACTGTGTGGGAAAGCGAAGGATGGCTCTAAAATGATTTGATTAAATGTTTCCTAAGTGTGGAAACGAGATCATTCGGACCATCAAGATCGTAATCATGTTTTGGGAAAGACATCAAATATGTGGTTTGAATGGTCAACGGGAAATGTACATTCATTAGTGGTATATGAGCCATCAAAGTAGATTCCCATAATCAGATTTTTAAATGAAAGTGAATGCATTTTTCCTGGGAATTTCTAACTGAAATACAAGTGTCCGAACAATTTAACAAATTTATTTTCTCAAGATTCAAGACTCTTAGATTCACTCAATCTTGTTTCACTGAACAATGAAATTGTACAGAGGTCTTTTTCCGCTCTATAAAACAGGATTTCTTTAAACCTGGGGATAAAGCTATATGGAGAAAGACAGAGAATGGACCAAAATTTCATCTGAAGGTTTGCAGGATAGATTTGCACGGATGACATGGTTACTTTCCTCAGGAAGGCTGTTAAAACACACTGTTACGTAAACTCTCAACACATTATTCATTTCATGGTGCTTGTTAAGGTGTAATTTTGTAATGTGTGCTGCTAGTGAAGGTGTTTGATGACCTTTGACTATGAAGTATACAGTGTGCATACAATATGTGTAGATGTCCTCTGAGATTATCAAAGATGGGCTTTTCGGTATTTGAATCTTAGTACTGAAGTATTTAGTGCAACCAATCTTGTATTTCACTGCCATTTGCTCAGAATGGCTGTTTTTTGATCTTCTTCAAATTCCAGTCGAAGTGACATTTAATGAATCATTTTGTGATATTAGTGTTTGATTCTAAATGTCAGCTGTGTTGTAAAAGGAGAGAGAGTTTAGTTTCTTGAGCTGTTTTAGACAAACTTTTTCCAGTCAAGGATCATGTATTAGCAGTGAGTTTTGCTTTGCTGTAGAACCTGTATGTACTTTTGTGCAACTGTTGCATATTTCCTCATGTTTATATTTTTAAGGGATGCATGGCAATTAGACATCACAAAGTACACAACGTGTTTATATTGTGGAAGAATTTTTTTTTTAAATTGTTCTGTAGATTGCATGTATGTTGGCAAAAAACAACAACTTTATTTTAAAAATGTTCATTACCCATATGATAAAAAAGCTAAACATTCATCATCTCTTGAAGATATACATTCTTCATCTTATATATTGAATGATAAATACGTCTGTCACCTTTAAATGGGTTTAAAGATTTCATTTTTGTTTGGTGTAAATATACCACAAAAGCCTTAAAATATAGAAATGAAAAACTACTATGCAAATTTTCTGCAGGTACTTGTAAAGGTTGGAGACTCAAGCGCTGTTACATAATCTCTTCAGAAGACAACCTATTATGAAATACACTGGATAAGTGCTTTTGAATCAGGATAAAATAAAAAGGCTGTTGTATATCGACTGTGGTATAAAGACAAAACCTCCTTTGCTAACTTTTGTTTTTCTAATTACATGAAACATGAAAGTCCAGTGTGCTTATCAGAGTTTGGTCAAATTTGGTCAAATGAAATAATTAGCCTATACTTTTATTTGCATTTTTCACAAACTGGGTATAAAAAAAGGTCCTCAAACTCTAACCACAAGAAGTCAAACTAAGAGTGGAACTATGCTGTTAATAAGTCCAAGCTGGTTTGTTTTCACAGCGTAATTGAAAAACGGCATCCTGTGTAATTTGCCTCTACATGTGGGAGGAACAGAAGCAATCCACCTGTTATATTTGAAAGCAATGGTGTATGGAGTATACCTTGTGCCATAGTTGGGATAATGGAGTCTGGAAAT
This sequence comes from Carassius auratus, assembly GCF_003368295.1. Lineage (NCBI taxonomy): Eukaryota > Metazoa > Chordata > Actinopteri > Cypriniformes > Cyprinidae > Carassius > Carassius auratus. The sequence continues at coordinate 19,477,350 of NC_039283.1, forward strand.
GGCTATGGAAAGATACAGTCTCAATCAGCCAGCAGAGACAAATACAGAATCTTATATAAGCAAATGGCATTAATAAAGAACATCATGATGTTCAGCAGTGCTTCTCTGGTTCCTTGTGATTGTGATTTGCAGCGTCAGTTACATAATGGCATAAACAGTGGATCAGAGAGCCACACTGTTTATATCTGGTGGAGGGAAGCATCACGAGGCACAATAATGACAAGAGACACAGCATGTTGGCTGGATTGATCGGGAGCATTACACAAAATTACGCTCAACCCCATTCAGAGTCCTCATGAAACATGTAAACAAGCTCAGAAACTCAAATCAAATTCTTATTCACCAGGGTTCCTCAAATCTTGTCCTGGAGGTCCAATGCACTGCAGAGTTTAGCTCCAACCTTGATCAAACTCACCTTCCTGTGATTTTCTAATGATCCTGAAGACACTGATTAGCTCAGGTGTGTTTGATTAGGGTTAGAGCTAAACTCTAAACTCGAAAGTGGATCTCGTGGACCAAATTTGAGGATCCCTGTAGTACACAATACATTTGGCAAGTAATGTTAAACATTTCCACAGGGTAAAATGCTAAAATCAAAAACGGGAAAATGTTTAAGAGCCTCCAGTTTGAACATACTTTTTATTATATTCATTTTTATTTGTTAATGGTCGCACACAGGCCAACACAAAAAACGTGCATAATTATTAAACATTATATATTTGGTCAGTCATGCTCTAAGCTTAGCAGTTCCCATATAATTTATCTCAGGGGAATATGATAAAAATCATACCCATTTCCAGTAAGACCAGTCTAAGCAAACCTTGCATATCTAGTGTTTGCTCCGTTTAGTTCCATGGTGATGGGGTTGTTCACCCATCAAGATGAGATGCTTATTAATAACGACTGGTCTAACGGTTAAAGGCATGCTGATATTATAAACAATGCAAATTGCATGCCTAAAAGAACAGAAAACATATCTAACTCCAACAACTACAGACGTGCCAGTTTTCAGTAATGAAAACTGAGGTGCCTTCTCATCTCAACAGTTTTATCAGTTATGATGCAATCTGAATCTTTAAATAAAAATATATATGATGATGAACCGTCATCTTGGTACCAACGCGACATTCAGTTGCCCAGTGTTTCAAACAAAAAATAATTGGGCCACCAATTATGCAAATTTTACCAACACTAATGAAGCACCACACACACACCTAAAAATTTAGGGATAAGAAAAGGTCCATGTATTGTCAGTGTGGCACAGCTCTCAACCAGAAGGCAATTAAAGAGTTTTCCCACAAAAGATAATTTCGTCACTACTTTCCTTCAAGCTGTTCCATATCTGTAAGAGTTTCATTCTCCTGTTGAACACAAAAGCTATTATCAAGAAGGCTGTTAACCAAACAGTTGCTGGTGTTCAGCAATTGTTCAGCAGCAAGTCGATCAGTATGTCAAATCCAGGTGATCAACTTGAACCAGGTGCAAAATCTGAGGAAATGTTAAATTTCCAGTCTTATAGCTTTCTATTGAAATGACATTGCACCAGAGAAAACTAACTGATCATTTGATCAATTCATTTTGTGAATACAATATGCTCGAGCTGGTAATGTGGTGTCCATAATTGTAAACATGTTTTAAGTGTTTACATCACGTAAATCTTTGTAATGAGGAAAAGGAAATACAAAAATAAAATACTGAGTGCACCTTTAATAAGCTCTAGAAAATCCTTTTAAACCATTCATGAACTGTCTGGCATGAAACTTTTTATTTTCGTGATGTTTCGATGTGAAACTGAATGATGGAAACTATGAGACAATTATACTGAGAATAAGGACATCCCTCTCAAACAGATTTAATGTAGCTTGCTGCCCTTAAAAACAATAACATTTAAAGCCAGTGCCCTATCCACTTCTCAGTGCAGCTACCTCACACCAGGTATAAAAAAAAATATGATGATGGCACTAAATGATGTTACATGTTAATGTCACAATTAAATGCTTGCAGGAGAGGCTGTTAGCATTTCAAAGATTTGGCTAGTCAGGCTAATGAAAATAAATAAATCTATACCTCCATGCTCCTAAAGCCAAACATTTTGTAAGGAATATACTAAAATATAAGCAATTAAACTGAAGAACTTTACTTTAATCTTGGGAGCACATCGTCGCCATCTAGTGGACAAACTACATAAATACAAAGAAACATTCAGCACTTCTATAAATGAAATATGAAACATTAATTTTTAAAGTGCAACAACAAAATTCTTGCAGAAACACACACACAAAAAAAATTAAATGAAATAAGATCTTGCCTAAACTTTTTTTATTTTATTTAAATGAGTAACCATGCATCAGTTTCTGTAAAGACTCGCTTTTATTAATTGTCCACAAGGCCAGCAATGCATGGATACAGGTTTAAATTAGGAAATTAGGAAAACAGTTTAACACTGCAACGTACAGCAATACCAAATCTGTTTTTTGAGAGTAATATAGACCTGCTATCGTAACCTTTTATTGCTCAGACCAAAATGTGGAATATAAAAAAATGCTTTCCGGGACTTTAAAAGACATTAAATCACTTTTCGGCTCATACATGCATACAATCACTCATGACAAGTGGTCTCCAGGAAGCATACTAAAGATATCCGTTAAAAAGAATTAAGAATTTAAAGCAAAGGAAACAGTCAATAAAAGAAAAAAGGTATCTTTGATCATCTTCCGGACCATATCCAGTGAATGTTTGGGCTCCCCATAAAGCAGGATAAAAGGTTTAATTAGATGGCACTCATGACTTCTCAGCACAGGAAGCATTCCCAACCCCCAGACTCTCCCGATCATGATCAAGCTATGGGTTACAGATACCACTGATACAGTAGTTTGGCTCAGCTGTCTTTAGTCAAGGGGTTAAAGATCAGCTCTCCTGCTTTTCTTTGACCAGCAGGACAGTGTGCTGCCCTCCACTGGACACTGATAGCACTACACGGTTCTCTAGCTGCTTGCCTGCCATCTCCACTGGGCTCCATTCATCCTCCTCCTCTCCTGTACCCAGCTGCAGGTTTGTGCCCATGCCCCAGGAAAACACAGAGCCTGGCCAACAGACAGCAATGTTAGAAAACTGAAACGCAGCTTTGATGATCAAAACATGCCAACTGTAAATTCGGTTTTATTTGGTAGTGTCAAAATAAACGGCTCTGCTTTGTGCAAAAAATGTAATTGAAGGTTGAAGTTAAACCTGTGAACAATGCACATATTGCGTCTTTTGTAGCACTTGCCATTTAAAACTGGGCTCTGAACCAGTTCAAGGAACGAAAACCACAAACGAAATTAGGACAGAAACAGAAAGAAATAAAATTTTATAGTTCTGAACAGAATCAAAAATTTGAAGTGGCCACTAACCGGTTAATAACGTTATTTTATTGTTCCATCTAATATTTGAAATTTGCTGTCAACCAGAGATGTATAAAGTACTAGAGAACCATACTTGAGTAAAAGTACAAGTGCTCTATCAAAAAATTGACTTGAGTAGAAGTAGAAGTGCTCTTTAAGCACCACACTTAAGTAGAAGTACTAAAGTATTCAACATTTTTTGTACTTAAGTATTGCAAGTAGTCTATTTTAAAATTTACTACTCAAGTACTGAAAGTAAAAGTAGAAGTATTGTGATATGTAGCTATTAATAAAGAAAAACAGTCAAAAGTTTGAACATATTGTTTTTACTATTTCAAATGATTAACCTAAAGGACAAATCACAATTCCTTCGACTCTAACTTCTTGTAAACAAAAAACGGTTACCGAGCCGAGCCAGATAATGACTCGTTCACGAGTCAAGAACCGTTTCTGTCAGAAGCGTCCGATTCGTGAACCGAGGAGCTGATGATACTGCGCATGTGTGATTTAGCGTGAAGCAAACCGACACACAGAGCGTCTGGAACCGAACTGATTCTTTTGGTGATTGATTCTGAACTGATTCTGCGTTAACTCTCAATTTTTTCCTTTTCTTTTTGAGTAAAGAAAACGCTGTACTTTATTTTTATATTATTATTAGGCAAATTATAGGCAAATAATATTGTTTTTAAAAAATAACGTTATTAACCGGTATTTCTTCCACCTGAACCGGTTTCGGAACGGTAATAAGATCAGAGGTAAAAAAAAAAAAAACGTAAAAATTTCGATTCTGCTTCGAGTGAACAGATTTAATTTTTTTTCGTTTTGAAGCCCTGGGGACAAGCAATGCTAGAACCCAAACCATGATATCAGAAACTTTAAATGTATTGATAAATTTTGCCAGGGCCAGTATAATCTAAATTAGAAAAAATAAAACACTAAAACCAAATAGTTTGCATTTAACTGAATTTCTAAATTTTGAAAAATGTAAAATAAATTGTAAAAAATATATGTAAATTACCTTTAAGCAAAAAAAAAAAAAAAAAAAAAAAACTACCATTTAAAAGTTCAGGTAAGGTTAAAAAGATAAAACACTCATTTAGTAAGTATGCATTAAATTGATCAAATGACAGTAAACATTCACAATGTTACAAAAGTCCTCTATCAAATAAATGCTGTTCTATTGCACTTTCTACTAATCAAAAAAATCCTTAAAAGCAAAATATTAACTAGCGCAACTCAATGTTTCTTATGCACCAAATAAATATTTTTAAAACTAACAAAATCTTTTAAAAGGTAGTGTTATTATGGGCACTTTTTCTAATTCAATAAAGGAAGGCCCTTTCAGATACTGCTTGATGACTAGTTGCATTTCTACAGAATTTGTGTGCGGTCTGAATCGGCTTACATTTCAAGTTTTGCACAATAACTTGTAGTGGCTAAAACCTTGAGGATTAGACTTAATGAACCCAAAGCCAGAAATGTTCTTTTAAGGTTAATTTAAAGTGGTCTGGGACAGGGTGCAGACTCACCTTGTTTGGTGACAGCGTAGCTCACAGAGGCACCACAGGCAACCATCTGAACATCACTGATCCCAGAAACAAGTGTGGGCTCACTCTTCTCCCCTGGATCCTTCCCCAGGCCCAGACGACCATACTCTGCCCGACCAAGACTGCATACTTGTCCTGTGGATGAAGACATCAGTTGAACATCTTTTAATCCTTTGGTGAAACACATGATTAAAAACACTCATTTTAATGTATGAGTAACACTAATGAGGGTTGTGGATGAATTACCTTCTGAATTCAGGCACAGTGTGTGATGCTGCCCCCCAGAGAAACCCACCCAGGATGTGGTGGAGTTCTTGAAAGAACTGAGTTTCACAGGAGCAAAGCAGGTATTTGTGCTTTGGGTACCTGTAAAAAGGAGCAAGAAAAAAAAATAATAATCTAAAGATTCTGCAACAGAAATTCACTCGAATCCTCAGGACTGAATGAGCTGGAATTGTACCAAGCTGGTGGTAATTAGAAAGGCCAAATCCATAGACGTGCCCCTCTTTAGACACAGCAAAGGTGAAGTACGCGCCACAGAAGACATCCGTGAAAACGACCTTCCCCCGTGGCTTAATGATAACCATCTGCGGCTCCAGCAGCCTCACTGAAGAAAAAATTAATTGTGTTAAATTATAAACACTGCAAGATATTATATATATATATATATATATATATATATATATATATATATATATATATATATATATATATATATATATATATATATATATATATATATATATATATATATATATATATATATATATATATATATATACACACACATACACACATACACACAAACAAATTACTTTTCAAAAGTTTTGGGTCAGTGAGACTTTTTTCGTGGAAAGAAAATACTTCTATTCAGTAGATGTATTAAACTGTTCAAAAGGTGAAATAACAGGCATTTTTGATGCTACAGAAGAATTCAAATTTAAACCAATAGTTCTATTGAACTTAATTCACAAAATTCTCATGAAAGTATTCGTTTCAACAAAAATATTAAGCAGCACAATGATGTTCAGCTTGATAAATGAATCATGTGACACTGAATAGTGTAGCAATGGCTGAAAATTCAGCTTTGTAAATCACAGGTATGATTTTATATTATGAAACATTAAAATAGAAAATAATTGTAATATTTCAAAATATTCCCGTTTTACTATAATTGATCAAATAAATGTGGTCTACATTAGCAACAGACTTACAGTATTGGAACAATATGATTTTTAGAGAGCATTTTCTAACTAACCACCATTTAAATTCCAGTAGTGACCGTTCAGTGAAAATGGAGATACATACTCAATCCCTTTCTGCCTCCGCGGTTTGCAAAGTGCTCAGCCACACGGCCCAGCTGTCCCTGTTCTCCACATCCTGAGGTGTACAGCTCACCATTTACCGTCAACATCACCAAGTGGTCGTTACCTTTATATTGAATTCAAAATATTACCATGCAGATCAATAACAAACAATGATGTAAAGCTACAGCTTGACTGACTATAACACACCTGAGACTATTTTAACCACAGGCTTATCTAAAGGAACTTTGACGGGAAATGTGCATTTTTTCATGGGCTCCAGGAGTCCAATGACACCGTTATTGTCCTGCAACAAAAAGGGTAGGTCAATCAAAAGAGGTACAGTGCTTCCGCTCTGCTGCAGCATACAAAAAGGTTACACTCACTCTAAAAGAGCCCCAGACGTAGACGACCCCCTCCTCTGTGAGGGCAGCTGTGTGACTGTCCCCAGCAGAAACCTGCACCACTTTTTCACCAAGGTCCACCTTAGCTGGCACCATCTCTGAGCCCTCCTCTGATGCGTCACGGCCCAGGGCTCCCTCATCATTACAGCCAAATGTATAAATCTACACATGGATGACAGAAAACAGGCAGGATGTCAGAAAGCCATGATTAAACAACATTGAACGATCTTGTTAGTGGGGTTTTGAGGTCAGCACAACACAAACATTTACATTTAAATCTTAAACTTACGTTTCCGGTGTCGCTGAGGCAGACTGTGTGCATGCCTCCAGCCACGGCCTGCACAATCCCCTCAGGAAGTGTCACCAGAGCTGGTTTCTTCCTCTCCAGCACATCCTCTCCCAGGCCAAGCTGCCCAACATCACCCTGCCCCAGAACAAGCACTAGGCCCTTCTCCTGCCCATGACTACTGTGCGAGGCTACAAACCACCACAAAAACAGAATGCGCGTGTTTTCAGTTTCAAAACAATGTCTGCATTTTTGTTCTTTTAGGTCAATAAGACTGACTGTGAATTTTAGAACCACATTAAAGCATGGTTATACAACTCAATATTACAGTAACAACGTTCACAATATGTTCAGATGATGTGAAAATGCATTCAGTTAGAAGCAGGTTAACTAGTGATCCATGGAAAGAATTTTCTTTAAAACTATTAGTAAAAGACATGATGAGAAGTGACAGATCGCTTCACTCGACAGATATTCCTCGGCTGGGATTGTGTAGAGCCCTTTGAAGCTGCATTAAAACTGTAATTTGGACCTTTTAAGGTGCTGGTAAATATTTAAGTCCATTAAAGTTATATAGAGAAAAATCCTGAAATATTTTCCTCAAAAACCTTAATTTCTTAGCAACTGCACAAAGAAAGACAAGAACATCTTGGATGACATGGGAGTGAGTAAATAAGATATTTTTTATTCTGGATGTTAACCAATCCTTAAAAAGAACCTCTCTCCTAAATGGCAAATTAAAAAAATGGTTTTTGGACAAAAACAGCTACAGTGTGGATCAGTTTAACCAAAAAGTCTGGCTATATAAAAAAAAGAGAGACTTGCCTTTTGTTTTTTTCACAACCGTTGAGTCCTCAGGTGCTGCAATTGTATGTCTCTTCACAGCTTTTTTTGCAGGCATAGCGACTCCAAATTCGTGACAAATCTACAACTAGAAATAATGTTAACAATAGAGCAACTTCCTATATACATAAAAAAAACAAAAACAAAAAAAAACAGACTAAACAGAATTTGAGGCTTACACATGAAACAGGCCTTGACTGCTGTCAAGTTAAAAAGTGAAAATGTACGTTTTGCTTTAAATTCCTCAAACTCCTATGAAGCAAAAATACTTCCCAGGATCTGCACTGATGTACATGATTCATTACATTGGCTATACATTGTTTCTGCCTTGGCGTGTTCTTACACCAACAGCTAAAATGTTGTCAAGTTATGTAACGGACTAGGTTTTGAGACTTCACTCTATGACTGACTGCGTTAAATGCTTGATGGCGGTTTATGGGACAAAAATGACAGGGGAAAGAACAGGCTCTTTTTATGTTTCATACACAATTTAAATGCAGGTTGGTTTAAACATGGCGCAATAAGACATGAGCTCGAGTTCAAGTTCAGGGTCGTAAAGAACAACCCGCTAAAAGTTTAACCAGACCAAGTCTTATGCAGTGACCCTTTGGAGTCAGAGGTTACATGTTTCAGCTCAGTTGCAGTTCAAATCTCTGTTTTTATTACATTTCCTGTGCTTCTGAGAGACTTATATGTATTATCTTACCGTCGGTAGGAAGCGGAGATGAAAACCTACACCTATGAGTGAAAACTGTCCAGGTTCAAAGCTTCTGCTTCTTCGAGGAGGTTTGAGAACACGAGTAACTCCTCGAAAGAACAACGCACGCGTGTCTTACACCGGCACTACTTCATGTATTTCAACGGATTCGCGCTAATAAACAAATGCGAAGGCGCCACCTGTTGGAAAGGCGGGTCGGAACATGTAATGGATGAAGAATTTGTTTGATTTGTAAACGTCATTTAATTGAAACGTTATATACTGTTATGGTATTCATTACTATTATGAAGTTAATATATTTTCAATTAACTTTATTTTAGGTTTTTGTAACAGTTTTGTGCTCTGCCATTTTTATTGTTAAAAATTGTCTATTTAGCTTTAATTGTATTTCAGTTTTAGTAATTCGCTACTTATAAAAATAAAATTACAATTTAGTACTTTTTAGCTGGAAAAAACAAATAAAAAACACAAGAAAATACTACTTCAGTCTTTCTACTTCAAGGTGCCATTCATTTCTTGGTAATTATTTGTGATATTTCTAGCAATTTCTAAGTGAAAATTGAGAAGTAAACTTTTTTTTTTTATATATGTATTTGCCATAGCAAAATTTCTAAATTTCACTTAAGTTTTTCATATAATATTTATTTTATAATAACATATTTTCCAGCTTTATTTCAATTACCCAAAGGCGTCAAAGATTATTAAATTGTAAAATGTGAACCATTAATGTTTAAGTTCTGTGCACAAAATGATACAGTCAATATGTCATAAAACATTTGCAAAAAGAAAAAAAAAAAAAAAAAAAAAAGAGAGCCTCAACAAACCTTACTGGTAAGCATTTTAATTTAGATTTAGAAGTGTTTACATCAAAACAGCAAATTTACTGTCAGTTTCTAAGTTCACATATAATTAAAAAGCAAGAATATACAACGCTACATTACATTGTAGTGTTGAATAATACACTAATAATTTTGTGCTTAAAAAAATAGTAACCTATATGAGTTTCAATATATTTAAAATATTCTCCAAAATAAAAGGAAGACAAGATATACAGAAACAGTCAGCTTCATCTACAGAATGGATCTGTACAGCAGAGCAATTCATATTATCCTACTGGCCAAAAAAAAAAAAAAAAGACAAAATAATTTGAAAAAATGAAGAATTCCTGCCGCAATAACCTCAGTGTCAACAACACTTATCAAAAACTTCATTTTTAAACCTGTATCAGTGCGTGACTGGACTAAATTCATTCTTTTAAATGGGCAATAAATAATCAGGAAATCCTTTTTATTAAGAAATAAAAGATTTTGTAAACATGATTTGGACACTTCTTAAAACTGAAATAGCTGGACCTCATTTTTATGGACGGTGACATGATTAAAAACAAAATAGTAAAAGATAATAGATCACAGTTTTTTTCTGCAAACCAATAGTGAAACATGAAACGCTTACATTCTATCTAAAAAACGGATCCTATCTTCTATTCTTCTCTATGACCTCTCAAACAGTGAGGATCACAAAGTAAGGTGGAATCAGTAACCCTGTCTTGAATAAAGAGGGTCAAAGCCAAAGTTATGAATAATAGAAAGAAAAAAAAAAACTTGTGCCTTAAAGTTTCTAATATTTAGAACGTTCCAAAGAGTCAAACTAAGAGAAAAATTACAGCAGCCTATACAAACATACACAAATACACAATAACATTCAGGCTCAGGCCTTCTCGCAGTACTTCTGTCTGCCCCGCTACGCGCAGTAACTAACACTTACTGTAGTATTACTATATTTATTAGTCACATCATTATTATTACTATTATTTGTAACTTTCAGAGAGTAGAGAGAGGAATATCTGCCATTGGCACAAGTGACATCCTCTAATAAGTCCTTCATCGCCTCTCTGTCTTGGCACATGGGTCCCCTAAAGTCCAGGAGAAATACTGCATCTGTCCCCCAGAGGTCACCCGTCCCACACGATAGTGGGTGGACAACTGAGAAACGGTCTGTTTTGTTTATTCTGATTTGTTTCTGAATGCTCCAGGCGTCCCTGTGCATCTGAAGAAGTACATTCAGAGTAAAAGCAGTCTGAAGGGAGCTCTGACACTCTGAGGCTCCCTCCCCCGAAAAAAACAGCCATTTCTTCCCAGTATCCACCAGCCTTCAAGTGCTTCATTTTCCAGTTAAAAGATGCAATTAAGGACGATGGAATCTAGAAATAACATAAAACCACATAAAAATGTAAATATGTAGTTAGATGGTTTGCACAAGAAGTATTTTGTAGTTCTGTGTTTAACAAATGATACACTTACCTCGTGTAAATTCTGCTTTCCTCATGCACTTCCATCTCAGAGCTTTTAAACTCGTTGAGCTCTTTCCGAATAGCAGCCTAAACAAACCGGTTACAGATGGTTGATTATGTGTAGAGCAGATATAGATCAATCAGAAAGACATTTTTAAAAAAATCAGTGTCGTTTGACATTATAATTTCAAGTAATTAAGTCAAATTTTATATAAAGATCTCTAAATATAGACACAAATGTGTGTGGCTGTGATTTTTTTTTTTTTTGGAGATGAACCTTGTCTGCGGGAGTGAGTTTGGTCCATGGCTTGTCAGCACGGCGGTCATAGTCCTGAGCGCATGTGACCTCCACGTACTCGTGGAAACGTAATATTTTTCGAGCCTGTAGTTCGGCAACAGTCGGTCTTTCACTCAACTAAAAAAAAGAAAATGGAAAAAAATGTACGTCACAAATACTGACAGACGATTGTTTGCTTGAAATTCCTTGAATCAATATTAGATTAATTCTCTCCTCTTGCTAAAATCAACACTAAAGTATTAGTTCACTTCCAGCATAAAAGTTTCCTGACAATTTATTCCAAGATGCTCATGTCTTTATTTCTTCAGTCGAAAAGAAATTAAAGTTTTTGAGGAAAACATTCCAGGATTTTTCTCCATATAATGAACTTCAATGGGAAGTCAAAATGACAGATTTCTTCTGTAGATAAGATCCCTATTCCTCGGCTGGGATCATGTAGAGCCGTTTGAAGCTGCATTGAAACTGCAATTTGGATCTTCAACCCGTCAACCCACCATTGAAGTCCATTATGTAGATAAAAATCCTGGACTGTTTTCTTCAAAAACCTTAATTTCTTTTCGACTGAAGAAAGAACAACTTGGATGACATGGAGGTGAGTGAATTCTGGAAGTGAACTAATCCTTTCATATTGTATTCCAGGTGAAATGTAATGCAGGCAAACCAAACCTCACCTTTCTGGTGAGTCTGCGCTTGATCTCCCGGACCTCCGCTTGTCTGTCTGCTTCATTTTTGGCTGGAGAGAAATGAGAGATACCATCAACACCAATCAGGCTGATTCAAATCCAATTTTATAGGACAATTATGTGGAGTATAATAAACTATAAGCGCATTGAAGTAGAAATATAAATGAGAACAGCAAAGTATTTTGGATCTAATTTCACTTCCTATAGACAAAAATATCACAAAATATAACCCATAGTGTGTCAGTGTCAATCCTTCAGTGAATACTAAGGGAATAAATGAACAGGAATAAATAAGTAACTAATGATACGAGGAAAAAGGGACAGAAGATAACGGAAGCACAAAGATAAATCACAATACAATAACTGGAGTCAGTATAGAGGCAATTTACGCTGGAGAATGTTTCTCTGTTTCAACTCCTCAGCAGAAGGTCTCTGGCTCAATCGCCTACAGACAAAAAACAAACCAAAAACACCCCTATTATTAATATATTCTTTAATTACATTTAAATAAATAATACTTAAATATATACATTTAAATTAAAAAATATGTAACTAATTATTTATATACAGCCAGAAAATATATGTACACACACAGCATATATACATATATATACATGTATAAAAAAATATGTATGTATCCAGATGTCTTGTTTCTAGTTGGTTCTTCTTGCACTGACTATAAACCGATGGCTGATTCATAGCGGTGTTCTTATTCAGTAAATCAGTTATGGGGGTGTGTGTAGCTGAGAGGGCTATTACCGTGTGAGTGCGGTACCAATCTGTGTGCGGATGGCCTCCCACTGCTCCTTGCTCTGCCACGACAGACCCATGTGCTCTACTTTGGCCTGCCTCTCAGGAGCCTGCCTGTCTGGGGCAGAGGGCCGACTGCTCAACTTCAGCGCCAATGTGTCCTTCCTCTTCACCCTGCTGGCCAGAGCACCTGCAGCGAGCAAACACACATGCGCACATGTAGTCAGTCAGAAGTTTTGGCTCTCTTTTATATAGACAGATGTCTGAGTATACGATCTTGCTAAAAAATGAACTGTAAAAAATTAACAGACAGCAGAAGGCGCTTTCAGTTTGCCAACACTGGAATAAATGTAACAAATATATTCAAATACAACTTTTCACAGTATTAATGTTGCTACTGTTTTTCTGATCAAATAAATGCAGCCTTTGTGAACAAAAGAGACTTATATGCAATATAAAGTAAAAAAAAGCTGTTAACATACTTGGTGGGCTGTCGTCGTCATCATCCTCATCTGATTCGTCATCCTTGTATAGCACAGGCCCATCCGAGTCGCTCTCCTCCGGCCGTTGATCTTCCTCGTCTTCCTCCTCCTCGCTGCTGTTGTTTCCTTCAGGGATGACGCTGACGCTCAGATCCCCCACCAGGCATCTGCGGCTTCGAGGCTCGAGATCTGGCTGGGACTGAGGGGATGGGAGGTGAACAGGTAGAGGTTCTTCATCATCGTCTTCGTCGTCCTCTTCCTCCTCATCGTCATCAGAATAGTCATCTTCATCCCTGCACAAATAAAAATCTATTTCACACAGGATATATATACATTTAAATGTACTGTTTTTAATGGAGGGTTCAAGCAGCAGCAAGATTATAAAAAGGAAGCGCAGAAAATTTAAGACAATATTTATAGAAGTTAATAAAAAATAAATAAAAGTTAATAAAACGGTTGTTATAAAACTGATGTGATGTGATGTTTTGTCAGAAAAATTTCTGGGGACCATATGGAAAAATATATATGTAGTATATTATTTTCCTTTGAGAGGTTTCAAATAATGGAAAGTGTGTCTCAACATAGGTTTAGTAATATAAGCTGGCTTTGTAATTTTTAATTTTAATTTTTTATAAATAATTGTAACTGTTGCTTAGTAAAGATATTTTTCACATTCAATGCACAGGCTCAATTTATTTTGTCATATTTATATGTATATTCTGCTCCTTACACACACACACACACACACACACACACAAAATAAAACTACACCTAACAGAGAATTTGGCTTCAGCAGTAAAGTTTGTTGGAATGTAACGTATACAAATTATATTTAATATACATAGATGATCCGTTCACAATAAGAACTATAATATGTATCTACAAACTACAGTGAATTTTCATCTCATACAAACTTTAACACCATTACTAAGTTTTTAAGTGTTTCTTTATTTTCTAAAAGAATGCTCAGCATCAAAACAATATTTGAAATCATTTATTTTAACTTTTGATTGGCAGCTCTATTAATAAGTATAGAAAGTGCCCAGATTTCACTCACAGTTTGAGAGGCTGGATGGTGACTGGCAGTGGGCGGCTGCCCTGGTACTCCGGTGGTGTCTCAAACAGCAGTGAGTGGGCACGCTGGGAGCCATCTGGGTGTGGGAGAGTGGGTCCCGGGCTACTGAGCGCCCTCTGGATCATAATGTGTAAGGGAATGGGGGCTTGACGGGCTGGCGGTTCCTCCGGTGGGCTGGGGGGGTCAAAGTGGACAGGGAGTGGCTGGGGCAGGGGGTAGGGGTAGGAGTGTTGGTGGAGGAGATGATGGGTGTGGGCCCGTGGAGGGGAAGGGGGAGTGTGTGTGGGGAGAGGTGGGGATGGTGGAAGAGAGGGCAACTGATAGCCCCCGGGGATGTTGGCCCTGATGTCCTCGGACAGAATGGAGGGAAGGGAGGAAATGGTCAGAGGGGAGTCCTCTGCATTGCGTTTGGTGACAGGCGTGGTTCTTTTTGGGGGCATGGGGGGCGAGGGCTTGGCCGGTACTAGGTTGGTGCCTCCTTGTGTGAGTTCAGCTGTGGTATATAAAAAAAAAAACAATTAAAAAAATTGTAAATGTAAGGAACAGTTTCAAACACACTGCGTTTAAAATTTACTGTAATATTACTCAACAGAATTAAAGGAACAGTTCACCTAAAAACTATAATTCTGCCATCATTTACTCATCCTCATTCCATTCCAAAACTGTATGCCTTTCTTCCATGAAAGTCGAAAGGAGGACAAATGAATCTTGTCAATGAATTGAGATCACAAAACCAGTCAAAATAATTTGTTCTCAAGTTCAACTCCCCGACTCATTAATTCAGCTCCCTGGAGCAGTATTGTTATTTTTAGGTGAAACTAAACTATTAAAAATCATTTTCCTTACAAAGCTGAAATAAAACAAATATAAATATTAAATGAAAAGTTTAAACTTAAATGCAATTTTAAAATGTTGCCTTGGGAACTAACAGTATCAGTTGTAAATTAAAGCTAAAAAATATAAAAAATGACGACAAGCACATCATTACTATAGAATTTTAACTTAAATATAAAAATAAATGATCATTCAAAATAATAATAAACATTATAATATAAAAATCATACTGAAAAAATACTGCACAAAAGAACATCAGTCAAAATGGCTTTCCATCTGTTCCATCTTAAAGTTAATGTTTGCTTTTAAAATTCAATTTTAGATTATTTCAAATTTAAAATTGGACTACATTTATAAAGTGTTCTTGTATCCTTTTTGAAGTCTGAAAACTCAACGTAACTGTATGGTTAAAATCATTCAGCACAGGTTTGGAATGAGATGAAGGAGTGAGTAAATGTCAGAAATTTCATTTTTGAGGAACACTGCGTTAAAAAGTTTTCATATTTCAGATAAGTGATATATTAGTCGAATCAAATGGCTCCCATCCCGACTTTCCAACAACGTCACCAAAGACCAACTTATTCTTATAGAACAATCTAAGCAAGCAAGTTCACTGACAAAAAGCCATGTGTCTGTTAAATCAATGCATTCAGAAGCCCATGTCTCATGACAAAAGACATGGTGCAAGTAATAATGAAGCACAGCAGCCAAACATTCTTTTTGTGAGAAAGCATAAACTAGACAAGCTAACTGCACGTTTAAGCATGTTAGGGTTAGCCTAGCTTCCTCTCTACAAATCAAACGCATGAATTTCAGCTCTAAATCGAAGCAACCCACAGGCTTTCAGCATGTGATGAGGTGGATGGATTCAGTCCTTGTTCTCGAATCTCACAGCTGCTTGTGGAGCAACTGTCGCCTGGAGTATCTTACATGAACAACATATGCTAGCATCTGCTCCAGCAGTGATGGCTAAGATCGCCGCAATTCCACAGGGGGCCTTCTAGCCATTTAAACACCTGTTAATAATGTGCCCACGTGCTTCTTGAAACTCTAATGCCCAAAACATGCAGTTTTGCAATTGAGAATGTGAGTGAGAGTGAAGGAGAGGAGAAGCAGCAGCAAAGGGGGCATGTTAGAGGCTATAGCACACACAGCAGCAGATGAAGGACGCAGCTTTGCCGACAGCCCCGGCATCGACGTTTACCTGTGTGCATGCCTCCTGCCCGCCGGCAGAGGTAGACAGGCAGGGACAGGTAGACGTCACGGTCACCCTCACGCTTCCAACAGGACCAGTAGAGAGGGAAATCACTGCCGTCACCTCCATGCAAGGTGGAGGCTGGCGGGGGACAAAAACACACAGTCCCCGGGTATCAGACAACACATATCTTTACAAAGCAGGGACGACTTATTCCTCTAAATGACTGTAAACATCACACCAGTGTGCATGACGGTGACACTATTCACACACAAGGTTTTTAAGGTCAACGTGAAGTCAAAATTGACCCCATTTGTTTTCCTATTTCCCATTTGACATTCCTGGTATTACTGTGAATCATTCATCAGTGCTGGTTACTTTACAGAAAAAATTGTTCCTAATATCTAATCAAAATATTAAATGGAACAACTTTCCTTTTCTGGTGATGTCACTTCGGCCACGTGTGTATCCACTTGTTAAGTCTGGCTTCACGCTTCTCATAAAAGGCTGTTGAGATCATACTCTCAGTAGAAAAAGAGGCTTGGACCCGGCAGTATTCGTCATCATTACTTTAAAAGTGGATTGGATTACATTAACCAACAGCCAAACTGATAGCTACTGGTTTTAGGTATTCACCAACCTTTTAGGCATTTCACACAATTTGTCAAGTTTTAAAATCGATTGTGTTATTTATAAATTTTTTCCTCATTTTAATTTTTAATTGGATACTTTAATTTTACTTGGAAATGTCTCACATTATGAAAGTTAAATGGGTGGCAAATGGAAATTCACGTTGACTTTAAATGCGTATGTGAGATAAACAACCAGCTAAAGCGATAGATATGAATACCTAGATTATCCTTAAACCTCAACAGCATCTTTAACACGTTAGGTTGAACTAGCTACCAACTCTCATTAAAGCAACAAAAATGCCACAGCACTATGCAACCAACCATGTTATACACTCACCTAAAGGATTATTAACACCTGTTCAATTTCTCATTAATGCAATTATCAAATCAACCAATCACATGGCAGTTGCTTCAATGCATTTAGGGTCCTGGTCAAGACAATCTCCTGAACTCCAAACTGAACGTCAGCATGGGAAAGAAAAGTGATTTAAGCAATTTTGAGCGTGGCATGGTTGTTGGTGCCAGACGGGCCAGTCCGAGTATTTCACAATCTGCTCAGTTACTGGGATTTTCACACACAACCATTTCTAGGGTTTTCTAGGTACAAGGAATGGCGTGAAAAGGAAAAAAACATCCAGTTTGCGGCAGTCTTGTGGGTGAAAATGCCTTGTTGATGCTAGAGGTCAGAGGAGAATGGGCCGACTGATTCAAGCTGATAGAAGAGCAACTTTGACTGAATTAACCACTCGTTACAACCGAGGTATGCAGCAGAGCATTTGTGAAGCAACAACACGCACAACCTTGAGGCGGATGGGCTACAACAGCAGAAGACCCCACCAGGTACCACTCATCTCCACTGCAAATACGAAAAAGAGGCTACAATTTGCACGAGCTCACAAAAATTGGACAGTTGAAGACTGGAAAAATGTTGCCTGGTCTGATGAGTCTCGATTTCTGTTGAGACATTCTGATGGTAGAATCAGAATTTGGGGTAAACAGAATGAGAACATGGATCCATCATGCCTTGTTACCACTGTGCAGGCTGGTGGTGGTGTAATGGTGTGGGGGATGTTTTCTTGGCACACTTTAGGCCCCTTAGTGCCATTTGGGCATCATTTAAATGCCACGGCCTACCTGAGCATTGTTTCTGACCATGTCCATCTCTTTATGACCACCATGTACCCATCCTCTGATGGCTACTTCCAGCAGGATAATGCACCATGTCACAAAGCTCGAATCATTTCAAATTGGTTTCTCGAACATGACAATGAGTACTGTACTAAAGAAACTGTACTAAAATGGCCTCCACAGTCACCAGATCTCAACCCAATAGAACATCTTTGGGATGTGGTGGAACGGGAGCTTCGTGCCCTGGATGTGCATCCCACAAATCTCCCTGCAAGATGCTATCCTATCAATATGGGCCAACATTTCTAAAAGAATTCTTTCAGCACCTTGTTGAATCAATGCCATGTAGAATTAAGGAAGTTCTGAAGGCGAAAGGGGGTCAAACACAGTATTAGTATGGTGTTCATAATAATCCTTTAGGTGAGTGTAGATACTAACACAAATGGTGTCAAGCAAGACCTATGTACAATATCTGCTCTTATAATGCAGCAGAGCTACAGTCTGGTGGCTGCATTTTAACATAAAGATCTGGATCGTTCCAGTGTACCGAGACTCAGCACATGGTTTCCAAGCAGTAAAACAACACACAAATGAGATGTACGGTTGTGAAGTGAACTTCTCATATGTTTTAACAAACACGTTTAATGGACAAATTCTCCCAAATGAGAAAGAGTTCCCATGAAATTGGAACAAGCATGCCTTTTGTTTTTCCGCAATACCTTGGGACAAACGACAAATCCAAGATAATCCAAGCATAAATGAAAACATTGTTTTTAGTAATAACTCAGTTTCTCGCAATCAAAGACTATTATCAAGTTGATCAGCTTAATGGTCAGGGCCCCAAAAGAAAAAAAACTGGCTCGGCAAGAAGAGAACAGCAGAAGTGCATTACATACATGGATAAGATCTTCAGATGTATGCCATGGCACACATGTACACGGTTTTAATGCAGCACTGCATGTCACAATGTCTAAATGCTTAAAAAATATATTAAAAGTAATAATGGTCATAGAATTCTTGTTAAAAATGCTCTAACAAACATATAAGCAGCAGTGTGGTCTGTACGAGACGCTATAGTGTGTGCCAGTAGGTTTGTTTTGAATATTAGCTAGAATATTAAAAAATCTTTCAAACTACGCTAATACACAGTTACAAACCCAGACAGAAATTTTTAATACTGCAATCTTTATTTAATAAAGGATAGGTTGTCACAGTATCTAACAACTGTGAAATTGAAAGTATCTGAAGAATACTGAAATTCCCATTTTAATTCTAAGCTGTTTTGACTTCCCTCACTGAGCATTTTATTAATTTCCTCATTTGCATCATTTGTTTGCCTAAAACACATGTGCTTCCACTGTTGGTCAGTTGTTCCTGACTTTTTACAAAAATATTTAATACTTAAAGGCGAGTCATCAGTGGTGATTTGCAGCACAGTATTTTTGTACAGACGTGTCCTTACTATCCATTCCCAAATCTACACCCATGTCTGTGCGTTTAATAGGGAGAATTAATTATGAGAATGTGATCAGTGAGCTCGCATGAGGAAGCGAATGAATTGTGGCTAGTAATTTCACTGTCTTTTATAAGGGGTCATATTATTTATGTTATGACATATCTGAGACCACTCACCCAACATTGCGGGGTGGTTGCTGCGGTTGATTGGCTTGGGTGGAGGGATAGGGGGGTGTTTGGTGGGCTGGGCTGGGACGTTGCCCATAGAGGATGGTGCTGAAGAGGTGGTAAGGGGGGTGCTGCTGGAGGCCTGTGTGTTGGCGCCAGCCGAGGACACGTTTCGTAGCGGTTTTCCAGCTGTGCTGACAGCTGAGGAGGAGGAGGAGGAGTTGGAGGAGGAAGAGGAGAAAGCAGATGCAGGGTTGTTGGCAGGAGTGCGGGGCAAGCTGTCAGCACCAGGTTCTGCTGTGGAAGTCATCAGCCATTTTGGTGGCATGACGGACTGCTTGGGGGGCAGAGGTTCCCGCAGTGTGTCCCTCAAACCCTCGGAGTTCGGAATGTATTGACTGCTGTCAGACTCTGTAAGAGAATAAATAATATACAGAAAAACTAATTAAAATGCTTATTCGGTGTTATGTGCCTCATAATAACTCAAGCTGATCAGAAATGAGTGCTGTTTAATACTTCTAAGATAAATTTCACATCAAAAACTCTGATTCAGCGATTCAAGTGTTGCTACTGTAAACTAAAACTAACTAATAACCATATAGTTGTAGTTTATTGAAATAAAGATAGAAAATCAATTATAAATAACATTTAAAAAACTGGTCTCATAGCAAGCCGCTTAAATGGTTAATGGTTAAGTTTTTTCTTTTTTTTAAGTGACAATTTAATTTCAGTATGTCAAAAAGAATATTAAGCTAAATACATTTCTTATAAAAACTACATTGCTTTAAACATGAAGCAACATTTGATTAGTGACTGAATAATTTAAATGAAAACTGTATCATCAGTCCTAGTGGAGGGTCAAATCTGTCTCAGAATGTTCACTTTGATGAGGATTGAGGTGACTGTGGTTTATTAATTAGGAAAGAACAGGAGAATTTAGCTTAGCTGAGCTCAGTTCCTAAATAAGAACCTTAGCTGGAGCAGAACCCATGGGAACACAGACACTTGTCTCTCTCTAGTTGGCCCAACAGGAGGTGAGGAAGTGATGGTGGAAGTGTGGAGAACAAAGAACAGGAAGGTGGAAAGGGAACTAGAGAAAAAGATTAGAATTGATGCTACAAACCTCGTCTTGCCCTTGCCTCTTCGACAGACGAGTGGCGAGGAAGCGTTGGCTTCCAGTCCGATTCGGGGCGAGTCCTGCGTCCATCCTCAGAGGGGGCTTTCATTAGCCCAGGCCTCTTGTCCACTTCAGCATGCAGTCTTCCTCCATGTCGGATATCATCCCCTTGCCAGGCCAGATTAGATTTCCAGTCCTCTGTCCCAACAGACCAACCACTTCTCCTGCCATCATCCTGATTGGAGGCCCGGGGACCCAATGCTCCGCGATGATCCCCGTCAGAAGGGGCACGACCTCTGCGGTCATCGGGCTGGGGCAGCCAGACAGGGTTGACTCTAAATTCAGACTCAGAGGGCGAGTGTATCTGCTCTAGCCCAAGACCTCCACCACCTCCCACAGGCAGAGTGTGACCGTTCTTCACATAAGGCGTCTTGTGGCCGTGGGCCTCACCAGATTCTGAAAACAAAGAGGGAACCAAGAAAAAAAAAATACAAAAAACACCATTAAAGAAGCACATATGACTTTTGTGCTAAATTCTGTAATGTTTTCTGAAAACACAACAATATATTTGCGTCAGAAAAAAAAAAAAAGGAAAAAGGAAATACTATTTTTATTTTCTCCTCTGTTGTGTGTCTGAAATCTCATTCATATCATGGTGCATCAAGATGTATCACACCAGGTATGACATCAATAATGCTAAATAACATTGGACTGTATGTCTTAGGACCAATTTTATTGTGCCAAATGTCAAAATGTTAACATTCATGGGACTTAAGAGCTAAAGGTAAAGTTTCCAATGCAAAAGTAATTTATGACTTCACAACAATTGGAATATACTGCAAAATCCACATGAACCTCTGTTATGATGCTTTTTGGAGTTTCACAGCCACGGGTCACTATTCACTTTAATTGTAAAGAAAAAAAAAAGAGCTCCTTTTGTGTTATATTGTGGAATAATGTCTTAAAAGTTTTGAGTTTTCATTACCTTACTGAAAATATATATAATTAATATTTTTTATTATGTAGTAAAAGTTTTCCACAGGCATAAAAGGCATTTGAAATGCACTGTGAATATTAACAAAAGAACACAGGAAGTGCACGTACAGAAACGACACGCTTCACCTTTTAAATACTGTTTTCAGTGAACAAATATTTATGTTTCTCTGAAAGCAACAGCCTTGCCAAAATTCTAAAGGATTTGCATTTTTATTTCTAACAGAGATCGGGTTTGCAAAATCCTTTCAAATCGGGTTAGAGTCTAACGTAGTTTGCTTCTGAATCTCAATGAGCCTGTAGCTCCGATTAGCTCTGAAGTAAAGGTGGGGTCTCCTCACACATCTCTCAGAGGTTACTCAAATAAATGGGCCTCTAAAGCAGCCAGTTCACAGTGCATGACTTTTTTAAAAGCTTTTAGCTGCAAGGCACAATTTGCTCCACTTTCTTGTCTTAAGAAAAACTGCATGTCATTTCCTTCCCAAAATATGAAGAGTCAAAAATAGGTATCAAATTGAAAACTGCCTCAAAACTGCAGATTTCATCTCCGCTCCCCTGACTGCTATCGCATTAACATGGCTGAGAAGATATACAACCTCACTGAGCTGTCTGTCTGTCTCTACCATGAAGAGAGACGATGCACTAAAATTAATGTATAGCACATGTATCAAAAGAGCTGAACTGTGATTCAGCAGTAATGTATGCTGCACATCAGTAAGCAAGGGAGATATTCCTAATTTTTATATTTTCCTTTGAGGCCCCGAGTTTGCTTCTGTTGGTATGTCTAGTATCCACAAAGACCACAAATCACAATAATGTAAGAAATACAGTGAGACCACTCAAACCCTGACACACTCATGTTCTATGGACTTTTAGAAAATGACTCTCTTAAAACACTGTTTACCGTATTTTTTGGACTATAAGTCGCACCTGAGTATAAGTCGCATCAGTCCAAAAATATGTCATGATGAGGAAAAAAACATATATAAATCGCACTGGACTAGAAGTCGCATTTATTTAGAACCAAGAAGCAAGAGAAAACATTACCGTCTACAGCCGCGAGAGGGCGCTCTATGCTGCTCAGTGTAGACTACAGGAGTACAGAGCATCATAGAGCGCCCTCTTGTGGCTGTAGACAGTAATGTTTTCTCTTGGTTCATTTCTCTCGGTTCATGTCAAATTAAATTTGATAATTAAGTCACACCTGACTATAAGTCACAGGACCAGCCAAACTATGAAAAAAAAGTGCGACTTATAGTCCTGAAAATACGGTATTTACTATCACTAATATACTGTAATATCTAACAGTGTCCAACTATTAGTCAGTTACATTTTAGTTTCAACAGGTACATTTCTCACAGGATAATATTTTCATTTTATAATTTTTCCTGAATCAACAAATTTATTTTCCATCTTTTACAAATTATGCATTCTATTTGTCAAGATATCATGATGTAACCATCATTTAAGGAACAAAATTGCAAACTCCGAATTTCTTACAGTAGCCAGCATTTTATGCATTTTATGAGGTTTGATAAAAAATTACAGTTTTAATGTAAATAAAAGACAAAAATATTATGGGCAACATTATTGTTTTTTTTTTAAACAACATAACTGATGGACAGGCATGTGTAAAAATGTACATAATTAAATAAATATTGAATTGGTTTATTATTATTTCACTCTTTTTTTTTAAGATAATAATAGGTTCTGGGTGTGGAGAAAAACAAACAAACAAACATCTACACATAAAAAGCACTTTGAAAGAGGCAAATTTGTTAGTTCGTAAAGTTCATTAAAACTAATTAATAAAGTGTCCAAAGTTAAATCCATAGTTGTTGTTTGAATGTACGCACACACAAAAACAGTTTTTATTTAAAGCTAGTTATAAATTCTGTAACCCAACCCTTACCCTAATAGAAAACTTGCTGCATTTTGTATAATATAAAAAGGACAACAACAACAACACTATTTACTCTGTTGTCTAGAAATGGTATAAAAAACAAAAGACATCACCAAACAGAGGTTGTGCCAGGTTTCGCTTCAGGGAACAAACTTCTTGGTACAAAATATGGTTAAGAAAGCCTGAGGTGCACGCGCACACACACACACACACACACACACACACACACACACACACACACACACACACACACACACACACTTCTCTCTCCTACCATTGTCAGGAAGCTCCTTGAGCACCCCCTGCTCGATCAGTTCCTGTCTTGGCCTCCTCATCGACATCTTTCTTTCCAAAACTGTAGGGAGAACAAAAAACACTATATAAAAGAGAAACTCACAGTGGCACATTTTTATCTACACCTTCATTGTTATTAAAGCCATAATGAAAACATTCAGTGTTCATGGAGTTAACAGACATTAAAAGACATCAATAATAAACCAATATAAGGACAACTGTGTTTATTTTTGTATGTTAAACATTTTAAGGACTGCGTTGAGTTGGTATTTGATTTCAGAGATCAAGTCTTCAAGTAAAACCAGTTGTGACTACTGGGTAAAGTGATTTTTAAATCATCTCATTATTGTTTAAAACATCTGAGAAAACATTAATATCAGCAAAGGAAAAAAAACATTAACAAACATTAGGGTGTGATTTTAAGGGGGAAAAAAAAGTCAAGGAAAGGAAAGCTATTTTCCAACACAAACATGGAGAAAAGAACAAAGGACCTTCTGAAGTTTCCTTAAACTTCTCGCTGCTTTTCTTCTTCCTCCACTTCCAGGGTCTGAAGATCTTACCCAGGGTAGAGAACTTGCCCTTGCGTTTGGGAGGAGGGGTGCTGTCCCCTGCCGTGCCCCCCTCGCTCCCTGTGCTGCTGTGCTGCTGGTCACCTTCATCATCTGGAGAAGAGACAGAAAAGTAGGCCTTGGGTCAGATGGTTTACGTAACTCAAACTTAGTGTTTACGTAAGCATGTTTTATATAGCATGCCACATCAGGATGAATTATAATATTGTGTAACATCAAACACGCATGACAAACATACTGTCCCCCTTATATGCTGCGGTGTCCTTAGCACTGTCTTGGATCCAAACACGCCCTCATGCACAAAATACTTGATACCACAACCCTTCTCCAACCTCAATATCAAAACATACTAAACTGCTGAGCCTCCTTACAGGCACTATTGTTTTAGACCCCAACGCAGAGTGTTTTCTGGCGACTCTCGTGAGAAGACGAGCGGATCCCCATTGCAGACCGCAATCACATCTCAGCATGGTGAGCTGCTTCCCCACACATACAGCACTGTTAAACCTCTGGAGTCTAAGGGTTTTTTTGGGGCCTGGAGAAGTTTTGTCATGTCCTGACATTTGTGCTTTTTTCAGTTTCTTATACAAATCTAAATGGCTAAAGTCTAACCTCACTGTAATCAACACATACTGGGCTATAATAATATGTGAGCAGCATGTGTGTACATTATTATTTTTGAGAAGAAAAAAAATTATGCGTGGTTAGAGAAAAAATAAAAATGTTAAAACACTTGAATAAGGCCATCAAACACAGACTTACTTTATTTTTGTATTTTTTTGTTTATCTTACTTCAGCCGCTACGGGTGATCACACCAATAACTTGTAATTTTTACAAGAATATCAGAATCATGCAATGAGCAAGTCTGCGTTTATAGGACACTTAATAATATCACATCAGTTTGTGCTTTTAGAATCGCCGAATCTGCTAAGGTGGTTCCATCACACCTGCAGCGGAGACCTGAACCAGGAAGTTGGTCACCAGATAACACGGTAACCAGTTAAACCGTAACACCGGAGAGCACCAGACAGTAGGTTTTCCTCGGAGGTGCTCGTGTATCACAGTTGTGCTGCCGTGGTACACCATAAACGTTTTTGCAAAAGGAACAAAGGACTATTTTATTTGGCCTTTGTTTAAAGTATTCCCATACTTTTGATAACCGCGGCCTCTGTTTTTGTGATAGAATGCAACTTTCTCCATTCCCAGGAGCAGAAGCCGCCATTACGCGAGATGTAAACAATGTGACGCATCGACACGTCGTTCAATTTTAATGTTCTTGAATGATATCCACCGTTTAGGCACCAGTACTGTTTTAAAAGTATCGATATGGCACCGGTATCGTAAAAAAAGCAAATTGATACCCAACCCTACTAATACGGTGTTCCCCATTACTACATTTTAGTGTGTGAATGCATCAGCCTACCTGGACTCCAGCTGCCATGGCAACTTGTTTGAAAGCAGCAAGCCATACAAGTGTCTACTTCCTTTCCTGTTTGGCGTCTCCAAATCAAGAGGTGAAAATGCTGAAATAGGAGTATGAATGGAAAAGCGATAGTCCTGTAGCACAATAAGATCTAAAACATACCATATATCCAACAGTTCAGATGGAAGACCGAGTCAGGGAGTGTCACAACTCCAAAAGTTTCTTGAGTACACAAGTGTAAAAGCCAGAATGTCTCACAAAGGGAAACACCTGAAAAGAGCTGCTCCTGTAGACAGCTGCGAAACACCAGCAGTCTACCACAAATCTATGATCAGATCCTAAAAGCACAGTCGATGAGGGTCCCAGCCTTTGGAAAGACAATCAGTGAATGACGCACATCCACTGAGTTTGGTGAGAAAACAGACAAATGTGTTACGCAGATACCATCCAGCTGCATTAAAATTGAGCGTGAGCAGCCTGAGTCTAAATATCAGCCCTTAATGGATCAGACATCACTAACAGCGGTGAGACTAGTAGGAAACAAATCTGGATGACAGGGCTCCAAATGATATGCCGTAGCGCTAAAGATGTCACTTAGAGTACCGAGAGTGAGGTGTTTAAAGAACGAAAGGCTGTGCATTTATGGCAGGGAGAGATTCAGATTGCCTTGGAAAACAGAGGGGGGCGAGGCCTGGGAAACAGAGGGAGGAAATGGCACTCCACCCTGATCCTGACTCAAGGGGTGAGGGGGGTGGCGGCATGGGGTGGAAGAGAAGAGAACTGAAAATGACCCCCTCCCATAGTCCACCGCAGCGTGAAATGGAAAGACCTACAATGGCAGATAAAACAAACTCAATAAACATCAATAAACATATGTCGAGTCCAGGCTAAACAGATGTGCTTTTATTTCTGATTTGATAACTTTATTTTATCAGACAATGGATACTAACAGACTGCCGAGATGATCATATATGGATGTTTTCTTACGGTATTGCATTGGTACTTCATGGCATTGCAAAATTTAGGGGATGTTAATTCTAAAAAAATAATAAAAATTGACAGTCTTACGCACACGAAGGCTGCATTTTTTTATTTTGGGCAAAAATGCAGTAAAAACAGTTATATTGTGAAATTTTAGGGCAATTTCAAAATAACCGTTTTCCCTTTTAATACATTTTAAAATTTGTGCTGTTAAATGATTAATCGCATCACATAATTGTGTGTGTTACAGTATATATATATATATATATATATATATATATATATGTATATATATATATATATATATATATATATATATATATATATATATATATATATATATATACACACACACACACACACACACACACACATACACACACACACCCACGCATGTATACTGTATATTTAAGAACAAATTTATATATACATTATTCATACTCTTTTATACACTCACCGGCCACTTTATTATGAACACCTGTTCAATTGCTTGGTAAAAAAAATTGCTAATCAGCCAATCACATGGCAGCAACTCAATGCATGAAGACGACTTGCTGAAGTTCAAACTGAGCATCAGAGTGGGGAAGAAAGGGGATTTAAGTGATTTTAACATTTGGAATAGTTATTGGTGCCAGACAGGCTGGTCTGAGTATATCAAAAAATGCTGATCTACTGGGATTTTCACGCACAACCATCATGTCAACTCTAGGGTTTACAGAGAATATCCAAAAAAGAGAAAATATGGATTAAAAATGAATTAAAATAAACGTGTAAAATAAACATACTTATACTTTAGATGACAAAGCACTTTCACAAATAGATTAATATTTAATAAAAAAATATAATTAAAAAGGAAGTAACCAACAGGGCACTCAGTACTATGGGAAGTTTGTGTGCACTAGGAATATATTTTTCAAATAAAGCCAGGGTAACACTTATTTTACATACAGCACACAGAGAAAATGACATGAATATGGCAGTGTTTGAAATGATTAGAAATCAGGAGTTTAAAGTTAAAAGCATTCAATTAACACAGACCGACCGTCACACAGAAAACATGCTTGATACAAATGCACACTTCACAAGATCTCACAGCTGGATTCGACTAAGTTTGCAAGGTTTATGAAATTAAATGGTCATTAGCCATTCAAAGATTTGCTTAAATGAAATAAATGCATATTTGCCTAATCCTGACGGCAAATGAGAAAGTATAATAATGTTTGCCTTTCTATTATTATTAGCAATCTTTATAATACTTTTTTTTTATACATGAATTCCTTTGTTTAACCATTCTATCTGATTATTAGATAGATTTCTATCCATATTAGACAGAACTGTTTACAACGACGGCCAACAAGAGGGAAAATGTGAGCACTGTGCGCCTTTCTCAGCTCTGTCAAAATGCCTCGAACACATCGACCAAGCAGAAAAACTTAACGGCCGATGCCAATATTTGAAAAATGCCAAATATAATCTCAGACTGGTTTCTTGAACATGACAATGAGTTCACTTTACTCAAAAGGACTCCACAGTCACCAGATCTCAATCCAATAGAGCAGCTTTGTATATTGTATTTGTATATATATTTTTAATTATATATAAATATATAAAATACATGCATGCTTGCTTGTGTAATTATGTATGCATAATAAATATACACAGTACACTACACACTCATATGATGTAAACAAAAACTTATATCAATCAAACAATTTATCGTTTGACAGCACTATTTAAAATATCATTTATTCCTGCAATGGCAAAGCTGAATTTTCAGAAGCCTTTGTTTTTAATCTTCCGTGTCACATGATCTTTTAGAAATCATTTAATATGCTGATTAGATAAGAAATATTTCTTGAGCATCAATGTTGTGCTGCTTAATATATTGTGGAAACAATAATAATTTTTTTTTTTTCAGGAATCATTTCATAAAGTAGGCCCCACACCGAAAAAAAGACAACACAAAATAGAGACAATTATTAATTTCTGAAAAAAAAAAGTATTTTCTAAAAACCTTTAGATAAACTTTAAGTAGAAAAATGTGTGGTATATGTATCATTTCATGAGGTAGCTGCCGATACCCAGCCCATAACACTCCAAATAAAGCTAGAGCTGGACAAAACCAGTTCTTCCCACAGAAAGATGCCAGTACTTTCAAAAGATATTTAACTGTTTCTCAAAGGATGTGGCATTGACTGCTTTTTCCACTACAACGAGTTCAGCTTACCCTCTATTGACCCAGTGATTTGAAGGACCTCTCAACTACATTACCTAACCAGACTGAAATAATCAAGCACTTAAGCAGAACAGCAAGAACTCAAAGCCATTTTATACAGCCTGATACATCACATACACTAAAACACAATCCAATTGTCTTCCAAAGAGTGTCTCACACTGTTTTTGCAAAGTCCCCTGCATTCTGTGGCCCACCACGAAGCATTTTTTAACACATCTTATGTTAAACTGGTCATTATGACTGATTAGTTGACTTGTTGGTAAGGTAACCCTGCAAATAGTAAAACATTGTACATTTGTACATTCAACTCCAGAGCCAGAGGCTTGAGGTGTACATGCTTAGCAGATGAGAGGAGTGTGTAGGCAGTTGTGTTGTCGGAAATAAGGCCGGCATTCAGCCTGGAGCAGCTCGTTTCATTATGTAACAGTCTGTCTCCGCAGGGAGAAACCAAGAAGAGTCAATCACTGCCCTGCAACTACACACCACCCCCTTATGCATTGCTATATATGCACAAATAACTACAGTCTCTCATTCTAGATAGTCTTGTTGAACTATTTAACGTATAGCTCTAAAAACTGAGTTTCAAAAAAAAAAAAAATACTTATGAAAAATTCATCAAATCAATTGGTCAATGAGCTGCCTGAACAACTTTGACTTATCAGCTATAAGAGAATCAGATGTTTCTCTTAAGGGGCTTTTACATAAGATGTATTCTTGCAGTCACATGCAGAGCAAACTAATTCAAAAACACAAACACAGCTCAACAAATTAACAGATTGAGAGAACTTGAAAAAGCATATAAAAAAAAACTTAAAACTTGGACGAAATGCTCAAAATACCACTTAAGACAATACAAAGGCAAGAAGAAAACTAAATATATATGACTGTGGTGTAGTGTATGGTAGTACATTATGGGCATAAATAGATATGCCCTGAATTTTTCAAGGTTTTACTGTGCAAACAGCTAATCTGTCGATTTTACTGTTCGACAGCTAATAAATAAAACATATATAAATAAATAAATAATTTTAAATGTATTCAGGTGTTATGAATATTTATTTATGTTTTTAGTTTTTATGTTTAGTTTTTATATTTATGTTGTTAGTTTTCCAGTGGCTCAAGTGGTAGAGCATTGCATTAGCAGTGCAAGGTTGTGGGATCGATTCCCTGGTAACACGGTAGGTAAAAAAATATTAGCCTGAATGCACTAAGTCGCTTTGGATAAATTGCATAAATGTAATATTTAATTTCAATTTAATTATATAATTGGAATATTGCAAATATTACTTAATTATTAGATAAACTTAAATACATTTAACATCGGATATAATAATAATCATCATCAAAAATTGTAATTTAAATGTATTAATTAAAACTATACAGTATGGTTGTAGGGCATTATTGTTCCCCATTTGTTTCTGAGGTTAAGCTCCAATTGAGCATGTTGTAGGGATAAAAAGTTTCAGATGCTTCCAGCAAACTGACATTTTGCCACATAGAGAAACCACTGGAAACAAGTACAATGTCGGCAGAGGCAACAGTGAGCGGAGTCCACTGAGAAAACAAAGATGCCTGTATTGTGACATGAAACCTAGCCGTGCTGTTTGGCTGAAGAACAGTAAAGACTTGATAGCTTCCTCTGTGCAGTAACTGAATGTCAGCTGCGCTTTGTCTCCTTGCTTGTCGTCACTATCGGTGGTGTCTCACACCCTGCACTGGGGGAAACATTACAAAGACCATCAGGATTCAGACTTCAGGCTGTTCTCCACGAACAGAGAAAGTGTCAACCTGAAGAACCATTGTAAATAAAGATACATGGCATTTTGAGACTAGCTCAACTTCTATATAAACTAGTGACCAGAAACAAAAACAGAGGAAAAGTTTGGGTTTCAACCATGTTTTCAAAGTCAGTGTTGATATTTTGTGTAATAAGGATGCTTTGCCTCATAAATTACATACAGTAAACACTTCAAAAGCAAATTTCATATTAAAAAAAAGAACAATATAGGATTTCTATCTTTTGACTTGTGTTTATCTACTACACAGAGAAGAACAAAGAATTACCACCAGATGACAGTCAGCACAGTTAATAATCACAGCCGCCAAAAAGATACAGTTCCTGTGACTTCACACGCAATGTGAAGTCATGCGAGTTCAGGAAAGACAGAATGCTGAAGAATGTCTGCACAGATACACAAAGACCGCCGCCGCTCTCCCGCTCGTTGTTTCCTTCCACTCACAGCTGAGACCCACTGCTGAATCATAACCAGTTCCTGCTGTGCTGAAGTCAAGCTGAGGTAATGCTTGCTGAAATTAACACTCCTAAAACCTAGTGAGCCGCCTCACTGCTTACTGCCTACACTGGCATCTGCTTTCAGAGAGAGTTTCTTAACTGCCTTGGAACCTCAGAACTTCAAGTTTGCCATTAGCATGTTGTTAAGTTAATGAGCATAAAAGACTTCAAAAATACAAAGGAGCACTGAGCCTAAACTTTGAACAGTACTATATATATATATATATATATATATATATATATATATATATATATATAAATCAACAGTTTTGTAAACTGAATATAAATTCGTAAACAAATTAATAAATTGGATGTCACATTTTGTCATTTGGAAGCTTTACAGCCTTAATTCTCATTTCACTTTCATTACATTTAACAGAGTGGCTAGAATATTTAGGAATATTTATTGACTTTTCCATCAACAACATATTTTCACTGTCATGATTTTACCTTTTTAATCTTATATCTACTTCACAAACCTCAAAGAACACATTATACTGGTGTTTACCATTAGCAAGTTGTTAAGATAAGTGTAAGGTTTTAATGAGCATAAATATCCACCTTATTTTAACCAAGAGAGAGTACAGCACTTCTGGTGTCAGTCACTTTCATTTATTTTAGTTTCACAAAAGCACTCTGTTATGCTGCCTCATATTACTACCACTTTACTGGCCATCATATTATTTTAAATATACTTTTGTGATCATTATCACATTAGTTTGTAGTGAAAATAGTTTAACCGTTTACTGCACTTTGTTATACTTCTAGATTTTTACCCATAGAAGCTAATAAATTGGAATAAATTAGGGTAGTAGTACAAACAACACATAAATAATACCATTAATACCCTAAAATATAATAAATAAAATTACACAAATTTAAATACTAATTTTAAAAATAAAATAAATTTCTCAGTGCTTTGAAAGTCACCTTGGATTTTTTTTTTCATCTTGGAGTTCAGTGCATTTTGGGATTGCATTGTCCAAAAAGGACAGCCTATATGGAACATTGCAGCATGATTAGTCTTTTGGAACTACCTTAAAGTTAAAATACTATGTCCATAGGCTTTTTTTGACTCACCCAAGTGTGTGCAGGAGTTTTGAGGTGCAGTCTCTAGAGGGAACGTCTGTCCCATGCTCCGGCCCCAAAGGGCCTCTGTTTGCAGCTTCTGCTCAGGTGCACCCCAGTGGTGGCAATTCAGTTTCCCCAAAATCGTCTGCTTTTCCTTTCAGTTTCAAAGAATCTCTTTTCTGTCACCAAGCGTTGATCTCATGCTTCTTTCCTCCTTCCAAGCCAATGTTCCCAAACTCCTCTCTTCCTCTTCTTTGAGTGGTTCTCATACCAACTGCACTTCTTTTTTCCTCCACTCCTCCTTCTGCAACTGTCTCCACCCCCCTCTCCCTCTCTCACATGGGACCCTCCCTCCATACCACTTTCTCTCCCTCCACTTTGTAAATGAGCTTGCAAAGCAGACCAACATAGACACCGACGGATGCCTATCATTCCTTAAAGCAGAGGTCAAAGTGGAAAGTGAGTGTGAGTGTGCGCATGCACATGACTTTTAATGAAAAGCAAAGAAAAAAGAAAATGCTTCAAGGGAAGCTCTGCCAACGAAGGGAGAGATGGTATCAGCCAGGCAGACATTTGACTTTGTGGTTATAAACCAAGAGGGACTGATCACCAAAAAAAATCCAAAAACAGGTCATAATGTTCTCTGACATTACAAAGAACATTGATAACCTTCGAATATAATGTGCTCTTTGAGGTTTGTGAAGATGATAGAAGATAAAACAGACAAATATAGCTGATGGTGTTTAACCTAAAAGAAGTTAACCTACAAAATTAAATTCTATCATTTTTTCCTTACAGTCACAAAATCATGTCACCTTTATTTATATAGCGCTTTAAACAAAATACATTGCGTCAAAGCAACTGAACAACATTCATTTGGAAAACAAGTGTCTCAATAATGCAAAATGATAGTTAAAGGCAGTTCATCACTGAATTCCGTTATGTCATCTCTGTTCAGTTTAAATAGTGTCTGTGCATTCATTTGCAATCAAGTCAATGATAACATGTCAACTTAAATCTTCTATGCAATACATATGGGGAATATCATGGCCACTCCTTTTAATATAATGAAAGTAAATCGAGATTTAAGGCAAAAAAAAGCAACGTCCAATTCGTGAACAAATTGTACACTGGAGTTATTTTGACGAATTCACTGATCCAGTTGACAAAACTGTGGATTTGTACTGATCTGGTTTTAAAGTTCAGCTCAACTCAGTGGTCTGAAAACAACAATTAACAGCCCACTAGAAGAGAAGATTATTAGTCAAATATGATATACACTACAATTCAAAAGTTTGGGGTCAGTTAGAACTAATGATTTAAAAGTCTCTTTTCCTCACCGAGGCTGCATTTTTGATCGAAATTATGGTATTGTGATATAAAATAAAATAACTGCTTTATATTTATATACATTTTAAACATTATTGTAACATTTTAGCAGGCATTATTCCAGTTTTCAGTGTCCTGGGATCCTTCAGAAATCAATCTATGCTAATTTGGTGCTCAAGAAACATTTCTTATTATCATTAATGTTAAAAATAGTTGTGATGCTTAATATTTTTGTGGAAAGAGTGATAAAAACGTTTCTCTTCAAAATTATTTTAGGAACAAAGTTTTTCTAACACAGTAAAAGTCTTGTGGACTGTATTTTAAAATGAAAGCTCCAGCCCCAATTCACTGAAACTGAATAGGAAAGGAGTCTTTAACATTTCTCTTTTAGTGCTTCCCAGAGGAAAGGTTTGGAGTGATATGAGGGTGAGTAAACAATAACAATTTATTTTGGGATAAAATGTACTTTTTAGGGTTAATACTGAATAAAGGTGTTTGCCCAAAACAAAACCTCTGTATTACTCAAACGTTCAATCTGTTAGTATACACTCAGTGATCAGCGGATCTGGACTCTTGCCCTCTCACTTTACAAAATCTTCATCCACAGGAATTCCAACAACGCAATTAGCAGAGAACGGGAATGTGGAAGTGTGTAGCCATGTAACTTGACAACAGCAGATTGCACTCCTAATCCTGTTTCCTACAGCCAGATACAACTTCTCATTCAGCAGCGTATAACAAAGCAATTCTGTACCAAACCCATGAATTACATAATGTGTATATAAAGCTTCTTTTTAGATGGGAAACATCATTCCTGGGCCAGATGAGAACCCTGTGATCAACAATGATCCAGATCTTTGGTCACCATCCATGAACACGTGATCATACAGCCTAAGGAAGTGTTCACACAGGACGTGTTCTTGTGTTTAAGGTTGGGCCAAGAGACCATCGTCCATCGTCGATGGCTGCCATCACAATGATGAGCCGGCATCTTGCAAATTTAAATTGTAATGTTTCAAAATATTACAGATTTTTCCTGTATTTTTTTTTTTTTATCAAATGTAGCCTTGGTGAGCATTACAGGCTTCTTCCAAAAAATATTGCCTACCTCAGATGTTTGACTGGTAGTGTAAAAGAAGTGCAACTTCATGTGATCCGTGACTTAGCTGACAAACCCGATGCATTGTGAAGCAGCAGAAGCAGTTAATGCAAGCCCTAGTTTATAGATGGGAAAATTATGTAAAACAGGGCATTAGAACAAAATTGGCTTATGCTGTAATAATCTTAGGCTCCTTAGGCCGAACACATCTTTTAAATTATTTGAACAAAAAAATAAATGTTTGAGGCTTCAATGAAGTAACAGAGAGCCAAGAACAAACAACGCTTTTTTCTTTCTGTGGTGCATGAGCTATAAAATCTCTAAACCATGCAATAATAATAGTGAACTGGGGGAAAAAGATACAGAAGAAGCTAAAGGGAAATACTGCAATGATATAACAACACGAACGAGAAACGAAAGCAATAAGGCAAGCAAAGGAAGAGGGATGAGCAAAAATAGCTTTGTGCTACAGGGTTTTGCCATATTACATACAATTTGTACATCTAAGCTGGATAGATCACAATCACAAAAGGAACTGACCTCGTAACTCAAGGCATTCCAAAATCTTTGATATCTTTGCAACTGTTTCAAGATCAGTACCACATTAAGAACACACATGCATCTACATCGAAACAGTTGACTGAAGCCCTGCTTCTCTCTGTCCCAGTTACAGCACCTACAAAGTGAAAGTGACCAGACGTACAGCCAAGTATGGTGACCCATCCTCAGAATTCGTGCTCTACATTTAACCCATCCAAAGTGCACACACACACACCCAGAGCAGTGGGCAGCCATTTATGCTGCGGTGCCCGGGGAGCAGTTGGGGGTTCAGTGCCTTGCTTAAGGGCACCTAAGTCATGGTATTGCTGGCCCAACACTTGAACCCACAACCTTAGAGTTAGGAGTCATACTCTCTAACCACTAGGTCCCCAGCTTGTTACACTGGCTACACTGGGCACCTTTCCAACGAGAGAGAACGAGAGAACAGAGAGATGGGAATCAGCTTGTTGGTTCTGCCTAGACCCAGAACCCAATATGACCTGGAAAACAAGCTCAATGGATCTGCTCAAGGAACTGCCTTTATGCTTTTCCTAAAGGGATGACACAGAGCTCTTTACCAGTTTTTTGTTGGTGAACAGGAAGCCTCAAACAATTACTTCTGCAAGAATCCCATTTTAATCTAATATAGTTCTTCCTCATTACACAGTGCCCACAGATGAACAGTGATGTAACTTTATTACAGTACTTAAGTATTTTTGGGGAGTATCTGTACTTTACTTGAGTTTTTATATTTCAGCCATCTTTTACTCCTCTACATTTCTTAATTAAAATGTAGACTTTTACTCCGATACATTTCCCCTAAGTATATTCGTTACTTACTATAAAATAGTCAGAAGAACACAGACTGCAGGAAAACAGGTTTGACGAATCAGTGGTCTGGCGTTTGCAAGTTAGACTCCTAAAAACAATTGGTAACACTTTAGAATAAGGTTCCATTAGTTAATGTTAGTTAACTACGTTCGTTAACATGAACTAAGCAAGAACAATCCTTCTACAGCATTTATAAGTCTTAGTTCATGTTAATTTCAACATTTACTAATGCATTATTTAAATCAAAAGTTGTGCTTGTTAACATGAGTTAATGCACTGTGAATTACCATGAACTAACAATGAATAACTGTATTTTCATTAACATTAACGAAGATGAATAAATACAGTAATAAATGTATTATTCATTGTTTGTTCATGTTAATTAATACATTAACTAACATTAACTAATGGAACCTTATTCTAAAGTGTTACCCAAACAATTTTTGCTCATATGCAAACAAGTGCGCGGCATGAACAACCGCAGATGATTTCATTTTCCACTCAAGTTGAGTCTGGGGTATACAGCATCGTCTGGGATAATATGTTATGTTGTTGTTGTAAAGATGTGCAATCTGACGTTATCAAGAAGGCTATCTCACCAAATCACACACAGAGTGCACGCACATTGATTCATTAGTCTATTAAAGCTCGATATTCCAGGCATTCTTAAAATTATTCTGTTTGTTTTTAATATTTATATAATTTAATGTAGGCCTAGTTAACGTAATCTATATCACACAAAGAGTAAAGTTTTTCTGCAGATGCATGAACACATTTAATAATAATTTTATACAAGTTCAGTAAAGCAATAAGTGACTTACATTTTAGACATAATATTGCTTGTTTTAGCGCAATTTTGCCAATGAAAATAGTTCAAAACAAAGATCATAATGTTTGGCGTCTCTGATCAATGGACGATGTTTACTTAATAAATGAATCAAGTTTTGGAATGAATCGGTTGAATAAATGATTTAGTAATTCACTCTTTAACACAGTCAAATCCTTTGTTCTGAATGAATCAGCCGTTTGAATGAATCATTGAATCTCAATGACTCACTTATTAACATTCACTTGCTATCACCTACTGGTGATTTCAATTTCACGTTTCGAAATTTTTTTTCATGTTTTAAATGATTTCAAATATCAGTATTCAAATTTTTATGTAAAAAAAAAAACATTAAGCTTATTTATGCATCTGTAACTACAGGTTAAATGCGTCCATGTCCCCTCTGAGATACATTTAACTGTGCATGCTATTTCGGATGCAGATTCCAGAAATGTTTTCTTATGTTGGAATGAAAGACACTTAGTACCAGATGAAGTGCTTCCTATTCTTACCCAAAAATACAAAATGGAAGGAACTTGTTAAAACTGAAAACAATCTTGCTACTCAAGCTGTGTATGAAAATTTTTACATACATATTTATTTGCTTCTTTTACATGTTGCATTTACTTGTACTTTTACTTTCAATACTTTAGTACGTTTAAGATTTAAAAAATATTTTTTGTACTTAAGTTCAATAAATATCACATGCTTTAAGACTTTTATTCAAGTAATATTCCAAAAGGTGACTTCAACTTCTACCAAAGTAATTTTCTAGTAAGATTTCTGTACTTTTATTTGAGTATGACTTTCAGGTATTTTATACACCACTGCAAAAGAATAACAAATGTTTTTCTACAATGGCTGCATCCCAGAGTCTAGACTATGTAGTAATCGTGGTTTTGACAAAACAACTGTACCAAGACATGCCATGTTAAATCAAAAATCACACCTTGGTTTCTGGAGCTTAATCAATGTTAATCAAAATGGAACGTTTCTTCTCAATTATTCAGCATCATTAGTATCAAGGCCAGGCAAAGTACGGCAATAAATACTCACCTCTATTTTCCATTACAGAATCTGAGACACAACAATAAATGGATCCTGTAATTAAAGCAAAACAAAGATAATTAAATAGGCAGCCCATTCATTTACAGCAACACTCATTACTAATTATTACAGACAGACGACATGGCATTCAAATGATTTAATAAAGCAATAAGCCACAAGAGGCTTTAAATGGTGTCCTTACGGGAAAATGTGATTCACACTCCCTTACCCCTTGGCAGAATTCAGTGTCAGAAATAAACATTTTATTTAAGTGAAGATTAATAAAACTTAATTGATCAAAATAATAAAAACAAAACATAAATAAATGAAATCAATTATAATAGTAGTAATAATAAAAATAGGGATATTCAACCTTCTTGGGTCGATAAAAAAACACGCATTTCTCATGAATCACCACTAGGAGCTTCAAAACAGAATCTACTCCGAATGAATGGGTAAACATACAATGGTGAAGGTCATTGGTGTTGTACGGGGGTGGTCGTCTGTGGTGCCTCTGTTCGTCTATATATAATGGTTCAAAGCAGCAGACGGGGTGCATTTGCTCATCTCCAGGGGATTCCTGTAATACAGAAAGAAAACGCAAAACTCACTTATATTATATTCACTAGCTGTGATCACAGGTTCATGAGAGCGATCAGTATAGTGCGTTATCCTCAAGTACATCCTCAAAAGCTTCACTCTCAGACTCCTTCGTAAGCTTGAATGATGCTTGTTATTTCACTTTAAGTGTAATCTTTGCAAATCCTGAAGAACTTGGGAGATTCGGTGGGTCCTACACTGATTAGTCACATGTCTCACACCATTAAGGTGGCAAGAAATTTATCCGACAGATTTAAAAGTATGTGTCACACCTCCAGGTTGCACAACTGATGGGACAAAAACCATAGTGGTTTGATTAAAAATAGCACCAGAAATGAAAAGGGAAATGATGAGAAGAGAGTAAGAAACGACCGCAAATAGAAGGCAATTATCTAAAAGACGTTGATTGAAAGGATAGATAACACACGCAAATAAAATGAGAGCGTGTCTAGCAGAGGGACACACAAAACAGACAGGGCACATCAGACTGTAATGGACTGTCAGTTGAAGTGGAGGATGGATAAATGTAGGAGTGAGAGAACGAGAAAGAAAAATGCTGAAAAATGTCTCCAGGGGCATTGATCGATTAAACCGAACGTAGACAGACAGCAGTCTCGCCGCACTTCGACTTCTGTTTCGTCGCAATGAGAGAGAGAAACAGCAGAAGTCTGCACAACATTCATCTGAGCTCAGCTAATGTCATTTCTGCGATAGATCTACAGTTACACAAAATACAGTTAGTGCCACTGCCAATCAAATACAAGCTAGAATTAAATTAAATCTTTATGTACAGAGACAGAGTAAGGAAAGGGTCCTTGGAGTGGCAGCTGCATTAATATGATCAAAAATAGTGTCTTCAGTGTCACATGATCCTTCTGAAATCTGGTGCACAAGATATATTTATTATTAAACATTTGTGTTGCTTACATTTTTTGTGGAAGCTGTAAAAAAAAATAAAAAAAAATAAAAAATCAGGATACCTTGAGTATAAAAACATCAACATTTATAATGAAAATTTTGTAACAACGTAAAATTCGTTACGGTCACATTTGATCAATTTATTGCATCTTAGTGGAAGTATTAATAAAAGGTCTACAGAGTTTGCATATGTATGTTAAGCAGGCAGGGAAGCATAAGCATGCGACAGGCAGCGTAGGAGTTAAGCAACCGATTTCAGCTACGATCATTATCTCCAGCAGCCTCAAATTTTTGAGGTTTCAGACACCAAAATTATCCTAAACTGCGGTCATTTGTCTTTGCAACTTCCTCGAGAACTATGATCAAACCTAAAGCACACACGACTAGACTCAAACTACAAAAGTACAGAAGGCAAGTGCAAATTAAAAAGGACATGCAAAAGAGATGCTTTTCTTCTGGGAATTTAGGTTTTATGAAGAAGTGGAAATGTATATGTACAATTGTGGTTAGTTTTAAAAAGTCAAAACAAGCTCTTACATCTACCCCTGCTGGTAGTCTGACCATAACTCTAGCGTTCTCTTATCACGCTGTTCTTTTCTGATGGGAAAAACAACACAAATATTGACTTTCAAAAGAAAGGTGTATTGCTATTATTGTTGCAGACGTGGATACACTATAAAAAGCTTGTCTGCAGGGAGCCCACACTGGCTCTTATGCGAATCTCAGTGAGAACAACAGTGTATACCGCTGTGAAGAAGCAGTGACCAAGCAGCTGGAATACTAAATACGGTGTAACATGCTCTTCGACTTAATCGAGTGTGAAAATCAAGCAGCGTTTTCACAATGTCGAAACTGATCTTTGTAAACCTAGTATTTTCATAGTTGTTGCTTTCATTTGTGCTTTTGAAGCATGTCACAATAAGGATTCGAAAGCAGAATTATTTAGGCTTTTACGGGAATTCTTGGTGGGGTTTTTTTGTTGGTTGGTCTCTGAAACCTTGCATTCTTGTTTTGGGCCAAGTGGTTTGCGTGCTGTGACTCTGGTATCGAAACCACAGAGTAATATTGACCAAAGCTATGCATAAATCAAATAATCAATCCTTCCATGTGGTCATAGTCTAGCTCTTCAACAAGCTTGTTCCGGTATTTTAGTTCTCCAAGCCTACTTATCTACATTAACTGTGTCTAGTCAACAGTTTGAATTATTATCTCAAAACCAAAAACAAGAACAGGACGTTCTGCTCAAGCCATGTTATACCACTTTTATACCACAAGAATACAGAAGAACCTGTTGTTAGTTTGGAACAGTATACTTCCTTATTATATTTTTCAGTATGTAGTGCAGTATATATACACTAGTATGCTAAATTATTGTACAGAAGGTACATCAACTGTACCTAATAATTTTACCTTAATCATTTTCAAGCAAATTTAGGCATGACAAGATTCTAATATATACATTTAAGACAGCAGTGTTATTAAATTGTTTTATTTCTTAATGGGTTCATTATTTGATCAAACTGCCAGAACTGAAAACAGTATTACACGCGACGGAATAAAGAAAATAATTACTAACCAATATTAAAATGGCAGCAGATATGTTGATGATTGTTTTCATGTTATTGCTGATAAATAATAAACTGCCAAATAAATTTGCATATACTTTAGTTTAAATTAATAATAAATTAAAAATAGAACACAAAAAAAAAGTAGATTATTGTAAATGCCTCAAGCACATTAGGCATTACAACATATTGCATTTATGGATTTTTGACATGAGTTATTAAATAGTTTTTAAAGATTAACTTGACAAAGCTTATCCCAATGGAAAAATTTGCATGCACAATTAAATATTCAATATCAACTGAGATGATATATATATATATATATAAAATCTCCAATAATAATATAGATTATATATATATATATATATATATTCTCCAATAATAATATATGCAAAAATAAAACCAAATAAATAATCATTACTTTCTGAAATTGATGATAAATGTAAGCCATTCACAGCATTTAACATTTATTTTAATGAGGTGTGTTCCATAATACGGTTTAAAATATTTCTCATTGCAAACAGTGCACTATTCCACATACTACTCGCATCTGATTTGGAGAAATGAATGTTGCTGTTGCTTCATGCTGATGGGAATGGCTTAGGAATTTGTGCTGGATGGGCAAAAGAGCTGAGAGAATGAACTGGAGACCCTTCAGTGCCGTAGCAAATGTGTGTGTCTCAGATAAATCTGTTCCCACACCCCTGGACCAGAAGCATCAATGCAGTGAGTCACACTGTAAACTGGAAAAATGTGGAGGGTACTTCCATAAAAGGTGATAATGTATGCATGCATGCAGCATTCATGTGTGTAGTGTTTATGAGATGAATATGACTTGAATGTGTGCATCAATGGTACTATTAAAACGCAGGATAGAAAGTGAGCATGTAGTCATATTTCCAAATGCAAAGAGAGTGTCACCTCAAAACCTGACACTCAGTGATACCTAACACATGCTAATCTCCAACACACACACACACACACAGTCTTAAGACATGAAGTGTGAAAAAAAGGATGCAACTGGCCTATTTCTTCTTTGGGTGCTTAACTCCTCAGCCTCTGTCGTGCACCATTTAGGATGTGCACTCGGGGAAATAAAATCCTTCGTACTGTAAATTACACATGGCGAAATTAGTGTGGTACCAAACTGTTCAGGTGCTGACCCATAAATGATATAAAAGCTAAAAAATGTATAAAAATATGTTTAAAAAAAGAGATTTAGATGGAAACAGAATTAAAACGATCTTCTAAGACAAATGTCATTTGACCTTGCATTGTACTTCATTTCGCACGTCACTAAACAGTAAACATTTCTTACTGGAAAATTCTGGAAGAGAAATATAACCGATGTGCATTCTGTTATTGCATCTACTGTGTGTCTCTGACGTCTCGCTCTCCTTCAGAACCCCTACATGTGAACACCAAAGCTAGTTTTTTAAAGTGAAGTGACATTCAGCCAAGTATGGTGACCCATACTCAGAATTTGTGCTCTGCATTTAACCCATCCGAAATGCACACACACAGAGCAGTGAACACACACACACACACTGTGAGCACACACCCGGAGCAGTGGGCAGCCATTTATGCTGCGGCGCCCGGGGAGCAGTTGGGGGTTCGATGCCTTGCTCAAGGGCACCTAAGTCGTGGTATTGAAGGTGGAGAGCTGTTCATGCACTCCCCCCACCCACAATTCCGTCCGGCCCGAGACTAGAACTCACAACCCTTCGATTGGGAGTCCAACCCTCTAACCATTAGGCCACGACTTCCCCCTAGTTCACACTCTGAACAAAAATACTC
This sequence comes from Carassius auratus, assembly GCF_003368295.1. Classification (NCBI taxonomy): domain Eukaryota; kingdom Metazoa; phylum Chordata; class Actinopteri; order Cypriniformes; family Cyprinidae; genus Carassius; species Carassius auratus. The sequence continues at coordinate 19,520,258 of NC_039283.1, forward strand.
TTGAGCCAGAAACAAAAACAAGCAAAAAAGCTCTTCATTTGTTCCAAAGTAGGACAGTACAAAGCTACAAAATCGACTAGTCAATGGTTTGCTTAATCAAGTAGACCTGAGCTTTCAAACTGGGGTCAGGCCACAAGACAAGTAAGGTGAGGTACAGTGAGGTACGTTAAGGTAAAGTAAACACTTGTCATATATCATGAGATTAATCACTAGTGGTTCAACAGATAACAAAAGTCATTATTCGGACCATATTACTGTTTTTGAGTTTTCACTTTGCTTTCCATTTATTATTTAATGTGGAGTACTTCTTACTGATAAAATAGCAAAAACTACTAACCTACTGAAACAATTATTTTTTTTTTTTTTTTTTTTTACAAAAATAAAGACAAATGAACAGCCAGTTAGGGGTGCATTATAAATATCGCCCGATAATTAATGCGCATCTAGTCAGTAAAGCCGGTTATCAGCGTGGATTTGCGCAGCTTGTCAGTTAACAACGGCTCTGTGTAGTTACAGCTGCTCTCTGTGTAGTTACAGCTGCTCTATGTGAAATCACGCACCTGATGGAATTTACCGCTGGTTAGAGAACTGGCTTTAGTGACGAGAAACAAACAACAAAACACAAATTACAAGCATAGATAAATACAACAGAACAAAGTTACGAATAAAATAAGGCCCAATAGTAATATTCTGATACAGAAATGTATTAAGTGTAAAATAAAACTGCATAGAGTTCACAGCATAAATTAAATATAGTTTAATATTTTTCCAAGATGTTTTGTTGTTTAATGAGCATTAATGGAATGAGCAGGTATTTATAAGCTGCTGTCCCTTTAAGACTTAATGCACAGGTCCAATATAATGATACACATCCGATTTCTTTCTCAGCATTTGTCAAGGAGATGCGAAAGAGGATTCAGTTCGATGTTCATGCTCTGTCTGAAACACACCTCTCTGCACATGCTTCATGTGTGTACAGCTGTGTAAATGGAAAACAGTGTGTGAGAAATGAATCAAGTTCTCTTTCGCTGCTTCTTGCGCTGGAATGATCTAAAATCACTTGTGTAACCATGTTCAAATGATACATTTTCACTCTATTATGGTTACATTATGCAATTAATCCATGGATCACATGCGCAATGAACCATGGGGCCTGGTTCATAAAGATCATGGATCAACTATGAACTGGTCAACCCCTGTTCATCATAAATTATATTATTCTGTAACATTGCAACAATGGAGAAGACACTCAATAAAATAATAAAAATAAATAAAAGAGCCTTAAACAACAACCATGGTAGGATGCTCCAAAAATAGGCATGAGATGTGATACAAAATACAGTCACCAAAGACTTTTATCTGAATGTGGATGACTGTAGAAGAGATGCTTTAAAGTCGGCTTTTCTGAAGAATTTTGCCATTAAAAACATCCAAAAATACACCTACATAAATATATATTTTTTTTAAAATGTAGATAAATTAAACATCAAAGAACGAATAGTCAGTTGTTGGACTAATCCAAAAAGCTCTGATGTCACTTAATGACTGAAATGATGAAACAATGACAGAAATTGTATCAGAGCAGATGGCATGCTCAAACGCATCCCCAAAGCTCGCTGTTAAAAGAGTGACTCTACGGCACAACCCTCAGATGTATAAAACTAGGCCTACTATTTGACTGCCTAAGAATAGCTTAACACATATAAAAATGGGTTTAGTGTCCTACATCAAGCTGCCTGAGTAACACACGGTTGATTCTCCAAACACACAAGGAAAAAAAAAGTGACAGAAAAGAAGAAAGGATGACAGAAAGTAGAGTCCTCTTCTATGAACAGAACTTTCAAATCTACGGACTAGTTCTTTAACTGGATGCACTGATTCAATTACGTAGCACGGAAATGGGAGCAGCTGATACGCTTGTGTGATCTTTAAATAGCACCCACCTCTGCGCGTCGAGGCTTGCAAATGTGCTTAGGTTTGGGCAGAGACAGCTGGCGATGGTTGAGAAAAATTGTTACATGCACTGGAGGTCAGCAGAGAGTTTCGATTTCACTAACTTTTGCCAGTTGCGAGGGAAGAAAGTATCTACGGTGAACTTCCAACCTACCAATGCAAATCAAATGCAATCTTACTGTAATTTCAAAAATCGCTCTAAAAGTTGGCCTACCTCTCAAGCTGAGACCTCAACCAGAACAGAAGATCTATAGTAAGGGAACTATGAAGCGAGACCTGTATTTCCTACCTCCAGACCGCATATCACACCCCCGGCTCCCTTCAGAATGACTGGACGGTGCTGTACGTACCCATTCCGCACTGCCTGTACGTCATTGCCATGCCTGCCCCAGAAAAGCTTCACTCACCCCAGGGACCTATGGCCCACTTTCCAAGGAGCCCAAAATGCTGGTCCAAACCAAACTTCAGACTTCCTCTCACTCTGTCTTTTAAAACGCCTGGGAAACTAATGGAACACCCAAACCTTGTCCAAGTCATGCTCCATGGAAAGAATGTCAAATCAATCCTTGTTTCCTAATGAAATTCTGTTTTATAGAGTTGGAGAAAAAGCACTGTCCATTTCCCGCCACTGAAGGAAGATTGTGACTGAATCCTGATAACAGGCAAACTGCATTTAATGAGATGAGATCTCCTGACATAAACTAACTGGATCAGTATTGGATGATGTTTAGGTGGTAGAGCAGCTCAGTGCAACACAATCTCATGGTAATTCATAACTTATTAAGTTTTGGCAAATTGGTGGCTAATTTATATACATTTTGTATGATTGGATATGTACGTTTTGGCACAATCTTCATATGGCACACTGACTGTTAGATTTAGGGGTGGACTTGCAGGATTACAATATTTTTTTTCAAACAAATTGTACATTTCTGTTAGAATCACTTACAAATTCATACAGAATCACCATAAAATAGTTAAGATTTTGAAATAGTCAAGATCAGGCCCATATTAACCAAAATTTGGCATGCTACTATGGCTTTTGCTGGCTGAAGAGAGATTTTTGCGAGGTATGATATGCTTAAATAAGAAGAACATACAGTAAAATTCACTAATATTATTTATCAACACAACCTTTTAAAAAAATAGCTTAATAATATGAAATTAATTTCAACTACGGAATTAAACTACTCACACAGTTACTCACTTATTGATTACATGTGACTTTTTTATATTTATGTCATAAATATCAAAGCCTACCCCAGATAACCATTTTAATTTGTATGGTCATTATTAAAAAAAACATTTAATGCAGTAACCCCGAAATCACTTTATTATCTGTATAAAACCAAAGTTTCTTTATGCTGCGGATTCACCATCAGTGTGAGAGTACAAAGCGAACCTGCAGTTATCACTATCAAGCACTACTTGTCCATGCAGCGTGAAACAGAATGTCCTAACAGAAGTAAAATAATAATAATAATTTTTCATGCACAGACAATACAAATAACATAATTTGGAATTTAAAGGAATATTAGACCAGTAAACAACCTTACCAACTAAAACCACCTCATGTCTTCAACATCTACACATCTCTCTGAAGTAACTATTTAGATTTACTATGGAAAGCACTTATTCGTTTTTAAACAGATGACTTGACACGATAATTGTATAGGCAAAGTAGTATAGCCAAAACACTATCTATAATGAAGACAAAATATAGTGATCTCAAACCAGGAGTCTCGTGTCATGGATACAGTTTTCACTAGGCTACATACATTTCCAACTGTCTAACTAAATATGTTAATTATTTTATGATGCAAGTTGATTTTCTTAAAAGTTATTATTAATAAAACACAATTACTTGAGGTTTCGGTGTCTATAAAAATTGAAAACCTGATATTTACACTAAAAAAACACGTTATTGTCAGCACTAGTGTCCTCATTCAGATAGAATGCCAAAGCGAGTAAAATAACGGTCTGCATTAACCACAGAGAGTAGTGAGGATATTTCTTAAAATTAAATAGTCTTCCACCCTACCTTGCAACCGCCAATCCATCTCAATCTTTCCCTCGGGCACACCAGAGAAATCAGAGCTTCACTGGAGCAATCAATGAGTGATGAATGATGGAGCTCCGAGCTGATCAAGTCCTCAAAACGGCGCGTGCACAAAGAGCAAATTAGATGCTCTCAGGATGAAATCTTCCTCTATGTTACGCAAGCTGACGAGATCAGTCTTTGCATGTGATAAGAATCAAACACCGGCTCTGGTAGAGGTTCCGTTAGATTTGAAGTAACAATGGAGGGGATGGAAATATCAGGCGGTAGATGCGAAATGCTCACTGCGAGTGGACGCGCGTGCTCCTCGTCGCTCGGATTTCAAATTAACTACCTGATGAAAATAAGCGGTGATAAATTCGGAAAGCATGGGGCATTTTCTGACAAATTAAAATGAGTTGCTTCGGTCATATATTTTTCCGTTGGGAAAATCCCGTATTAAAAAAAAAAAACGTAGAAGCGCAGCTCTCGTGCTTTGCTGAGAAATCAGCTGATCATCCTAACAGCAAACATTGGCACATGTATTCTAGGTTCGCTTATCTTCTCAGTAGGCTACTTCATGCCAGACTAAAGTGTAAATGCACCGTTCATAGTGGTTATTACAAACACTGAATGCATGCAACTGGGGAAAAACGAATCGCAAGCGTGCAGAGATGATGATGATGAGGAGGAGCATCGCGATGAGCGCAGCGCCGTTAGAGCTTTGATCACGAGCAGGCTATTGATGCAATGTTTATTTTCCTCAAAATAATACAATATACACGTTTGGCTGTGCTTGTCGAGAGAAAAAATTTGACTAAAATAAATTGTATGTGCACGAGCACCTTTGTGCATAACACTTAAAAAATCTGAGATTTACATTGCAACAACTTTCTTTCCAATGCGGTTTACCTGCGCGTGGATCATATGGTTAGTAAGTAACATCTCTTACCTTCCCCTATTACGTCTAAGGCACTGGCCCTCCTCTTCCTCCGTCTAGTACACTTCATGTACACGACAACACGGATACTTTTTCTTTAATCTCTTTTTCCGACCCCCATTGAAACTTTTCCCAAAGATACCGGAAATCGTAGAACAGGAAGTATGGTCATTGAAGTTTTCAGTTTAAAGGACCTCTTCCCACTTCCATTGTCTGCCTCAGCATCATTGACTACATTACCCGTGAGGCGCTAGAGGGGAAACGAACCTCATTCTACCTTTATAGTTGTTAAATTGTATGCATGTGAATATTTACTCTATGTATTTATTATCTGAATTGTTAATTTTCTATACAACTTGATATATTTTAAAATAAAAAGCTTAGCAACAACAAGAAATTGGACTTTGCATACTCACAAAAATACTCACATTTAGCAATACACACAAAATTGTTTTTACAGAACCAAGTGAATTATCAATTTTTCATGTTGATGTGTGACATATCATTTTGTCTTGCAATAAACCATTAAGTAAATATTAAACTCAGCCTTTGTGGAGTTTTCTATCACAGTGGGGAAAAATATATGTGAAAATGTATAGGCTAGTGTGCATAAAACCACACAAATATATAGGCCTATTTAAAAATGAACAAATCAGGCATTTTTGGGCCAAAAAATATAGGGTTTGGTTAAAGAAAATATTCATTTCCATCTGCATGTGACTAAAATAGGTCATTATAATCATGCTCCTGGCTAAATTAGCAACAGTGACAGGATTTGTGAACTTTCTGACATGGGTGAGTCAGTGAATACTGTATAGTGAGATAACCTTGGCACGTAACGTGAGGCTGAAGCCCCATGACTCCATCAGTAGTTCATGCAATCATGTAGGCATAAGAATGTCACTTACATGTTGGCTACTGTATGTCCAGAAATGCCATTTTTGGGTGCTTGCATTTACTTTTGTAAATCGTTTAAATGACAGATGTAGTTTGCTAAGTGCCATTGTAGTTGTATAACAATAAAAACAATGTAGTTGAAAACATTCAATATCAGCACTGTAATGTCTGTGATTTTCAGATTTTAAAAGCCACAACCAATTAGGATTGAATATCTGCTGACATCCCAATGTTTTATTTAACACAGCATGGAGCTCACATTTAACTACACCAAAAAGAAAAAGAAAAAAAAGACAGATTTGTCATGTCTTTGTCAAGTGTTTAAAAGTAATTCCTGTTGGGAATGTATAGTAACAGAATATTGCCACCCAGTGGAACTCTAGAGAAGTGCTAATGGAGGGGTTTTTGCATTTAATTTACATTTTCTCTTCTTTTTCTGCTTTTGAACACCTCTAAGTAAGAAGGATGTGTTTATGACAATAGATACAGTACAATAATTGTGAGAACAATTGTGAAATGTTAGAATCCGTTATAATATACAGGTGCATCTCAATAAATTAGAATACAGTGGAAAAGTTAATTATTTCAGTAATTCAACTCAAATTGTGAAACTTGTGTATTAAATAAATTTTCTGTAAAGTAGTACTGAAGTAGTTTAAGTCTTTGGTTCTTTTAATTGTGATGATTTTGGCTCACATTTAACAAAAATAATTCACTATCATAATTTACCTTACCAAGGGGGCTGCACATAATGTGTTGTGAAAATTTGAACTGGTAGTTAAAAAAAAGCTAAACAAATAAATAAAATATTGATAAATTAAACAATTTTGTGTTTTTGTTCATCCCAGATGTGAAATTTAGAAATATATTGTTTGCAACCATTTAAACTTATGATGTATCTGATTGCCAAACAGTGTCATGGACTACATATGGATACTTGCTGAGGATCAGTAATAAGAGCATAGGGAGCAAGCATTATGTTCTGTAATGTGTGTTTAGTGACTCCGTCTACCACACAGCATGTTACTACACAGTTACTGTAGAGTAAGAGCAACCCATACATCCCTGATGCAGGACAATTACTTAATGTAAAGTAGCCTTTGAATTTACGTCTCTAAATTTTTGAAAAGGTACTGCTCCATTATCAGCATACCTTTTTTTACTTAGAATTTAATGTTCATTTTTAGACACAATTCTGTTATATAATAAATATTCCTGTTTTGCTCAAGCCATCGAAAATTGTTTTAAACAATGCCACAACAGAACTGAATCAACATGTTTGAACGAATCAAGTGAGTCAATGATTCAGTTACCCATTTTTCTCCTCAGAGATGTCCATTATATAGGTCTGTGAATAATGTGATCTCTAGGTCAATTTCAGGATTAAAACGATTATTAACCCAAAAATTCCTCACCATGAAATATCTAAAATCTATTCCAGATGCTGTATCCCCCTTGCACCTGCTTCTCCCTGTACTCCATGCCCCTGAGTCCGTTCTCGAAAGACCACAAAACACCACACAGATGACATTTTAATACATGGGAAGGGGAATTATTTACATTCTAACATTTTTTAATAGGAGATCTGAAGAAGTTGTGTTCTACAACGCTTCTGTCACTGCAATAAATGACTGACTGAATTGAACGTTATTTAAAATATTTCAAAAAGAGAAAATTAGATGTTAAACAAGCAATAGAAGGTAAACATATGTGTCATTTATATTATACTCTAGGGGGCGCTGGTTTATAATCTGCGTAATTTATTAAAGACATTACTGATCTGAACTGTCAGAGTCTAATAATGGGGCATCTGAACCATGTCTAATTTCCCTAGGGGCTGATTAATAAGTACAATACTTAGTAGTGTAGTAGTACAATACTTTTAAACAATTGATTGGTTGATTTTGTGTGTGTGTGTGTGTGTGTGTGTGTGTGTGTGTGTGTGTGTGTGTGTATATATATATATATATATATATATATATATATATATATATATACACACACACACACACACGCACACACACACACACACACACACACACACACAATCATATTTTTTTACTGGACTGCACAAGCCTCAGTGCCTCAGTGAAATATCTCTGTACCCCAATAAAATATTACTCATAAATTTCTATGGGCTTGTATACCAACATGAGAATAATTTTGTCTTATAATATTGAAGTAATCAAGTCATGTGCATTTTCAATCAGCTGTTTATCTAGCGATGCCAGATTCTTGACTGAATCGCTCATTTGAACTAATCGGTCAAACAGCTTGGCAACAAGGTCTGAAATTATTTGCAGTTCAGTTTGATTCATTTGACAGTTCACTCACACACTGAATCATCACATTGAAAGAGTAACGGGATATTTTAATTGAGCACTGGGTGATGTGATGGAAATGGTTACAAAAATCTAATAGCTAATATGAACTAATATGTAACCATACAATAGGTAGTTATCGGCATAGGTATTTAAGGGAAGTCTTTGGCTAGGAAGAAAGGTTTGTTTGTTTGTGTGGGTCGTGAAGGAAACAGCTACTTCCTTTTGTAGACACATTTACAAGTGAGCAAGAAAAGTGAAAGGGGTTGACTGAGGCCAGAGGCGTACATAAACACTGACTTTGACATATGTCCCAAATGTTTTGGAATGATAAATTGGCTCCTGCTTCCCAACAGGGACTGTCAAAGGAAAATCTGATTAAGTGTTGCTCACACAATGTACTGTAGTGACTGTAGGGAATAGTATAAAATTAACCTTTTTTTCCTCATCTGCCACAATGACAACTTGAAAATGAGAATTTAATTTATTTTTACATTCAGAGTTCTGAATGGTCATAGAAATTCTGATACAATCTGAATGCTCGTGGCAATTTATTTTACAATCTATGCTTTTTATATCCGTATTTTAAAAGGTCTTTAACAATAATGATGTATTTTTGGTTAGAAATATATGACAAATTGTATACGCTCTAATAATTCATACTTATTTAGTAAGGAAGGACACATTCAATTTATTAAAAGTGAGAGTAAAGATATTTATAATTTCACAAAAGATTTCTCTTTGAAATAAATGCTGTTCTTTTTAAAGGGGGGGGGGGGTGAAATGCTTGTTTTCACTCAATATCCTGATAATCTTGAGTACCTATAGAGTAGTACTGCATCCTTCATAACTCCAAAAAGTCTTTAGTTTTATTATATTCATAAGAGAAAGATAGTCTGTACCGATTTTTCCCAGAAAAACACGACAGACTGGAGGCGTGACGTGTGGGCGGAGCTAAAGAATCACGAGCGCCAGTAGGCTTTTGCGTTGAGAGCGTTTGGAAGCTGTGACACAGATCCAGAGGCTGAAATTTTTACAAGAGCAGCATCAGCAAACGATGTATCTATGTGCTATGTACTAAAACTGTATATATTTGTATATCTGTATATACTTTTTTTTTAAGCTGTACATGTGGAAAGTGCAGTTTGATGACAACATCGCATGTTGTTTACTTGACGTGCTTATGCGCCGATAGCTAAGTTAACAACACAGAGATATTTGAAACAGTTTTACTCACCGCATGCGGTTCCAACACACGATCGTGACCCTTTTTCGTTGGGACTGCATTATCCTTAAGAAATACACAATGTGCAAACCCGGTGTCAAACTGGGCCATGTTTGTAAAACAAGCATCTTCGAAATGCAGGGAACAAACACAAACACTTGCACAACTCCGTTGATGCTCTGTAAAAATAAACTCCATCCACTGGTCCCTTAATGCTGTTTTTTTTTTTTTTTTTTGGTAATCTGTGCAGGGTTGTCTTGCCCTGGCAACCAAAAACACACTTCTGTGACATTTCGCGACGCTCTCGCTCTGATCAGTGATTGTCTGTGCTCAGCCTCTCAGTGCTCTGCTATATGGGAGCGCGCGCTCTTCCGGCAGAAGTGCACTTAAGACCCATATAAGGAAATTCCGCTCCATCTAACGTCACACAGAGCCATACTCGAAAAAAACTTTCCGAAACTTGTGACAAACCGGAAGGAGTATTTTCGGAACAAAATTCATTAAATTCATTAAAAAATTCATTCTATTCATTAAATGCTAAATCACAGGATCCATAAAAATCCACATTAATTGTTTTCAATATTAATAAAATGGAGCCTTGGTAACCGTATGTGGCTGCTTTTGAACAGTATGTGCATTGACAGTATGTAAGACAGAACTGCTCGTGGTCTCAGCCAACCCAGCACTTCATCACAACTTCTCTATTGAAATATAAAAAAATATTACTTGGGGAAGTCGTGGCCTAATGGTTAGAGGGTTGGACTCCCAATCGAAGGGTTGTGAGTTCTAGTCTTGGGCCGGATGGAATTGTGGGTGGGGGGAGTGCATGAACAGCTCTCTCTCCACCTTCAATACCACGACTTAGGTGCCCTTGAGCAAGGCATCGAACCCCCAACTGCTCCCCGGGCGCTGCAGCATAAATGGCTGCCCACTGCTCTGGGTGTGTGCTCACAGTGTGTGTGTGTGTTCACTGCTCTGTGTGTGTGCATTTCGGATGGGTTAAATGCAGAGCACAAATTCTGAGTATGGGTCACCATACTTGGCTGAATGTCACTTCACTCACTTATATATATATATATATATATATATATATATATATATATATATATATATATATATATATATATTACAGAAGTATTATTTTCTTTTTAATTTTGCAATATAACGTTACCTAACTATATGTTCACAGCATCAAAGATAATGCTATTTTCCTCTACTCTCGTTTTAGTTTATTCTTTCTGCTTATTTAACAATCTGGCACACATACAGCAGTCAGAGTATGTAACTAGCCATTGATCCCTCTTAAGGGTAATTATAATCACATATACTGTAGCCTATAAGCAATTGCTGGTATCACTCTACTACGTTAACATCTCTCATGATTAGTTATCTCCCATTTGATGTCAGTTCTCTCAGAAGACATGGACATCCAAAGTTAACCCCAGATTAACCAGGCCATAACCAGAAGCTTCTCTGTGATGCAAAGAAGTATTTAAAACAGTCAATTAAGAACGCAACAGTTATATTTTCAAGAGGGGAAAACATGCTTTTTCCATTATCGACCGCTCTCTACTTCATATCGCTTCCTCTGATTTACTCTGATGTGCCTTTCCTGACATTCTCCTCACTCTGAATGCGATGGCAATTGAGATGGATGGAATGTGTAAAGGCATCCTGTTTTTCGAGCGGGACAAAGATGGCTGTTGGCGGCGCAGCAGACATTGAGCTCAAGGGAGAGATGGACGCTGCCATTGTTTCAACCATGAACATAAACATCGTAAACACGTCACATTTAGTACTTGTGTGTTCAAAATGATTGTATCTTTGGTAAAATGAAGCTCTTAAAGTAATATTTCACACACAAAAAGAAAATTCTGTAATCATTCACTCACCCTAGCTGCAGTTAAGCGACATGAAATTATAATTAAAGTGGCCCATAGTTTGTGCTGTGCGAAAATACTTTTGATGCCATTTGACCATTTAGTCCTTTTGATCATGTGATTAACAGAACGAAATTAAACTTGTTATTCGCTGATCATTTGTCCATTCAGTAATAGGGCTTGGGCGCCGAGTTGCATTCTGGGGCATGGCGGCCCTGTTGCTAGCCTTGCGAATGTAAACATACAGCAAGTTGAACGAGAAGAGATGAGTAGAGAGAAAGAAAAAAAGTTGTTAAAATCGCGAAAATGTTGTGGGATTTATAGGGATACGCTATACGCTATGTGGACAAAATCGGCACTATTAACGGTTTGGATCCATATGAAATTCCCAACAAATAGTGGAGTACCGACGGGGGCTTGCTGCAGCACTTTTGCATTACAGATATCTTCGGCTACCTTGTTTGTTTTGTGAGCGCCTACACTTCAGAATAGTTCCGAAGCTACAAGTCATTGAAGTCTCATGTACAGTTCACAAATGGATGGGTATTTTCCTGTAAAATATACCGTTAGCTCTTCAATCGGACCTGTCAAGTCTCTGTGTTGTTGTCCTGTTGCTACTCCTTGCCCTTCCAGCGAAACAGATGTTTTCAAAGCATTGTTTTGCTTAATTGAAAGAAACCTTAGCGTGGTGTTGGGCTTTTTAAGATAGTGTGGTTGTTGTGAGAGCACGATTTCATGGCAATCTGTAACTAAAGTCATGTTAGACTTAGCTTCACAAATCGCTTAACGTTAGTTAATGCAGCAGTTTTGTAGTTCGAATTTTTTATGTCAGCAGAGGGATAGCAACAAAAAGATGAATGTTGAAATTTCCCGTATTTTGGATGAGTAACCCAAGAAATTTCCCTTATTTTCAATGTTGACTTAAGCCATATAAATTAATATTCAGATGTTATGGTCTCCGTAGTTGCGCCTCCAAGCAGGAAAGCTGTGTAAAGTTAATCCATTCTCATTTTATTTTCCCCATGGCGATTATATGTTGCACTATTACACCCCACAATACAGCAACGGTTTACCATGGTTGAAATAGATTTTTAATTAATCAAATTAAGACACACAGATGAGAGGGAGTATGTCTAAACACCGCGCAGTAGCCCGAGTAGCAGTAAAGGAGGCTACCAACGTGGCGGCCACGCCAAGTAATGACGTCACGACGCCCAAGCCCTATTCGAGAACTAAATCAGTCCGGTTTATGAATGAATCATTCAGGCTGGTTTTGGGAACGAATCAAAGGATTCATTGAAAATATTCGACTCAAACGAATCGTTTGCGAGTTGGATCAGCTTACAGTACAGTGAATAAGAACTTTTAGTCTGTTTGTCACATACAATACATTAAAGTGCACAAGATATAATATATATTGTAATTTGGTGATTGACTATGTCAGTCAAAATTATTTTGAAAAGAGTGGCCAGGAGAAACATCATGAAGGTAAGTAAATGATAAGAGATTTATTGTTATTATTATTTTTGGGTTCCTGTTGTTTTTTTTTTATTCATTTATTTATTTTATTGTATTTTATTAGTTTATGTATTTATATTTTTTGTTGCAAAATCCCAGAATCCATCAAATTCTTAGTTTTTACCTGTATTGTTCAATATTTGATAATTGGGTCCAGATTTACACTGAATAACAACTTTGGAATATAGTGTACAAGTCACAATATTTGGTGCTTGACTGTCCCATTCTTTCTTATTGTGAAAAGACTGGCCAATGACTAAATGATGAAATGTTCCTTACTCTCAAAATCTCTCAAGTTCTTTTACCTGTGTTGCGCAGTATTTGATAATTAAAAGCAGTTTTATAAGGCTTTTCATTTCAGTACAGTGATGTAATGTTGACGTATATGTTTTTCCTCAGTACGGTGCTCATTGAAATTGCAGTTATCTCACCACCGGTTAATGCGGTTCATTCATGTGGCTGCATTTCTCACACTTACTAAACACGTTTAAATGAGCAGACATGGTGAGAAACCTTGAGGCAATAAAGGTTATGAATTTTCTTAAGGAATGTTGGGATTGGTATGAAACACATACAGTAAACATGCAATGCATGACATATTAAATAACAGAACAATGAAGTAATGCCCATGTTTTTAGTCTCAGTTTAAATGTGCAATAGTCTTAGACTAAAAAGATGACCACGTCAAATAATTAGGATAAGGATAAGGTCTTGGAGTTTGGAAACTAGCCTTATGTGCACTGTTGGCCTATATAATCAGTCATGACAGGAAGATGGAAACCATCAAGACTGTTGTTGTTCTGGCATTGTTTTTTTTTTTTCCCATGCGGCTGCAAGCTTCCTGCTCAATTCACCTGCTCTACAAGACTCTTATCTTTCACATCACAACAACATGTCAATGTGTTCAAACTAATTACTTTTCAACCATGTACACACCCTTCAAAAGTCTTCATGCCAAGGTGCTTTGTCAACCAAGGAATAGGCACTGATCCAGGGTAATTATACAAACCTATGTATGCAAGAGATTATGCCAAGGATGTTTTAACATGAAGTGTTATTGAGGGCTATTGCTTTATTTTGAACATAATCTGGCAATTTTCAGTTTCTGTCGGTGACAGACAAGACTACAGCAGGGTGACATTTAAATGTACTTGAGAAGGACACAAAATTAGGGTCAGCAATAATACATAATTTAAGATGAATTTATTAGGATTCTTTGTTAATAACAAATCAAATTCAGAGTATGTGAAAATAAATATGGAATACATAAATTGAATCATAATAATAATAATATCAATTTTATAACAAAACCATATTGTTTATATACAATACAGGAATCTTTCTCTACAAAATTCTTAACGATTAAACAAATATATATGTATATATATTAGTATAACAGCCAAAAGTCTAAGATGTTCCAGTGCTAATAAATAGGAAAGTTCTCCAGCTACAGATTGCACAACAATATATATACACAACTGTCTGCATCACTTGAATACTTAATGCTGTAAAGCTGGATTGATATGAAAAACAAGAGCAAAGTCCATACAAAGTGGTCATCCTTATGCTATATTCACTGAAACATTCCATAACTATTGTATTACTATCATTACTATCTAAGCCAACTTTAAAGGTCAGGTAATACTTGGTTTAAAGTACAGAGACTTGCTACTGCCAGTACATCCACAAAAATGCTGCTGTGAGCATATAAGAAATACTGCTGCTGCACATATAACACATATGAAATAACCCTCACATATAATATACATGAAATCAACCCCCAGCAGATCTATACAGGTGGAGCTGGGGAAGGTGGAGGGTTTCTGATATGTGCTGCAATTGCTACAGAAAGCTTATTGGCTGCTAAAATTAAAATAACCATAACATCAGCTGCACCATGAGGATAATGTTGTCATTATGTCAGATTGTGTATTTGTGCTCTTCCAACCAACTTTTCATTAGCACTTGTCTATTTTACCTCAAACTGTTCAAACGTGGTGTTTTTGACTAGTTATGATGCTGTCAGGTATCTCTAGCATAGCCACTTAGCTAATGTCCTGTTTGCACTACAGGACTGTTGCTAACACCTAAACCTCATCTGTGCTTTCCCAATGTACAGGTCTGATTTGTCCATAACTCACAAGTATCTCCTTTACGTCGCACACAACTTCATCTCTGCCATTCTGTCTTAAACCTGCAACAGAGGCTCAGTTTCCACAGGACTGTCCTTGAGGAATACCACTTCCAGATCGCAGCCTATGCATGTTCTGCTGCCCCTGGTTTCACAAGGGTCAACTTTTGTTCAAGTGCTCACACTTCCATCTCTCCCATGTAAGGACTTCATCTGTAGCCAGGTTGACTGGCCTTGGATGCCTTTCCCATTGCTTTGGCTCTAGCCCTAACCAGCTTCCTGAAAAGTTAGATGGATTTGTAGTAAGTAATGGTACTGACGCATTTGAAGAATAAGGTGTGTAAACATGAATTTCATGGTTTGTGTAATTTGGCCTTACCTGAGGAAGGTTATGACATTTGACTGAGCTCCAAGGGAGGAAGACTTCCCTAAAACCAGAACTCCTGGACTGGCATTTTCGGAGTTAATTAGGGCAGTCACATGATCGGATTTGGGTTGTTCCTGTTTTTCAGGCACAGGTTCAGATGGGTGCACCAGCGTGATGGCATGGTTTTCAGAGCTTAGAGAAATATGTGCATTAGTTAAATTAGTCCCAATAACTCTGCATTGTCTTAGATGACTGCTATAATGGCTAATCAAATATTTAAAAAGTCAATAAGTGTAGGGGAAGCACCTTCAAAAAAAAAAGATATGTCACTCATATGTCACTTTAATTTCATAATGAAGGATTTGGTGATGCTCCACCACTACTCATTACAGGTACAGCTAAGCTACCCTTTAGGAAAGTAGTAGTTGCACTACACTACAAACAAATCATTGCTAACTATATCATGTTTGGTTGCGCTACAATGCTACTTTTTGGGAAAAAAACTAACTTTTTAAATGTAAAAAAAAAAAAAAGGTTATTTTGAAAAGCTGAAAATGCTATTAAAAATATATTTGCATTAGCAGCATTGTACTTGAAGCTAGTTAATGCCCTTTCACACCAATGAACAATATAGATGGAATCAATTTCAGTGAGCCCTTTTCCAGCTGATGAATGATTAAAAACACTGACACTAAACCAGCTATCCAGGCTGAGAGACCAGCTGAGACCAGTTAAAAGCAGGTTTTAGCTGTTTTTCTCAGCAATTAATAGGAAAGCAGTTCAGTTTTTGTGGAAAAATCTAATATATCATCTATCTGGTTCTCATAACAACAAATTACAACAACACAACTGCATCGTTTATGCATACATAACAGTGATTAAAAGCTGATAATAGATAAGACTGCCTTAATGACTTAGCAGCCTGTCATAATGACAAATGTTCTTTTCTTTTTTCTTGTGGGATCAAATAGCGGTTATAGCCTGAAAGCTATTAGCTAAACTCTGACTCATTAGATGAAACTCTCTCCATCTTAGTGATTCAAATTCAAAAACACTCTCCTTTCATATCGTCTGGGTTCTCCAACTGTGTTTGTCTGGTATCACCTCACGCCCTCATGCTATCTCTACACACCCCAATCGTGCACACCCTTACATTAAATGAGCCTTCTAAAGAAGAATACCAATGACTGCCACTTCCCACAAATTTGCATATAGCTGTCACTTGATAGGCATCATGTGAGATGAGAGATGAGGCTCACCTGTAGTGACAGAATACATTGCATGTCCGATCTGCAGGATTGGCACAGAAGCAGCGGCCTGTAGACCTGCGCCGGCGAGTTAGCGGACTGCCCAATCCATACACAGTAGTCTTACTGTGGAGGAGAGGAGACACCCAGAAAGCATGCAGTCAATGATTAATTCATCAGAAAAGGCATCACAGGAATTAACCACAATGGGACTTTGTACTTCTTAACTTTAAGAATGAGAATTACAACCGGTGTCAAAAGTATTCTAGATAAACAGCAATAAAATGCACAATAACTCAAAAATCAATCTTTTGGAATTCTAAAAACACTATAAATGAAGTCACAAATGTGCAATGATTTACTTAAATGGAAACAGATTTACTGAATATGTCCTTAATGTTTCCTTTCACCCTCCATTGGCTGAACCTTCACTTTGTGGTTAACGCAGGTTAGCCCATGCATGGGTGAACACTCACCCTGGTGTGTTCACCCAGATGATGTCCAGATGGCAGAAATAGTGGCATTCCGAATCCAGCTGGTTGTTGCAGGAGCAGCGTTTGCTCCTGACCCTATGGGTTGCAGATGGGTCACTTGGGTCAGTCTGGGGCACTAGAGGCAACCCCCAGCCTGCAGACAAGAGATATATTGCGGTCCATAAAACTCATCTGTAATCATTTTGGGTCAAAAAGCTCAGAAAGAGACTGAGACTGAGTCTCAGAGAAATGATGAGCCTCATAAACCACATGTTATTATTATACTTTTACGATTTTGATTTATCACCTCATTCTAGTCCCACTTCTATCCGCTATCTTATGTAATGGCGAACAAGGTCTCAGATGATCTTAATGAGTAGCGGGCAGCTGTAGTTTATAGCTTTATTACACACATCTGTGCTGAGTTATCAATTTTAGCTTTAATTGTCGACACTGAGGCGACAGATTTGAACAAAATGAAAATGAAAGTCCCTGACTGTGTCTACATATTGTTAGACAGATGTTTAAAATGTATTTAAAAAGCTAAGTTTAAAGTGAATTTAAATTAATCAAAATAAAATGACAAATGGTTTATCTCAAGCTTGAGAATGAAGGCAGAGTTAACATATTTAAAATCTCAAGTTTACAGGTTTAAAATCAAGTAAAACTTAAATCGTAATTCCAAAATAGTTATCATATATATATATATATATATATATATACACTTATAAATTAAATATTGTTACATTTAGAAAATAATAAAAAAAAAAAACACATGAAATAAAAATAAAAAAATCTAATGAACACACACACACACACAAATACAAATATTTTACCTTCAAGAAGAATTGTGCACATGGTAAAAATGTAGATCAGAGTAGTTCTAGATTCCATGTTGCATGTATGTTTCGATAGAAAAAAGTGCAGATGTTCACCTAAGCAATCCCAATAGATCTCTCAGCCGCAGGTGCCTGTCTAATGTTGAACCGTCCTGTTTGGCCACACTTATAGCTCGTGATATGCACCACTCCCCACTAGGCTGACTGTTATGGGTGGTAGTTACACAACTCCAGCTTGTCTTCGTAACCTGTAACATTCCAAACATCTCTGCTGCCCCCTCGGCAAAACAGGGCCACTGGATTGTTTGTGAGGAAGAGACCCAAGCTCACAAACAATTATGATCAAAACAAAAAATAACTTAATCTTTCTTGCCTGGAATTTAACAATGTGAATCTAAATCAGTTAAATGGGACTTGGGGTGAGAAGCTGTGTAGGGCCAGCAGGAAAAGAGGAGTCGCAAGAGGATATCAGCAGATTTGCTGCTTTGCATGATTTTTGTTGCATGGGATTTGCAGGGAAAGACAATGTCCCGTGGAAAGAAGGAAGATTCTGGAGCGTAGCTCCTGTCTATGAGTTGTGGGAGGACAGTGGGCAAAGAAGCTTCCTGTGTCCTCTGGCCACTATTTGTTTCTGATAATACAAATTAGTCACAGATATGAAATCATAATTCAAAATTGATTTGATTATTTTGTGTTGATGCATAAAGGTCCAGCATAAAGCAGTTCATTTCCTTTTGATATTATTAAAGAGCTGTTGGGGTACTTTGATCAAATATGTAACATTTGCACATACAGTAGTCTTGTATTCAATTGTATAATAAATCACTTACTCAATGTCACCACTTATGCTTAAAAAGAATAATTAAAAAGCAAATCATTAAAAGCAAAAACTAATAAAAAATACAAAGATTTTAACAAAAAAATGTTTAAACTTAAATTAAATTGAAATGTGAAATATAAAAATACAATCCCTACATAAAAATGAGAATATAAATAAAACTTAATAAAACTCTATTAAACTATCACTATTAAAGGTACATTCCATTATAAGGGTGACCATACATATGGAGTGCCTCTATACTGCCAAAGAAATCAACCTTACAGGAACTGAAGAGGAGCAATGTTCATCAGTACATGAGCAACGTTGGGTTTCCGTGAAAGTTTGCCAATTCCCCTGCAAAGATAAGAAACATGGGCACAGCCTCGCAGGTATCGGGCTGAGTTTGCAAATGCAGCCCCCTAGTGTGGGATGTGCACAGTGTCCATTCACAGACATCCAGCACAAGAGTCAGCAGCAGCTTCTGTGGGGCGAACAGAATCATCTCACCTCATGCTTTGATTAGCATGTTTAATCAATTGCATCCTAAAACACAGATGAAAGTTTGCTAAAGTATTTCTCTCATTGCAGCTGAGAAAAGTCCCTCATGCTGATATGAATATTAATATGGAAATCTTATTGAATTACTAATCAGTGCTTGGCATAGAGATTGCATACTTCATTCCACACTTAGATGGAAAGATGTTATGCACTGCAAATATTTGGAATTGTGAAGTAAAACTTTTTTCCCTATATATATATATATATATATATATATATATATATATACAGTCTTGTTCAAAATAATAGCAGTACAATGTGACTAACCAGAATAATCAAGGTTTTTAGTATATTTTTTATTGCTACGTGGCAAACAAGTTACCAGTAGGTTCAGTAGATTGTCAGAAAACAAATGAGACCCAGCATTCATGATATGCACGCTCTTAAGGCTGTGCAATTGGGCAATTAGTTGAAAGGGGTGTTCAAAAAAATAGCAGTGTCTACCTTTGACTGTACAAACTCAAAACTATTTTGTACAAACATTTTTTTTTTTCTGGGATTTAGCAATCCTGTGAATCACTAAACTAATATTTAGTTGTATGACCACAGTTTTTTAAAACTGCTTGACATCTGTGTGGCATGGAGTCAACCAACTTGTGGCACCTCTCAGCTGTTATTCCACTCCATGATTCTTTAACAACATTCCACAATTCATTCCCATTTCTTGGTTTTGCTTCAGAAACAGCATTTTTGATATCACCCCACAAGTTCTCAATTGGATTAAGGTCTGGAGATTGGGCTGGCCACTCCATAACATTAATTTTGTTGGTTTGGAACCAAGACTTTGCCCGTTTACTAGTGTGTTTTGGGTCATTGTCTTGTTGAAACAACCATTTCAAGGGCATGTCCTCTTCAGCATAGGGCAACATGACCTCTTCAAGTATTTTAACATATGCAAACTGATCCATGATCCCTGGTATGCGATAAATAGGCCCAACACCATAGTAGGAGAAACATGCCCATATCATGATGCTTGCACCTCCATGCTTCACTGTCTTCACTGTGTACTGTGGCTTGAATTCAGAGTTTGGGGGTCGTCTCACAAACTGCCTGTGGCCCTTGGACCCAAAAAGAACAATTTTACTCTCATCAGTCCACAAAATGTTCCTCCATTTCTCTTTAGGCCAGTTGATGTGTTCTTTGGCAAATTGTAACCTCTTCTGCACATGCCTTTTTTTTAACAGAGGGACTTTGCGGGGGATTCTTGAAAATAGATTAGCTTCACACAGACGTCTTCTAACTGTCACAGTACTTACAGGTAACTCCAGACTGTCTTTGATCATCCTGGAGGTGATCATTGGCTGAGCCTTTGCCATTCTGGTTATTCTTCTATCCATTTTGATGGTTGTCTTCCGTTTTCTTCCACGTCTCTCTGGTTTTGCTCTCCATTTTAAGGCATTGGAGATCATTTTAGCTGAACAGCCTATCATTTTTTTGCACCTCTTTATAGGTTTTCCCCTCTCTAATCAACTTTTTAATCAAAGTACGCTGTTCTTCTGAACAATGTCTTGAACGACCCATTTTCCTCAGCTTTCAAATGCATGTTCAACAAGTGTTGGCTTCATCCTTAAATAGGGGCCACCTGATTCACACCTGTTTCTTCACAAAATTGATGACCTCAGTGATTGAATGCCACACTGCTATTTTTTTGAACACACCCCTTTCAACTAATTCAACTAATTGCCCAATTGCACAGCCTTAAGAGCGTGCATATCATGAATGCTGGGTCTCATTTGTTTTCTGAGAATCTACTGAACCTACTGGTAACTTGTTTGCCACGTAGCAATAAAAAAATATACGAAAAACCTTGATTATTCTGGTTAGTCACATTGTACTGCTATTATTTTGAACAAGACTGTATATATATATATATATATATATATATATATATATATATATCTTGTGAGCAAAAGATGAGCTTAAGCAGACATTTGGCAGAGAGTTTCTTCTCAGAGCTGCCAAATCCCATCTTCTGCAGATGGATGAAAGAATGTGTGACACTGTGGAGGAAGTCACTGCAGAATGATAGAACACATTCCACAGACAGAGGAAATGTGCTCATCCCTCCAAAATCCTATCATGTTCTTTCCGGTCTCTTCCTTCAGAGCATGTAGATCAGAGAGCTGCTATTTCATATGATGACTGTTTTTTTTTTTTTTTTATTGCTCATCAAGGCTGAATTTATTCTATCAGAAATACAGTAAAAACAATACTGTGAACTATTATTTTTAATTAAAAGAATGGTTTTCTACTTTAATATATCTTAAAATGTAATTTATTCCTTTGATTCCAGTCCAGCCATGACTCCAGTCTTCAGTGTCACATGATCCTTCAGAAATAATAATAATGAATTATAATTATTATTCTAATATGCTCATTTGATGTTCAAGAAACCTTCCTCATTATTAGGCCTATCACAATTGTAAAAGGCTGGTCTGTTAAATAGTTCTATGGATAATGTGATTAGATCCACTGCGCTCAACTAATACAGTATCTAACCAGTGGTCTCAAACAGTGATACTTGAACAGTTCAAATGCTTTAGCCTTGTTATTTTCAAAGTACAAAGATAAACAGACACTTAAAGCATAGCAGGACATATAATGATTAATGAATAAATGTTGTGTTTCCCCGGAACTTCTTTTCATAAATGTGACCTTTACATTTTGGAATGCCATATTTTACATCTTATCTATTGATACAACTTCACATGAAACAAAATAAAAACATTTATTGATTGAAATAATAATAATAATTTTCTTACAATATTTTAATTATTTCAGTAAAAGTGAATAATCCTGCAAAAACTGTAGATTTTCTTTATAGGGATTTTCTTTTAACTAAGTAGCTTTTTTGCGTTCTTTAAAAAATTATGGGGAAAAACTGAAGTGTGTAATATACACAAATGCACAGCCTTGAGTCTGTATCTTCCAGTGTTGTATAAAGACAATCCCAAATGCCAGACTGTTTCGAAAACGGAAACAGAAAATAAAATGCATTGTTGTGGAGTGTATCGCTAAATGAGACTGGTTAATATTTACACCAGACTGTATTCAAGAGAAAGTGATAAGGATAAGGCTAATAAAGATCTGGGCATGGCACTAACTGCGCCTAGCTTGAACCACATTTAAATTTGAATCACTTGACCCATTTAACCTGTAGATTTCGATTTATTAATTATTGTATTACTTACATTTCTGGCTCATGGCATGAGAATGATAATTACACAAAGCCGTCCTGGTGGGATCATATAACTGAATATAACTCAATATCATTGCATTTCATATTGAAGGAATCCAGACTGACAGAACATGGCCTGTTCTTATTCACACAGAGCCTAAGTGCACTTATTTAGTAGTATTAAAAGTAGTGATCTAATATAAGCATGAAATTTGCCATAAATGATTACATATCTCACATGAAGTTTTTTGTCCTACTGTATGCTTATGCCGATAGCATTTCAGAGGAAATGAGAGTGTGGCTTCAAGGTCTGTGCAGCATTCTCCACGGCCAACACATCCATCACATGCAGCTGTTAAACTCTACATGGATAAAACAAAAACAATTACATTACAAGAAGAATGAACTAAAATAAAAAAAAAGAGACTGGAAAAGCCTTGGACAAACTGCCTTTAGGAAGTGAACAGATGATCTGCCATATCTCAGACTGTCCCTGTGGGAGTGGGAGCGCTAGAAAATGAGAATGAAAGAGGCATGAATGAACAGACTGCTCCATCTGCTGGATGCAAAACACTGGACACCATCATACGCAGGTTTAGTAATTCCTGATGCACCTTTATTGGTTCAGAAATGCAAAATGTCTGTGACAAATTTGGAGAGCATTTGATCCATCCAGAACCTCGCCTATTGACCAACTTCACTGAAAGCCTGTCCAGTTTCTTCATTTCAAGTCTTGAGGTCATAACAAAAAAAAAAAAAAACTATTAACAAAAAGTGTAAAGAATAATAAAAATGACAATAGAAATCCCTTTGAAAAGCAAAGTAAACAAAACATAGGCATTTTCTTATTTTCAAATGGCAATAAATAAGGACCATAGACTTTTTATATGTACAGAGACAATTGATCTAATCATTGAATCACTTGTATTATATAAAAAAAAATGACTTCAGTGCAATTTCCCTGCAAGGCTCTCTGCCGAAACCTGTTTCTTGTTTATTCAACAGCAATGCCTGTCTCATTTAACCTAATGTGTAAAGAAAAAAATAATCTATATTCATGAAAAGAATTCACAGCTTTTCTTCTTTGACACTTCAAGGAGTAAATCTGGACAGAAAAAGGCACACATCACTAGAATTTGTGCAATACTGGACAAGAGACGAAATATTGGAATTACTCTCGATTTAAGTTTATCTTGGTCGCTTAGAAATGTATTCATACCCATTCTTAATGTCTTACAAGTACATGTACATATTCAAATAGATATATTAGGATTGCAATGTCAATAAAGATAGGAGGGACAGACGTAATCAATTTAAGGAAATATTTTTTCCAAGAAAAAAAAAAAAAAGTGCATCATATTACAATCTTGAATATTGCAGAACAAACAATTACCAAATTACGAATAGTATTGAAAATTTTGGATATAAAAAATTAGCGCATTACAAAACAAAACAATAGTAGTATAAGCAGTAGAAAGCAGTTCACAATTGTGCACAGAGGCTTTTAAGTGCTATCTGGATCACCTTCCTGGCTCTGAGGTGCACTGTCAGATCCTGAACATCCTTCTGAAAAAGAGCCACGTCCCCTGAGTGCCGGCGCTACAGGCTTTTCAGTCTCACGCAGCTGTCTGTTTCACCTGAAGAACTCGCTCCTTCCTGTGAGATTCTCTCAGCTCCTGCATCGCTGTCTGTCACTGCTTTCCTAAAGGTTTCGGGACTGAAGGTGCGAGTCTTTGTGGCAGAGCTCGAGTCGCCATATTGCTTTCTGACCTTTGCAGTCTTTTGCTCCCCTACACTTTGTTGTAAAGGGGGGAGTTTGGATAACATTAAACTTGTACTGGGACAAGACCGATCAGACCGGTTGGCTCCCTCATCTTGGCTTTTTGTCCTTTTGTCTGCCAGAGTTCTTTGTGGACTGGTTTCCGGAAGCGAGATCCACGGATAATCCCTCCTGGTGAGGGAAAAAGGGGAGTCCTCTTTGGGAGAGGTGGGCGAAGGGGTGGAGGATGACTGTCGTTCCAGTTTGGGGCGTGATCGGGGTCTGAGCTGCACCATTTGGATGCCCCCAATGGGAATCATGTGATATGGCATGCGGGCTTGATCTTGGGAGTGTAAAGGAAGGTGGCTAAACATGCGGTCTGCGGTCCATGGCGTCACAGGAGCGGGAGGGAAAGACTCACTTGGAGAGAAGCGTAGGGATGGGGAAAGCAGGCAGGGATCCCGGGGTATACGCTCCTGTAGAGTTGGAGTGGCAGGCTTGTCCTGTAGAGGGAGATGTGACATTGCAATCAAACTTTTTTTTTTTTTTTTTTTAACTCTGAAATGGCTTCTAATTTTAGTCAACGAAAATAATTCGACAGTATAACTGACAAAAATTTGCAAAATGTTTACATTGTAAAAAGGGTCATTGTGAAAATCTGACACATTAGTAAACTAGTGTAAAAGAGTAATACAATGTTTCCTTGTTGAAATAATGTTGAATGCATTTGCAACATAACTCACATTTTGACTGGGATACATTGGATTCATGGATTATTCTCCTTTAAAAACACTTTTTGTGCATTGTAAATATCTTTCAGTGTTTTTGTTAATAATTTTTCCTCAACAGTATATATTCTTAATTTAACTTTTTTTAATTTTTTAATTTTTGTTTTTTAAGTTTATATACATAAATATTTTTCTAATTATCACAATTTTTTTTTCCACAAAATCCTGAAAAATCTGTCAAACACATTGCTTGCTGACAGTGGCATTTTGAAGCTAAATAAAATAAAAATAAAAAATCCAGCATAAGTGCAATATTATCTTAAGCATGCCTTTGCTGTAATACATACCAAGTTGACAAATTCACGTTCATGTTTCTGAGAAAACGGTGCTTTTAACTAAAGTTTGCCTTTGTTAGTTAGGATTAAGTAGTGTAGGTAGTACA
Organism: Carassius auratus; assembly: GCF_003368295.1. Lineage (NCBI taxonomy): Eukaryota > Metazoa > Chordata > Actinopteri > Cypriniformes > Cyprinidae > Carassius > Carassius auratus. Next base: position 19,545,572 of record NC_039283.1, read on the forward strand.
TTCATTTTAAATGTAACAAAGCACTTTTCATTTCTGAACTCACACCTTATGTACAGCAAACAACGTATAAAAAAAGTTGCCACAATCGCTTTAATCTGTTTCTGAGAAAACTGCACTTATCTCATGTTTGTCTTTTCTGGCAGCTGCTGTAAGCATGTTATTTTCAAACTTGACACAGCATTGACCTTTCTTTTCTGAGCTGCCGCAATCCGTACAACCACCAACATGATAAAATAATGCCACATCTCTTTTTTTTGTACTAGCACACTCACTGGACATTTCACTTTAAAAGTTCTACAAAACATGCAAGAAGAAATGTAATATATTTTTGCTGAACTGTCACCACAGACACAGTTTTCCAATAAGCCTGGACTGAAAATATTATTTAAATTGTGTTGTGTTACCCACCTTTGGACCTTCAGTAGCTGGTGGGCTAGGTTCCCAGTGGAGCCCTGCGGGTGAGCTGTGTGGCCGATGCTGGGGCTTTAGGGGCATATGAGAGGAGAGAGCTCTGGGACTCCTGTACCGCGCCGGGGATACAGGCCTCAGAGGTGAGAGAGGCCTGAGAGGGGAGAGGGCTCTGATGGGTGATGGGCCCCTCTCTGGGGAAGGAGAGAGATGACGGCTAGGTGAGGACAATTCAAGCCTAGGAGACAGGCTTCTAAGGGGAGAGCCTTCACTGCTAGGGGAGAAGGTCCTTGGGGAAACCTCCCAGCCCTTGCGGGAGAACGATTCATCATGGGATGAGAAGTCCTCTTCCTCATCCTCATCATCTTCTGTTTCAGAATCTTCAGCATCAGAGAACTGGTGACCCTCCTGTTCTTCTGACCCACACACTCGCTCCTCACTGTCCCCTGTTGGACAGAAACAGATGGGGTCATAAATATAACAAATAGACACAACTTAAAAATGAAACCAATGGGGAGACCGGGATCAGTGTCACACTTTTTAATCCAGTTAAGATTTAGAAGTCATTTTGGTACTACTGTTCAAAAGTCTAAGGTTGATAAGTAACGTATGCTCACAAAGGCGTTATTTATTTAATCAAAAATAAGAGTAAAAAGTAATATTGTGAAATATTTTGCTGAAATGATTGTTTTATTAATATTTTGAATTCATTTTTATTTTTATATTTTTTGGTTTTAATTTTAGTTAAATTTTAGTGATTTTTTATTTATTTTTTGTAGTTTTTGTTAATATACACTTACTGGCCACTTTATTAGGTAGACCTTGCTAGTACCAGGTTGGACTCCCTTTTGCCTTGGGAAATGCCTTAATTCTTTGTGGCACAGATTCAACAAGGTTTTGGAAACATTCGTCAGAGATTATGGTCCATATTGACATGATAGCATCAAGCAGTTGCTGCAGATTTGTTGGCTGCACATCCATGATGCAAATCTCCCGTTCCATCACATCCCAAAGCTGCTCTATTGGATTGAGATCTGGTGACTGTGGAGGCCATTTGAGTAAAGTGAACTCATTGTCAAGTTCAAGAAACCAGTCTGAGATGATTTGAGCTTGATTTGGTACTCAAGAAACATTTATTATTACTATAATTTTTTTTTTTTTTTTTTTCATCTTACTCCTGTTCTTCTTGTCATGGAATGTAATTTTGTGTGTTTGTTGGTTTGTTGTTGTGGTATTTTGTGTTGCATTACCATGAAAAGAGAATAAATAAATGAAACGAATAAATGTTAAAATCAGTTGTGCTGCTTAATATTTCTGCGTAAACTCTCTATTTTTTTTCAGGATTTGATGAACAGAAAATATAATTTTTTTATAACATAAATATCTTGACCATTACTTTTGATCAATTCGATACATCCTTAAAAAAAAAAAAAAAAAAAATTACTGACCAGAAACTTTTGAATGGTAGTAAAAAATGTTTGAAAGGCAAGTGGCAACTCAACTTGACATTTATGAAAATTTCCCTTGTCCTAAAAAATCATATAAACTCTCACTAATCCTCAAAATAAAGCTATATATAACATTCTAATGCAAAAAAAAAAAGAAGTGTTTTTGAGTTGTGCTTCATTCATCAGCTACATTTAAAATCTAGTGAATGGAGGGGGGCTGAATGAAATGTCCTTGTAGCTTTTAGATACACTGAGATTGAGAAATGTCAAGTGTAGACTAAGTAAGAGAGATATATTTTCATTGGCCTCTTTCAACTTTCAAGTCTGAAAGCACACTGCAAGGTTGACATCACTTTAACACCAATTAAGCAAACAAGCTAAAAAATATCTAAATATAGTAGAATATGATTCTGAATTAGTCTATCGCCCAAAGGGTGAGCATTGAGCAATATGCATGTACTTTGTATGCATGTACCTGTAAGAAAATAAACCATGCCTGAATGTGTATAATAATTCCTCACTTATGTAATGCAATGAATCATTACTGAGAAACGTTGAAGATGGTTTATATTATCAAGCTGCATTTACATATTACAGTTTCCATCAAAGCACAACAACTCTTTTTGGCAATCCTACCTGCTTCCTCAGTTTCCAGCTCATCCACAGATGACTCTGACACTCCCATCTCCAGGCATTTCTTACCGTGGGCCTTGGACTTCATGTGTTTGGTAAGGTTCCCTTTGAGGAAAAGATATTCTCAATGACAAAGGATATAACAAAAAACAAAAATAAAACCATTTTGTGCTAAGAGAGAAAAACATAGAGGAACTGTGATGTAACAGGATGCGATGAGTTTGAAAAAGAGGTATAGGTCTACCTTTGGTTTTAAAGGCGAAGTTGCAGTGCTTACAGACGTAAGGGCGAACATCTGTATGAGTGCGAATGTGCTTTTTTAGCATGCTGGGCTTCTTGCAGCGAATCCCACATTCCCCACAAACATATTTTCCTCTTCCCCTACCCCGAACATACACATAGTCCTCATTTGACCTATACCTGCTCAAGTGAGACAGAAGAGAGAAAGAGAGAGAGAGAGAGAGAGAGAGAGATACAGACAGACAGACAGAAAGGTTAATAAAAATAATAGACTCATTAAGATGAATAATATACTACACTTTGACAGGATCCTGATATGAATTTTCCAAAACATTGAATCCCTCATTAAAAGAGGTCTGGACTGCCACTATATTTTCAGCACTTGTCAGTCCACTGATGGTCTCAAGAAACCACGCTTTGGCTGAAAACTAGGTGTTTTTTTGCTGGCAAGACAATCCCAGTTCAGAACAGATAGATAAAACTGGCCTTACATAAAAACCTATTAACTCCATATCATGTGTCTACTGAAGCTCTCTTACATAAAATACAAGTTTACCCAATAAATAATGTGTTGCACAAGGGATTTAGTTGTGTTTAATGACATACCTATATGTTCTAAAATGAATTTATAAAACATTGCTCTTAAAAGGAAATTTGGCTACAACCAATAAGAGAGAGTTGGATGAGACAAAAAGAAAGAAAGAAAGAAAGAAAGAAAGAAGGACATGTTACACTGAGGCTAAATATGCTAGATTGTTAGTCCATAGAGAAAGTAATTTGTGTTGAAGATTAACAACATAATTTATACATATAAATTAATTTTGTAATATTGTTCTAGTGTTTGTTGTGCTGATTTTTGTCACATTGGACTATTCTTCTTAGCAGAGACCTTAACCTAATCTAAGATAAAAAGATAACAACCAAAATCCTCATTTCATACCCATATATATGTATTTATTTGGGATGAGCAGCCATGCAATAAGTGTAAAATTGCAGAGTCTGTCAGTCAGCATTGCAAACTAAACCCATTTAGGGTGAAATAAGACAATCAAAATGGTCTTAATCAGCCTCTTGGGGTTAACAAACATACTTTGTTTATGTAGACAGCATATGCATTTTGAAAGCTGTCTGTTGGCTTTCATTAAAAATGTAAAAATGGATGGGGTGGAGAGACAAAGACTCACTAAACATCTGTTTTTAGGTAAAAAAAAAAAAAAAATCTAGAACACTCCATTTTGTAGGACCCAGCTTTCATTCAGGACACTGCAAATGCAATCAGAGGGATGACATTAAAGTATTTTAATATACAAACACACCTGTCAACTATTTTTAGAAAGGTGCCATTGAAAGGGGCCGGTGACTACAGAAAAACTGGTACCTTTGATTGTCCTTCAGTAAGATTGTGTTCTACTCGTGAGGAAGAAAGCAAACAACAATAACAGCTATGAGAGGTGCAAAGACAAAAGAGTGCTGATGGATGTGAGAAGTTTTGGAGACAAAATGGAGTGTGTGTGCGAGACAGAGAGCGCAAAGACTGATGTGATTAGGCAGTGCGTGGGTGTGCAAGGTGGAAGAGCCGTATGAGAGAAATAAAGGCAGTGAGAGAGACAAAGGAAGCAGGGATAAAAATGCAGGCTGTTTAAGCCCTTAACCACACTGAGAGCCCCGCAAAAGCAGATGACTACAAGAGACCCAGCTAATGAATCCAAAGCTTTTGATGTTTACAGGTCAGCTTTCCTATTTCTGCTTTTTATTATCCATTAATAAAACATTCTGCTGTGCTTTAATTTTTTTATTAAAAATGATATTATTTGAATCATCTACAACAAACCCGGGCTGAAAAATTATTAAAATCTTAACTGTTTCCCTTTATAATGCACTCATGGCTATTAATGTTGTGTGGCATTTTGATAATCTCATCTCATCTAAACAAGTAATAGTTCCTAAAAAATAACAACAAATTATTATCTCAGTATTTACTCTATTCATTCAAGGTGATTTTTACTCTTGACGTTAGCTGTGCTATGCAGATATAGTTGGCATAACATTAATGAGCAGCAGACTTCAAAAATAAAGCTGCAGAGCTACTGTCTAAGTAATCAGCACCTGCTCAACATGCCATCCAAATTCATACCTTTGAGCAAGGCGTGAATTTTGCAGACAACTGAAAAAGGTAGGATAAATGAAGTCCCTAATGTTTCATAGTCTCAACTGTACCACCATGTCTTTGTCACTCACACAGCAAATAAACAGAAAACCTCAAGCTGAGCGGCAACTGTGCAGTAATTTGCACTTACAGAAATGCACCTTCATGGTGGGAAGATAATAAACTTCTCTTAACATGACTTTAGACTGTATATGCTATATATATATAGCTCAACTATTTTTAAATAATACATTTCCAGTAACAAGCTACTTGTTCTAATAAGCAGCAGTGTTGCATTACAACACTAAATTGCTATTTTTACAAAACTGTATTTTTAGTAGCTTGTAGTTTAACTATTTAAGCTAGACTGCATCTTAGCTTGACAAGCTAGTTTAAAAAATAACTTTTACTTAAATAAATTTACTCACCCGCCTTCAAAAATGCAAATACGTGCTGCCTCACTTTGCGTCGAGGTAGTGGGCACGTCATCAGCACTCTTCTCTTTTTCACCTCTTTCATATGGTGGTTCCTCTTTTACTTTGATGGGTGTGCTGGGCGGGGAGGCATGTACCTACACTCCAGACAGACAGGTTACTTAACCAACACTGTAGTAAATTTATACACAACAACAACAGCAGGCAGTTTATAAAATTTCTTATTTAACAATCTCGGCAATGTGTTGAAATGAAAAATTACAGTGATGTTTACCTCTGACGCACTGGTCGCCTTGTTGTCAGTTGGAACCAGCTTGTCAGTGGTTGGAGGTGGAGTTGTAGCCATAGTGTATGTCTCAGCACAATGTTTCTGTTTGGAGCGCAGCAGGGACAGTAATATTTTGGTGGACAAGCCAGGTATATTGGGGTTATGCATGCTAACACTCCATGAGGAATAGACGGAAGCTGAATCTCTATGTGTAGAGGGGTTGGGCTTTGTGTAATTCAGGTAGCACCAGCTGACAGATGTAGTGGTATGCAAACTGGGGAATGAGGGTTCCACAGATTTCTCTGGACTTGTTACTCTTGGAGAATACTGATGTCCTGCCTCTTTCCTTCCCTTCTCATTCAAGGTTTCTGATTTGTGTTTGGTTATGTCCTGCTTGCTTAACTTTTCAGCTTCAATAACTTCTCTTGGATCTTTGGCCCTCCTTACAATCTCCACTGTTAGCCTCTCTTTAATTTTTCCCTGACTCACCCCCTGAGATTTACTGTTACATTTGTTATCATCATCTTCCTTGTCAACCTCTTCTTTCTCCTCCTCCTCTTTCACCCGTTTTTGGTGACGCTGTGCCTCTAAACTGAGTTCTAGACTACCTGCAGGGGACAGCATTCGTTTGCTTCCTCCAGCACTGAGCTGCCCACAGCTGTCATCAGATGAAGCACCTGCTCCATGCTCGATAGGCAGCGGCAAGGGAATATAGCTCTTGGGGTTAGGTGAAGGAAGCCTAAGGTAAGATCTCTGAAGCTTGTCTTCCTCCAGCTTACCCATGATTACCATAGCTGTGCAGCAGACTGGATGTTGCGCTGTGGCTAAAATTTGTGAGATGGTTGTATACATGGCACTAGCATAGGTAGGAATGTGGGTCTGTAAGCGCACAGGCACCACAAGAGACATCTCTGGCATAAGCTGTTGAAGACAAGGAGCAATCACTGGATAGGGGTTGTGGCGGACAACTAACTGCTGTTGTGAATGACTGGGTGTACACAAGGAGGAAGGTGATGACCTAGACTCACTGAAGAGCGGCCCCGAGGGGACCTGAATAGTCAATCCACCTGGCAAACAAACAGCCTGAGCATTGTGATTTGATTGTAGAGGGAATAAAGTGGTGAGTGGCTGAATTGGTAATCCAAGGCGTTCTACATATTCTATGGGTCTCGGATGTGACAGAGGTGGCTCACTGTGAAGGAAGTCTTGCTGAAACATCTGAGTAGAAACAACTGCTGTAGTTACTGGAAGGAATCTATTGAAATGACTGGGGGGACAAAAATCAGGGTTTGCTTGTTGAAGGGGGAAAACTTCTGGTGGGAGGGAAAGAGAGGACTGGAAAAGCTGCAAGGTCTTTTCTATATGCCTAGAGGTCCTGCCTCCCATTCTATGGTCTGTGATTGTAAATGGAGCATGACCTGTGTAGGACTGGCAAACGGCTGAGATGACAGGTTTACATGACTCCTCCTGTTCAGTTTCACCAAGGGTTCCGTGCTTCACCAAGAGACATTTTCTCTTCTCCTTCCAAGTAGCAGAAGTGTGCCCTTGAGAGAGGGACCCATAGTCAAATGACTTACTTCTTGTTTCCTCTACTTGTGAAGGGTGTGGAGGACTTGCAGATACCTGTTCAGAGGTTGAGCGGCGCATCTCTCTGTGAGAATGATGGGGTTGATGGAGACTTGATGGAACAGTCAGCATGTGGGACACTTGGGAGCTCCAGGGACCACTTTGCATTTCAGAGTCTGGCCTTCCTGATTCCTCAAAGGATGCAGATCGACTGGAGGCATGGGAAACATTGCTCTCTTGGCTTGGGCTGTGTGGCAGGGATACTGACTCAAAGCTAGATTCTCCTGAGGATTGGGCTGCCTCAGCCAAACGGAGACGCTTCTTCTTTGGCGGTAGCTTCTCTGCAGGGAGCTGAGCCAGACTTAGGCTTCTCTGAGGCCACTGGAATTCCTCCACCTTTTCTGACTCTTTAGAGGTGTATGTGTTTGCTGGATGGGAGACCATTTTGGTATCTGGCTCCTCTGTAACCAGAATTTCTGGCACTTGAATGTTGGGTTGACGGATTAACCGGGATATGGAGGCTGGTTTTGGCTCCTGGGATTGCTCTTGTTCTGGCTGTGCTTCTTGACTTGCCATAGAGATGCTTTCCTGTTTTTCAAAGGATCTGGTATGCTGGATAACAGAAATCTCTTTCCAGGGACACCTCCTTTCTATCTCACTTTGTGAAAGGTCACAAGGTGGGCCCTGATTATCAATACTGACTAGCATGGATGGAGGCTGGGTGCTGAAAGATACTGCTGTTGGACCTGGACTGGGAGGGTCTTCCTCAAGACTTTCTTCTTTTTTTTTTCTCTTGCGCACAGCCATAGCCATTTCTTTGAATTTGTAGCTAATAGTTTGTGGCTGATTCTCAGTAAAAAAACTGTCTTCCTCACTTTGTGGACAATGTGGAAATTTACTCATACACACTAGTCTGTGTGATGTGTAAGAGTCCTGCTTGTTCAAGTGATTCCCACAAATGTCACACTCATGAAGGTGTAATTCCCTGTCTGGCTTCTTTCCTAATTCTATTTCTTTCAAATTAGAAGAAGGACCTGCATCCTCAATACTAAGGTCCACTCCAACCGGCACCTCAATAGCAGGTTGACGTCGTAACATTCGTTGATGTGGCCCAGTCCTCATTTCAGCTGCTATGGCCTGCTGATCATCAAAAGAATGACTTAGACGAAAGCCATGTGAAGCTGTATCTGGAGTATTACAAGAAGATGGCACTGATTGACTCCTAAAGAGAAGAGCACTGGACCTCTGACCAGCCAATGTTTCTGTTTCAGCCAGGTATGAGCCAGGTAATTCACTTGCAAAACCACCAGGAACAAGTTGAACAGCAGAGACGCAAGAGCCTGGTGCATCCACTTTTGGTTCAAAAACACAGGGTTCTTTGGGTGAAGAGAACTTTACAGACTCAATGCTACTTCTTCTAGAGAGTGAGGAACGTCTTGGTTTGACACTATCAATTTCACTTGTATCCACCACTGCTTCATTTATAGTAATTAGCTTAGTTATATGCTCAATTACTTGTGTCTTAGGTACAGTGAAAGAGACAGATTTTTCCTGTTGACCTGAAGATGATGATAATTGCAGTTGTTGATGTGAAATTCTTTGTTGTTGTCCTATGCGTCCGTACTTTCCTAGAATTATTTCAGCATATGTCTTAGCACTGGCATTTGGTGGGCTCACTTGGGAGTGCTCAGCACTCCCAGAACTGGAAAAATAGCCAGATTCTGTGCTCCCCTTACTGCCAGGACCCAGTGAGGATCGGGTTTCATCTGAAGATGCTCTGGGAGCTCGCTTCCTCTCACTTAGCCTCATTGCTAACCTTTGCCTGACTGCCTGTGAGTCCTCAGTTTGGGGACCCTCCTCTACAAATGACAATTCCACTTTACTACTTTTTTTCAGAGTTGGCCTGCCCTGTGAGGTAGATGGTTGGTGTTGCCCTGTCTCATCCTCAGAACCTGTACTCTCTCCTTCCGTACCTTCTTCTTGTTCATCTCCCAAAGCTCCACCTTCCGGCCCAATAAAACTGGTCTCTTCACGACTTGAAGCCATCCCTGCTTTTATTCGATGCGCATGGGATTTGCGGTGTTTGTACAAGTTGCTTTTGGTCTTGAAGGAGAAGCCACATGGGACACATGGATATGGTCTCTCTCCAGTGTGGGATCGGATATGTTTTTGGAGGACGCTAGGCTTTGCACAAGGACGGCCACAGTATGTGCACACATATTTCCCTGGTTTTTGGGGCTTACGTTCGCGTCTACATGGTGTGCCTTCCTGTGCTTCTACACTGGGCAGAGATTGAGTTTGCTTAACATTATGAATTCGGGGAGATGGATCTGAACAGCTGCCTCTTGAAGGACCGGGTACTTCTGTAAGCTGCCAAGATGACTCACCCACCTGTGACTGTTGCTGCTGCTTCTGCCTTTGGAGCATTTTAAAGTGTTTAGGCTGCCTGTGGCCATGTGATCCTTGGACAGATTGCGAGGTAGATTGTTGCTGTAACTGAGGCAGCTTTGCAGCTAAAAAAGACTCTGATGGCTGCTGCTGTCCACCAGACTGCTTCCCATCAGCTGACTGCTTTTCCTCCGCCTCCATAAGATGTTGGGAGGAGGCCTTAAGTATGCATTGAGAATGATTCTTTGAATACCAATCCGATAAACATCATTGAATCAATCCTCTTCTGACAGGAAAAAGTCTTTACACTCACTTTAGGGGGCTAATTGTCTTATGGCATAATTAATGTAAGATACTGGATGGTGTCTTAACCAACAAAGGCATAATTAAACAGTGTCAGTATGCAGCCGCCATAAATTTGAGTACTGGTTGTGTGCTAAATGTTGCCTCTCCTGTTCACATATAGCCTTGAAATTCATCTTTGTGTGTCTTTTGGGCTGATGCCTGGCAATGGGGCTTGACAAAGATTGTCTCAAGATGCTTTTGAGGCACTTTCTCTGCTGACATTGAATAATTCTATAATAATTATTTGTCTCCCATCTTCAGCTTGTCACTTTACTGGCCCTGTAGAGACACAGAAACATAAAAGAAGAGTTTAGTGTTGGGTAAGGCCCCGATATAATTTAAAAGAAGTCGAAGAACAAACTGATATGACGTCATTTCGAACAAAATCGGGCAGAATTCCTTTTTTGAGTTTGTTTCAGCATGTAGAAGCAGCTCACCAAAACATTCTGAGGGCATTCGTTTGGGTCCTAAACACCTTTGAGCTTCCACTGGTCTGTGGCAGTTACACAATTGGTGGGTGTGGTCTGGAACTCCACTTTCTTTGACGTGCAAATTTTTTTCCCGGCTCATTTCTCTTTCAACGGAGGTCAGCATGGTGCTGGGGGTGCTGCAGCACCCCCTAGTGACGAGAGGGAGATAAAAAAAAATGTAGGCCTATTAAAATATTTGGAACGCGCTTGTAACATTTATTTTTTTGGCAACAAGTGTGGGATCAGCTTTGACTAGCCAAGCAATTGTAAGTAGTACACTATAGTATTTTTTTAAGGTGGTGGGGATGGAGATGGAGAGTATTATTTCGTTCGTGTGTTCTTTGTGTAATGGTTGTGGAGAACTGTTAAATAACGTTTAAATAGTAGGGCTGGGTATCGATTCAGATGTTCCAGATCGATTCGATTTCGATTCACAAGCTCTCAAATCGATTCGATTTCGATTTTCGATTCGATTTTCTATTAGAGCTGTAATCGGGCCTTAAAAGTTAAGCCCGATATGTCCCGAGCCTGACACGTACATTTTGATTGACAGCTTTTTAAAAGCCCGAACCCATTTACAACCCGACATTATTCAAATGTACGCAGCACACAGCTCTTTTGCCTTTTATCAGGAATGAGTAATTTATACATAGTTTAACATAATTTATACATGACTAACGTAATAGGCCACTTGGAAGTTTGAACAAAGAAATAAAATAAGTCCTCTGTAACATCGTAACATCTCAGCACTCTATAAATAGCCCTAAGGTATAGGCTCATTTAGCATATAAATAGGCCAACGCACCAATAAAAACAAGTCTTTCTTAAAAAATTTAATTAAGATAAATTATAAATTTAAAATGGGTATTTGGCAATAACGAAATGAATTAAGATAAAGGCTCTGCCGGATTTGCTTCGCCATAGCAGCTGACATAATAAAATAATAATGCCAACATTAGCTTATATAGCCTACTCTGTCTACATTATGCATTTAAGACTCAAGTAATATTAAGTTATTATTTGAAAAACATTTACTCACCAAGATTAGGTAAGGCCTAAGTGTTTATGTGGAGGAAAATGATTGAATCCACTGTCTTCAGCGCGCTCCTGCGCTCACTGATGGTGCGTCATCATTCACTCATTATTCTCATGATGGTGATTCATAAACATGGTCAAAACTTTTCCAAACCTCAGACTTTGCTTTAGTTGCTGGTGCTACCAAAACGTAATCGTTAGAATCAAGCTCCGTTTCAACTACTCAGCACACATTTTCGCATCTTTCTCGCGCTAATCGAAACACATGACCGCTCATTTACCGCACAAGCCCAAGCCCGAACCCGATTGGTTCGATTGGCAATGGGCTTCTTCACACTGCCTGAACATGTGCAATTGTGCTTTTGAAGACAACTGACCACGCACACCTGTCCGCGCGGTTGTCTGCTCAGACTCGGTACACACTCTCCGATGGCGATGTTTACATCAAGCCATAGCGGACTCGAGGACGCAGAAAGTATAAGAGGCTTTAAGATGCAGTCTTTAAAACGCGAACGGGAGCATGACCTGATGCACATTGCAAAAATGTGTTCAGCATATGGTGAGCCGCATTTGAATTCGTGATGGAACCACTGCTTTAAACTGAATGAATGAATGAATGATAGATTCGTTGGTAACATCGCACAAGGCACATAAGAGGGTGACATCTAGTGGAGAAGATTTGTAATTAGATAAACGCTAATATTTTGGAGTTAATAGAGTTGCGTGTGACATAAACGTGCAGTGACTCAAGCCAGCTGACCAAATCGATTGCATTGTTTTAGCGTTATTGTGAAGTTTGATTAATATTATATTTTGTTGTAATATTATTTGTTGTATCTAAATGAGTTACATGTATGTATAGGCTATCTGAAATTGTAATGAAAGTAATAATTTCGTTTTTTTCGATTATTAAACTATTATTTAAACTATTATTTCTGCTTCTGCTTCAGATTAATAGCGCATTGCGCATATCTGAGAACTGATGTCTGTGTGTTTCAGACCCTGGTTGGCTGTGCACTGAAGTGTATATGACAATAAAGTAGTAAATCTCAATGTATATATTTTAAAATGTATTTTAAATAGGCCTATAGGCTCATAGGTTTTTTGTTAAAAAAAAAATTCACAGCACCCCCTGTTCAAAATTACTTCCCGCGGCCCTGGAGGTCAGGTGGCAGGAGAACAACAGATCCTAGTCACTAGCGACATAAATACACTATGTCACATTGCTGAGCTGCCACAGGTATATCTGCACCTGTACGATCACTCGCGGAGAGACTTTAAAGATTCAGAGATAGCATTTAATTCCTAGAAACCTCAGATGCAAGTTTTCCAAAGCCATGAAAAGAATCAGAGGAAAGAGTAAAGATAAAAGTTAAAAGTACCAAATACATGTGTTTCAAATAAAGATTACACCATACTGCTGCTGTTGTTCTTTCAGTAAGCAAATTTAAAAGGTATACAATAAATGAAATGCCACAGGAACGCACAATTATATACCTTTGTTTTTATCAAATCATGACACCAAATAAAATATAAAAAGGTTTAATAATTCATCCAGTTTAATAAAATAAATAAACACTAATAAAATAAAGTAAGAAACTGACTTTTTAGCCACATCATGCTTAAGTTTTCAGACTATTATGGAAATGAAAAGGTTCTTTTCAATTGCAAACTTGACTCTGAACTACTGCTAACCATTATTCTTTTGTTTATAATCAAACTATCGGTACCCATCTCACACCTACTGTACATACACCATCATTGCATTGTTGTTGTGTTTAAGGGTACCTGTGAGTGTCACGAGTCATGTTTACATTAATCTACATCTAAATCTCCAGCAGGGGTGTCGAAAGTTCGGAAACAGTATAACATCGCTTAGCCTTTTCAATCTTCTTTTTGCCCCCAAACGAAGAATGAAAGTTAACTTTGTTTGAAGTATATCGGGGCCTTTAGTCTATTGCCATTGTGTTTGCTTCTGTGACAGTGATGAGTGCTTATGAGGATCAACTAATCGCTGGATTTTCAAAATTATGTGAAATTTACAGCTTGCGGCATAGAATCTTTAATATATGTCCAAGAGTTTTACAGACCGGTCTGTTATTGTGGGGACATTTCCATATCCCTAAACATGACACACACAAAACAAAACATTATTGGTTGCTTTATATGTCCGTCATATGACCTTTTGGATGGTCCTTGGCCATTGAAAGTGGCTAAGGTTCCCAGACCTTCTGCTGTCAGTTTGAAGGTCTTGCTACGGGTAGTCTCAGCCTTAGACGTCACGTCCACGGTCCGTTGGCTAAACGTCTGATGCATATGGGACACAAAAGTGGACACACTTTAGTAGTGTCGAAGCTGTCATCGGATTGGTTGAGTTATACAGGATGTGCAGGCCTTGGCCAATGAAAGCTGCCATAGATTCCAGGCCTTCAGCCGTCAGTCTGAAGGTCTGGCTATGTGAGACTAGTCCATGGGAGACTAGGTAAACTATTCAAAAATACAGCAAGCTAATCTACCAACTACTGCTTAGCTAATTTTAAATTATTCAAATAGCGCTGTGTTCGATTCCAGGGAATACACATACTGGTAAAAATGTATACCCTGAATGCACTGTAAGTCACTTTGGATAAAAGCATCTGGTAAAATACATAAATCTAAATTTATATTAGGTAGAATTTAACTGGAAATCAACAAAAATGTTGGATTTGTGCAATTATTTGCTGTTTCAGTGAAGTGCCTTACACATTGTCCATACGTTCTCATAAACTACAGTATCTTCGGTTTCCAAACTTCCTGTTCACTGAAGAAAAAGCAGTGAGCAGAAAAACTGCTTTCCTCTTGAAATAACTTGACAGATTCTGAGTTTGCTCTCTCAAACAGCTGCTGCTGGCTGAGTGATGCGCAACAATTTAATGAGCATTCTCAGCGCAGAGGTAGGTTTTGGTTACACAGTGTTTTTATCAACAGCAAGCAATTGTTGAAGATATGACAATACTAAGACCTTCATCATTATTCATGAAATAGGTGTACATTTGACTTGAAAATTATCTGAACAACAAATTTATAACAAACGCACCTGATTTGCACGGGGTTATTACTGCGAATGGTGCATACAGTTAATTATAGAAATACATTGTTTGATGGTTGGAGTTTCTGTCTGGATTTATACAAACAGATCTAAACTAAAAGGGCAGAGAGAAAGACAAATGTAGACAAGAGACTACTCACTCTGTAATGTATGTCTATTCATTCGTCATATATAAGTGAGAGAAAACTTAATGACCTCTGACACAGTATTGATGTGGCTCTTAAACAGACCAATTAAGAGGCTTTCGGATGGAAAGAACATTATGTGAATTATTCATAGGTGTCTATTTGCAATGCATTGGATTGGGAGACCCTCTATTACGACATTTTCATGCAGACAGAGAATACTGAAAGTAAGTTTGCACATAAGATCTCCAATCTCCATCTTAGTGATCACAAAGCAGCAAACAAAAATTATCATTACTCATATCATCTTTATAGAAAACTAGAATTGCAAGCATATAGTCAAATCTTCACAATGGCAATAATCGCCATTAAGAAGAGACCTTAGTCAACAAGTTCTATTGATTTCTGGCTCTGTTTCATATCTATCAAGAAATAAGTATTCATTTAATATTTGCTTGATTATGTTTAAATCTCACTTAAATTATAATGATGATACTAAAATTGCCAGAGAGAGAGAGAGAGAGAGAAAAAAAAACAAGGCTTTGACATAAGAAAAAGAGAAGTGGAAGAGAAGGATTTGGACTGTGCGTAGGCAGCAGAAAAAAAAAATGATGCTGGACCATGAATACAGGAGCCCTAAATAAAAAGACTCTATTTTGACACTTTTTGTCAGCCTTTCTGTAACAGACTCATGAAACATCAACAATAGCGAGAAAACAAAGCCAGGCAGAGGTCAATTGAAGGAGTAACTGAGGACACAAGGAGAATGGGATAAAAGATGGTGCAAGATACTCTTTCCTTATTCTCTTGCTCCCTCTCTCAAACATATGGAGGAAGAGGGGAACTTCTCAAACTTCACAACACCATCCTACTTCCTATTTTGTTTCCTATTTATGTGTGCATGCTAAATGTAAAAAACAAAACAAAAACAAATGAAATGTTTAAATAATTACTTTAAGCAATGATATGTACTATTTTCACCTAGTGTAAAATAATACTTGTATCCCAAAGCACTATCAACATTTCCTTAAACTATAGTTAGTATTAATATTGCACAAATGTTTATACGCAAAGAAAAGTCACTAAAATCCAACTGTATTTTAGGTTTGGTTTCACTTTCAAGATATGCTGGCATGGTAATCTGACCTGGATCATAGACTGTGGATGAAATATATAGCAAACTTGCCTTTGTATGTAGAAAGTCTTACATATTGGGAAGACAATGTAAAATAAGTATGCTTGAGTATATGAAATAATAAAATCGTCATGCCATTTCCTAGAATAGCCCACAGACGCAAGACAGGAATGGAAAAACACGTTTTAAAGCTCTCCCTTCTTGCTTTTTCTCTGCCTCCCACTCTCCTAGTGACAACTCGCCAGATTTGATAACAGAAATGTCACCTTGTTCGTCGTATGCTAATTGCACCACCAAGAATGATATAAATATCTCTCAACTGGATGTGGTTGGCTTGTTTCTAGTGGTTTCGGTGAGCTGACCCAGCTGATCTATAACATGGGCTTTTTTAAGGAGTTGAGAGTAAATTCAAGAACCCCAGAGGCCGCGTGGCGGCTTATCAGGACTGTAGTAAATAAGTAGACCGTCTTGATTAAAGGAGCTCATTTTGTCTAATGCTTGTATAATTAAAAAACAATACTTACAAAACTGATGGCAGCGTGCTGGCTTTTAAGTGATCATAATAATCCGATCACGCTCTATTTGAAGACAATAACTCATTGTTGTCATCATGTCAGATCCATTAAAATTGTGTTTTTTATTGTTAGTTGAGCAGAATGACGAATCAAGAGTTAGTGCTTCACTTTCCAGCTCTTACTCTTGGCAACCTGGCCCCGGTTCCCATGGATACAGGCCTACAGCTAGCCACGGCAGATGGAGGGTGAGCTGGAGGTCTAAATTTGTCCCCCAGCATCCTATCTGAGTGTAGTGGCATGCAGGCAAGAGGAAGCAGATAAACAGGCTGACCTCCGCACACCAGTGGCAGAATCTCATGACCTCACACGTGTCCCCTTGCTGAGACCTCAACATGTTCATCAAAGACAAAACGGAGGAGGCAGTGCCACTGGCCCACGCCGCCAGAAGGCCCCTCCTGAATGTCACGCTGCAGGAGTCAGAGGCACATCTCTCCACCCCACCTGTACTGGCACAAACATCAACATTCACTAGAAAGCATGGGGGGAAAGACATCACGACCCCTCTAAACCGTGCTGGTTATCGTCTCTGTTCAAAACACAGGAAACATCCTTTCCTTGTGAAGGAATAATCACTTGTGACTTGTTCAGCTACATGCCAGAAAGATACGCTTCATAGTTATGTTTATAGAGCAATGGGCAGCCAATAAGAATATCATTTGCTTATGCAAATCAGTCAGTTTCCGCAATCTGTAGTCGACCGTACAAGCATAGAATTACACCTTGTGACTGTTTTCAGGACCTCACGTGGAAGTCCACACGCCACACCCTATTGCAGGCATGCAGTCTGTTGGCTCAGTGAAGTTTGTGCTTGTGTGCAAACTGTGATTAAATTACCACCAAAAAAATTAGTTTTTTGTTCTATCTGAACAAAAACATGAGCTTTCCAACTTTGTGTGAATACTCAGTCCAAAAGCAAAGCTGAACTTGGACAAAGGAGTAGAAAAAATTAATAGGCTTTGGGATTTAGGATAACCAAAAAAAGTGCTAAATGCATCAAACAGTTGTGTAACACAAAGGAAAATAATAGTAAACCGATCGAATCAAAACAAGATAATAGAACATACAACATCATTCAAACGTTCAGGTTCAGTACGATGTTTTTCTTTTAATCGATCAAATCAAAGAAAGAAATTTACAGTGTAACAAAAGATTACGATTTCAAATAAAAGTTGTTCTTTTGAACGTCAAAGAATCCTGGGTGGGAAAAAACAACAACAACAAAAAAAAAAAACAATATTAAGAAGCACAACTGTTTCAACATTGATAAGAAAATATGCTTCTTTAGAAGCAAAACAGCAGATTGATTTCTAAAGGATCATGTGACACTGAAGTAGTGGCTGCTGAAAATACAGCTTTGCCATCACAGGAATAAATTACATTAAAAAAAAAAAAAAATTATAATATAAATATATTATATATAAATGTTTAATTTAAAACACAATAATATTTCCTAATATTACCGTTTTATTATAATTTTTGATCAAATAAATGTGAAAATAAGACTTCTCGAAAAGAAAAAACTTTTGAATGTTTAATAAAAATAAACACACTGAATAGAATTGAGTGAAAAGGAAAATATCAATGTTAATATTGCAACAGAGCAAAACAGGCCTTATAAACGTACTTAAATGAGCCTAATATCACCATGCATCGCAAGAAAGACCACTTGTAAAGCACCACACATGCCGAATAACTCACAGACTTTCAGATGCTGGCAGACAGACTTGTTTCAAGAGGCTTTACTTTGATTAAGAAGCAACAAGGGTGAATCAGGTCAGCAGGTCTTCAGTTTCACCAGCCCATGGTGCTTGTTTCTAAGCAGGTATGCATATCAGCAAAGAAAAAACAAAAACAACCAAGCCATCAATCAGTTTATTTGTTCAGCCTCACCTTATTTAAAACGGAAACTAATGTTTTTAAATTAATAGTTCACCAAAACCAAATAATGTTGTGAATATTTCTCATATCCCAAACTCTAAACTTCAGAATCTGAGGTTTTCCTGATACTTTTAAGCCTTAAAAAGCACCATAAAAGTATCATGTGGTCTGCGACTTGTGCAATACTTTCCAGGTTTTCTGAAGTTCTACTATAGCTTTCTGTGATGATCAGCCCAAAATCTATGCAGTTATTAACTAAAAGTATTTTTCATTCATCCTAAGAGATTCTAAAGAGATCATGACAGAAGTAGTTATGTTTATGAACAAATCATTCTTTTAAAACCAGTTCACAAAACCAGTTTGAATGACTTATTCGCAAATCAAACTGATATGATTCAGTGAGCTAATAATCGAGTCCCAATTTATGGAAAATATAGATTTGAGTGCTTTCCTCACACAAAACTACCGTTTAGCTTGAGAAGATTTGAAATACTGCACACAAGTCATATAAATACTTTTTATATACCTATGGTGCTTTTCATTGTTTTTAAAGCTATAGGGCCCTATTTTAACGATCTAAACACAAAGTGTAAAGCGCACGGCGCAGGTGCACTTAGGCCGTGTCCAAATCCACTTTCGCTATTTTAATGACGGAAAAATGGTTGGCGCGCCTGGGCGCAAGGTCTAAACGGGTTGTCCCAATTCTCTTAATGAGTAATGGGTGTTTTTTGGGCGTAATGTGCAATACACTAATCAGAGTCTCATCTTCCATTCCCTTTAAGAGCCAGTTGCGCTCGTGCCATGATGGATTTGCTATTTACACGGCGGAATTTGGCAAGCACAAAGACAGAACATGTCTCCGAGATGAAACGGAGCTGTTCGTGTGCAAGGAAATAGATAACCAAATTCTGATACAGGCGATGACTATCCATTATGACATGTAGGCATTTTTATATTTGATTAGCCTATAAAAAATTATTATTCACTGCAATCCTTTAATTTTTTATATTTGGCATGTTTGTGTGCTGCTGTGCATACCTGTGTTCAATAAGCAGCGTGTACGCTCTTTAAATAACAAAGAAAAAACATTGCACCAGACTTTAGACTATGTTTGAGCTGGTCTATTGCGCAGTCTATTTTCAGCTCCTTAAAATAGCAATGCGTCAGCAATGCCTCTGAACACAGCTCTTTTTGAGACCAGCACGCCCATGGGTGCAAAAATGGGCGCAAATGCACTAGCGAATTAAACGACGTGGCGCTGGATGGGAAAATGCGAACGGCGCCAGACTGAAACTAGCAAATACACTTGCGCTGTGCCTTGTGCCGGTTGTAACGTAGGGCCAATAGTGTACATTCCTTGTAACCACACGGAAAACTGTCTTCAAAAATTATTTTTGTATTCAACACTACGGTGTGAAAGAAAGTCACAATAGTTTGGAACACCTGTGTACATAATGACAGTTTTCATTTTTAGATGAACTATTTCTTTAAAAAAACTTTAGACTACAAAAATACTGGGCGACACATGCTTACTAAACACAGCCTCTCAGGGCTTCCATAGTAACGCGAGACAAAGAATGAGAATGATGAGCTGTGTGAGTTTCATTCATTTACATTCACAGAGGAACAAGTGGAATGGTTCAGTCTTCCATGCCACCCACATCATCATGCTCATGGGCCTGGCAATCACCTTAACCCTTCGGCTTTCAGAGCACAGGGCTGATAGGAAAATTCCACCCACATCAGGAAATGAATCAAGCAGTGCTTCTAACAGGGAGCGATGGTGAATCAGGTGGCCTCCAGAACTCTAACAAGCGCACGGCCAGCCCACACAGCCGCCGCTGAGCATTCTGACATGATTAGTCATACTCCGGCTGCATTTCTGAGCTTCTTTATTCCCTCGTTAGTGCCACCTCTCAGGTCTCTCTTGGCTTTAACCTTCTAAAAACAAAGCAGCGTTAATGAGGAAGCCTCACAAGGCTTTTCAAGCGTGCACTTTACCTGTACTCCGGCATCTTTCTCCAGATGGAGAGATTCGCTAACTAAGACATGGAATATAAAGGTATCGGACACTGCAAAGGGTTCAAGCTCAAATTCAACACCTAGCACACCCAGTTAAAAACACATGGTAAAGATCCTACAATAACACAGCATCATGAGGTTTAAACTTAACAGATTCTTAAAAAAAAAAATTGTTTAGTTAACAGGTTTCCTTGAAACACTCTGCACAGCCCTACAGAGGGGCAGGAGGACGAGTGGCATTACGAGCACAATCGTGATTCAGGTGTGTGTGGGAGGGGGGTGGAAGTGGTTGGCGGGGGCTGATATCGAGGTCCGGGGGCAGCTAGATCGAGGGCACTTTAGTATTGCCGATTAAAGGGGCAGGGGCTAGAGCTTCCCTTCCCTGAATGCGCAAAACATGTGAAAACACTGCAAAAAATTATTTAATGTTCTTAGTATTTTGAGGTAAAATAGAAGCCTCCACATAACATGCGAGGGCAAACAAAAAAAATAAAATAAATATCGTGGCCATGATTTAAGAATTCGCTCCCACAATCAAGGTTCAGTTAAATCAGGGCTACGTTGAAATGAGGAAATTAATTAGTGCAACGTGGCCACAAACTTAGTCGTGGGAATGAATTGTTCATTTGTGGTCATGATAGCTATATTTCTTCTGCATGAATTTATAATTTTGTGAATTTACTATTTATATAGTAAAATACATACAATATACAGTACATATAAATACATACATGTGGTTAAAACGAAAACACTATTTTTTATTTATACAAAACAAGAATTAGAAAAATGATTTGACATCTAATTTCAATGAATTATATAAAATGACAATAAACAAACAATATTTTATTATTTACTTTCATTAATGACGTCCCAAAGCTGGTTTTTTGGAGTGAGCGATATTTAACAGATTGTCCAAGCTACTCTTTTCCACACAATTAAAGTGGAAGCAAAAAACAAGGTCAAAAAGGTTTGGAATAAAATAAGCAGATTATATAAGACTATATAATGACAGGAATTTATTTTAAAGGAACTATGTAATTTCAAGGTACATAATAATGCCTTAAATTGACTTAAGCAGCAAAACTACATAACATCCAATCTTACTTTAGATTTTTGATGATAAGATATCTTTACTGGAAAAGGAGACCAAAAGAATTACCAAACAAACAAAACAAGATTAAGAAAATGTTTCAGTGAACACACACATTCAGTCTGGTGTAACTTAACTCAGATGCCACATATTTAAAAAAATGTGATGATGTTAAACCTAAATGCACCATTAACAAAAACAGTGAAATACTCACTCTGAAAGCTGATCCCCTCATATCTAATAATTCCAATTAGCATTCATTCTTCAAAGTGAACAGATCGCACGGTTGGATAGATGGCAGTGCCGTCCATTACCTGAGGAGTTCTGCCACCTCACACTGCTAAAGCATGAATGAAAGCCACCAAACGACACAGCGGATATGAATGTTTGTGTTTGAGTGGGTGTACTTCTGTGAAGTGACGGAGGGGGAGGAGGGTGAAGAGGGGAGAAAGACAGAGAAACGCGAGGGCGAGAGTAAAAGTGAGAAAGACAAGGAGTAAGAAAGCGAGAGGGTGTGAGAGAGACATGGAGACACATGGCGGGAATGAGGTAGAGGAAAAGGGTGTGTGAATGAACATGGTTACAGTGAGTGAATAACAAGCTTCTCCTCCATGCACAAGGACAACCAGGAGTGTTATTGCTGTGATAACCAATTATGTATTCTGGCTTTGTCAGTTGGTCAAGTAGATTACAGGGCCATGATCATCATAGACACTGAGAGAGACATTTACACTTTGACATGAATGATAAATTATCATTACAATGTTAACTTAATTATGCCATTTCATTTTCTTTCCATTTTTCTTTTCCATTTTCTTTCCATTAATGATGAAAATTAATATATCTAAATAATTATAATATACAGTATATAAACAAATAGATATACATTATATTAAAATATATTTAATATATTTTAACTATATATTAAATCATTTTTAAATATATTAAATATGTATGATACATTTTCCTATTAGAAAGTTCTCAGTCTTCTAAATCTTACTGACTCTAAACCTATACTATTATCTATTATTTACAATAAAATACTTTAGATAAACGATACATTGTAGATAGTAATCAGTGACAGTGAGTAGATCATATTATCTCATTACAAATATAAGAATTTGTAGACTTACGGTTAGTGCATTACTGCCAGGTCAACTCAGTCTGGCCTAACTAACTTCCACTCTTCAAATAAAAAGCGCAGGTCCATATTTGGATGATAACATCATGATGAACTGACCACTGACTGGGTGCACAAGTAAGAATTTATATAAAGAAATGTAAACTGATTTTGAGCCAATTTTTTTTTTTTTTTTTTTTTTTTTGAGCTTTGTGAGAAGTTCCTAGATATTTAACTCAATTAGGATTCTGGAAAAATCAGAGTTTGCTATACTGTACAAAAGATTCAAAGCAAGATACATATAACTACAGATAGCTTCCGCCCAGCTCTCAAATATTTATTCTTTCAAACTTATAGTTGTCCACACATATTAATACACACACATCCACACGTGCACATGCCCAGATTTATCACAAAAGCTCCTGAGCATGAAAAGAGGTCATAGTTATAGGAAATTGCTCCAGGTCTGCGGCTCACAAATGTTGCTGCTGCACAAACAGAGAGTTGTGATTGAGAGTTGCATTATGGGCTATTGAATCAACTCACTCCAAATGGGGGTTTCTCAGTGAACCAATGACACAAGCACTAAGAATCCTGAACCAGCTACAGTACTTATGACACCAACTGCACTGAAAAAAACCTCTATATATAGGTGTTTTTAAATCAACAGGTTTTCCTGATTCTGGATTTCTAATTCATGCCATGACATTCTACTACAAATGATCAACTAAAATGCAAGTAACTTGCAGAGGTGAAACAAAATCTAATGAGAAAGCATGAAAAAGAGAAGCTTTGACTGATTTCACCCAGAAAGTGACACATTTCGAGCAGGGGACTATCAACCTAACTAAAAATAACGAAAATTGCATAGATATTTAAAATGCAGGGACAAAGCTTGTTGAATGTGTTGCTAATATTCAATAAAATAAAATAAAAAAATTGATCTCTAAAAATATCAAACATGGAGATTTTCCACTTTCCACGTGTTTTTACGGTTTGGTTTTTCTTCTTCATTTTGTACAACATTAATTTTGTGACCTTTGACGTCATCTTGAGCAGGGCAGTATACCGGCCCTGGGGCCGAGCAAGTATTGGCTCCATCACAATGTGATCTGGTCAGCCTATTTAAAGGAGGGGGGCCTGTGGCCAGGCATTGCCCATACTGTATCCCCCTGGGAGGGGAACTCACATTTCCATCATCTCTTTCTCTTCTGTTTTTCCAAGAAAAGATGGGACAACCGAGGCTATGTAGATCTGATCATCAGACCAAGTGCTGTACAACAATGGCATGATGGATTGTCTTGTTAGAGCGATCTCCTTTGCCACAGCATATGAAAAGAGCTAGGCCAGTGTCCTTGGACCTGGTTAGACAATATAAAATAAACTGCACTGAATTAGAATATAATCTACTGTAGACTGCCATTTCCACACTAAAACAAAAATAACTATTGGTATACCTTGATATCACAAAAGCAACAGCGATTACATAAATAAAATGGGTTTAGAGCCAGTGTTGTTTCTACAAACTGGAACATAAATGGTTTCAGCCTGAGGCTCTTCACTGCTGAGGCATCTGTTTGAACATGACAGGGTGCTTAAGGACCATTACCTTACCAGATGTGTTTGCTTCAGACCACATTGTACGTCAAGAATTCAAGGAAATGGCATTGTGACACAACAAAGATTTCGCTTTTCGTTTCTTCATAGAAGTTTCTACAAGTTTTGTCAGCCCTCACGCTAGAGTCTTGACAGTGGTTGCCAGTGTGTTGCTATGTTGCTGTTATGTGCATTAACAGTGTTGCTAGGGGGTTTCTTACTATCCAAAGTCAAAAGAGCCAAACCTTGCTATGATTTTTCATTCCCAGACTATTGTGACACAAAGCTCAAGTTCAACTTTTTAGACAGTCTCAGAGAAGACACACTTTGTCATTTTATACCTGGTCATCCCTTACCCAAAGCATGAGCAATAGTAATTACAAAGCAAGCACTACTACTAAGAATGAGCTTTGTGTGGTTGCTGAAAGTCGGTATTGCATTTCCTCCAGGTGGAATGACATGCATAAAGAAGCTTGCCATTAGTCCATACCTCCAGGGTGCCATCTCCACATGAATCCTGTTCGTTATTCTCCTTGAGACTCTTAAGCAACTAATGCATCTTCTCCGGAAATTCAGCTGCAGGCGCTAAAGCAACAGTTTAATCTTTTATCAATGTCTTTAGAAGCAAATAGATTTAGAGGGGTTTAAAAATGGATACTTGGACAAAAATGCTGGCACTACCGCAAATTTTTCCAGCATCCTAAAGCTAAACCATCACTTCTGTTAGTGTTCTCCTGAAGTGGGAGCGATGAGGGTTTGTTTTAGAGCGAGAGCAATATAGGAGGCCTTTGTCTCCTCACCTGTCACCACCCAGCCTCTATGGTTAAAGGTGGGGGATTGAAAGTCAAAAATAGCACGATCCCCAACAATAAAACACCCACACATGAAAAAATGAATAACTCACAGCCAATGACACTCCCTTACACCACTGATGGCAAACAGAGATAGTAGTTTGGTTTGGAACAAGCATACCACAATGCCCCTCATTTCGACCATTATGTGCCCCCTTGGGTAATTCCACACTATTTTCTCTCATAACCTGTCAGGTTTATCTGTCATTAAGGTTGCATGGTTAATCTTGTAACTTCGACTTGAGTCATACTTGCTAGATGGGCAATGTGATGCAACGTGTATGTATCAAGCTTTATGAGGCACATTTATGTCATTTTGGCCCAATCCTGGATTGTAATTTAAATCAAATTAGCGGTCTTGGATTTGTAGACAGATATAAAGTATTTTTGCACTGCCGCCCACAAAACGAGGACCTATAAAAAGGGAAAAGGTATAAATGGAACTGCTTGTGAAAATATTTGCTCAGAGATTTCAAATGTTGGACTAAATAGACAACAGGGTTTTGGAGTAAAAAAAAAAAGAACAAATCAACAATTCAGTAATCCTCAATAGTGGTAGACCGATTTATCGGCCAATATTTGGCATTTTTTCAAATATAGTTGTCGACCACTAATCCTCAATTTAAAGTGTGTGTGGGGGTGGTGATTGACACTTTGTAAATGCTTTTTAGGCAAGACTTGGATATCTTGAAGTCCAGGTCGTCAATTACCCCCACCTAAAACTGAGCTTGTGACTTTAGTAGCTCCACTGGCTAGAACTAGAAAATAATTTCCCAGTAACATTTGAATTGAACATTTGGAGTCATAAAAGCATCTGCTAAATGCATTCATGTAAACAGACATTCAATGTACAGAATGTGTATGGCTGTAATTAAATGGTAAAAAAATAATGATTGAAAATTAAGATTTTTATTTCACAAAATACCCAAGCTGCATTTGTTTGATTAAAAAAAGAATAAACAAATTAAAAAATATAAATTATTCAAATAGAAAATAATATATCTATGATGGCAAAGCTGTCAGTGTCACATGATCTTTCAGAAATCATTTTAATATGCAGCTCTTGTTATCAATGTTGAAAACAATAGAAACTAAGAGGCTTTTTATTGAATAACCACAGTTTCTACAATAATATTATGCAGCAATAATGGTTTTTAATATTAATAAAAAAAATAACCATTATTAATAATGCAGCAGCAACAATATCGGAATGATTTCTGAAGGATCATGTGACATTGAAAACTGCAGTAATGGCTGCTAAAAATCAGTTTTGGATCACAGGAATAAATCACATTTAAAAATATATATTAAAATATAAACCAGTTATTTTAAATTGTATTTATATTTTACAACACTTTTGTTTTTATTATATTTTAAAGTAAAAATGCAGCATTTGTGAGACTTCTTTTCCTTTAAAATAAATAAAAAAAATTTTATGGATTTATGCCAAAAATCAGGTCGACATGCATATATACATAAATACATACATACATATGTATATTCATACCGTATATACTACACACACACACAGACACACACACACACAGACAGGTACACATGCACATCCTCCCAACCTCTTGGCCTAATGTGAATGAGATCCTGACTGACTGCTGCATGCAAGTCCTTTTTGTTTTATGAACGATCAATAAGGCTGCTCTTTGGCTTTTATATGTGATCTGATTATGTCTGAACAGAGTAATCCTGATTCTGTGTGTAGTCTGCATTACACTAGAGCACCAATATCCCTCACAATTCTCTTAACCAAGCCGCAGTATACAGAAAAAACTCTTAGGCTCAATGCCAAATTCAAAGTACACACAAATCTAGTCTGTTCAAACTCAGGTGGCACAGTGCAATACTGCAGCTTGAAGCTTTCAGCAGAAGCATGAGTAGGAGTGAAGCTCTTCGGTGGTATGTGTTGTGTAATACAGCACTGGTGCATCCTCCCCAATCATTTGCATTACCGTACACTTATGCCTTTGGCAGACACTTCATCAGTAGGTGTGTTCCCTGGGAATTGGACACTATGTTCTACCAGTTCAGCTACAGGAACTACTGTTGGCATCTGTGTGTTCCATTATAGAGGTTTTAGTTGTATTGTCATTATGAGAGAAAAGAAACAGCTAAAATACTGGAGAAGATGGGAGAAAACTATGTTCAGAAAGCAACCATATAAAAAAAAAAAAAAAAAAAAAAAAAAAACTGGGACATCTGTGAAAGTAAAGGGACACATTCTGACAGAAACTTCCAGCTGTCATGGCAACAACCAGAATCTCAAGTTACTTAGCAGAAGAAAAATTAAAGGGTTCAACAAAGGCGAGAGAGAGAGAGAAATAAGCATGACATGTCATGGGAAGAGAACACAAGTGATAAAAATAGAAGGAGGAAGTCACACTTTTAGAAGCCGCCTACTCATTTCGAAGCCGACAAGTTTCACTTGTCACTGCGTGGGTGACAAGACTCAAAAGCACAGGGAAACCACAACACACACTGTTCTATACACTCCCCAGCAACAATTAAACTTGCTGAGACATGATCGACAAGACCAGGAAGTGGTACTGATGCAGGAAGTGACATTAAATTAAAGAGGGGGCACGAAGTCAGAAAGAACAAAACTGGTTTCACTTGCATTAGGTTAAAAATGAGGCGATCTGAAGTGGCCAGCTTTAACTAACTACTGATTTTTTTTAAATTCTGAACTTTACTGGTCATTATTTTATAGATTAGTTCCTTTCAAATTTATCAGATATTTTTCAAAGACATCAACCTGACCATGACCCAAGAGGGAATTCATCAGTGTAAAAACAACGGAAGCGTCAAAAAATACGCAAGTCTGATTCCCAACTTGGCACATGAACAGAGCTTCTCCAACTGTGTGTGAAGAAAAAGCAAACACAGCCAAGGTCAAGAAGACTAACTCATTTTTTTTTTTACTCATTTGCATGCATTGCCTCTCAACTGCACTAGACTGAGTCCAGCACTATGAGTGAGTATATCACAAAAACATACAATATAAACAGGCAAGACATTGATCCAAAACCTACGGCCAGAACAGCAGTATCCTTGTCGGTCCTGAAAAAAAAGACACCCTTGTCTCTGTGCCTTGTCTACCCATAAAGTGTGCATACTAGTTTCCTTAAAAGTAGTAATATGCACCCTTTATGATTAGAGAACAGGTACCAAAGTATACTTTTAATGGTATTGTCCCATTGAGGAACTAAAAAGGACTGACAGAGCACCAACCATTCAACTTTTAGGGTTAGTGCTCAGCTTAGAGCTGAGGTTAGGGATTAAACAATACTCTTATTAATTGACATAAGTTTATATCTATAACTATATCTATAGTTGTTAATCGCTATAGTAACAGCTGATTTAATATCTATAAAGCATTGGGCCAATTCAAACACATATAATAACTATATTTAGCAATGGCTGCCCGTAAAGCTGTTTATTTTAAATAAATGTTTTTTGGAGCTTTCTATTCATCAAAGAATCCTTAAAATGTATGACAGTTTAAACAAAATTAAGGAACACAGCTGTTTCCAAGAATAATAATAAGAAGAAACATTTACTGAGTACCAAAACAGCATATTAAAATTATTTCTAAACAAAATTTTTGCAAATTCAATAAATGTTTTCCACACAAAATTCCCCCCCCCATAATACAATTTGAATACATAAAATGCTCATTTACCATTAAGGCTGTAAGTAGTAAATCACAATGTGGTCACATCAGTGGTCACTGACCAATACCAATAACCTCAAAATGACATTATTATGCACGGTTGTAAATTTAATATTGGGCTAATGATACAATAAATTCCCTGTAATTCCCCTGCTGACAAATAATGTTGTCACATACGAGTGTTAGCACTGGGTTTTACAGTATCACTGATGGACACAGACATTTAATGAAATGGGAATTGAATTCAATCAAATACTTTTGTCTTTATTTCGCCTATTCCGTGCTGAAAGGCTTTCTGTTTATCTTTGTAGATTTATGTCCAAAGGGTAAATCTGGTTTACTACCTAAGTGTTTTTCAGCCAATCAGACTGCAAGGCCAGACCTCAATTGTAAAAAGCTAATTCAACGACTTCCTGGACAAATTATTCCTCTGTAATTCATATGTACAGCATCATGCTTGCTTATTGTCGCCTATTTGCACAGCTCAAATCATGCACAGCATATTCCCCATAAGGCTCTCATTCCTAGAGGGCCATCTCCGTGTTTGCATTTATCAAACACACGTTAACATAGTTTGCAAGAAAGCAGATATCATCTCATCAAGCGCTCCTAATCAGCAGACATAAGCTGTGCACCATCTGCTCTCCATCTCTCGTTGAGCGCTGAGCTAAAGACACTGTAAATCACGCATGGCAATAATATTAGGGATAGTTCAGCCAGTCGCACATTAAATTACAGTTGGCAGCCATCAGTGCAGTGCGTCTCCAGTGCAAAAATCGCTGCAGTTTGGTCCCAAACAACTCTCCTCGCAAATAAACTGCACATTCACAAAAAAAAAGGAAGAACCACAGACATAAACAAGTTAAATGGAGGAAAAAAATTACTCTCATGTGCCCGTTGGAAACGCTTAATTAGCTTTCAATAAGGGCACAATGGTTGGGAGTCAGTGACTTGTTGGTAGTTTTTCTTATACAAACGGCCTGAACAAAATGAGGCCTAATTCACAGTTAGCTGTCATTCAGAGACACATTATGCCAGGGTAGGTTACTTTACATTGTGTGGTTTATGTTCCTGGATGAGAGCCGTCTCGAGGACTCTCCCCAGATACCGGCGTCTATTTCCATCCTCTCTTGCTCTGGTCTCCTGGCTCACTAAAGCTAGCAGAGAAACTGGGGATTGACTGTGCACGATATCCACTGCAAGCCTCCATGGGGAGCATATGGATGGCGTATGAACACACACATGCAGACAAATATCATTTAAAAGGGTATTTCTCAAGTAGGGGTCTGAAAAGTACCCCAGGGGTTAATGGCAAGAAAACTCATTCACCACCAGAACCTATTACTCCATTTTGGAGGGAAAAAATGATGAACAGACCATTTAAAACTTCTCCTCCTGTAGACAAATCAATCAATCATTGTGGTGAAAATGAGCTAATGTTTCTTGGTTCAGAGTAACTCTAGGTCATTATTCTAAAAGGGTGACAGAGATTTGCAGCAACAAAGTCCCAAACAACGGGGAAGTCGTGGCCTAATGGTTAGAGAGTCGGACTCGCAATCGAAGGGTTGTGAGTTCGAGTCTCGCGCCGGCAGGAATTGTAGGTGGGGCGAGTGAATGGTCAGCACTCTCTCCACCCTCAATACCATGACTGAGGTGCCCTTGGGCAAGGCACCGAACCCCCAACTGCTCCCCAGGTGCCGAAGCATAAATGGCTGCCCACTGCTCCGGGTGTGTGTTCACTGCTGTGTGTGTGCACTTTGGATGGGTTAAAAGGAGAGAATTAATTCCTAGAATGGGTCACCATACTTGGCTGATTTTTGCTTAAGCAAAATATATCTATGGCATATATTTTCAAATATACTTTTTTTTTTTCTAAAGTCAAAAATGTATTTTTAATTGTGCATACTTATTTACACTCATCTTTTTACATTAATACTACCATTCAAAATGTTGAGGTTTTGTAATTTAAAAAAAAAAAATCTGAAAGAAGATTTTATACATTTATTCATTTACTGTTTTACCGATCCAAAATAGAGTAAAAAAGATAATATTGTCAAATATTATTACAATTAAAAATAATATTATTCAATTTATTCATGTGATGGCAAAGCTACATTTCAGCAAACATTACTCTAATAAGCTGAATTGGTTCTTAAGATTTCTTATTATTATTGATAAACAGTTGTATTGTGTTTGTGGAAACTGTGATACATTTTTTTCAGGATTCTTTGATAAATGGTAAACTCAAATGAACAACATTTTTATAAAATAATTTTTTTTGCAAAGGCGCAAAATAATAAAAAATAATAATAACAATAATGTGGTGGCTATCGGTCACACTGAACATAAAGATGAATTAAAAAGAAGCTGGCATGATGTGATATGGCAGTATCAATTCTCTCTGGCATTAGTGAAAGATTCTTCTCAATTACAGACCTAACTGGCCCAGTTTTCCACAATCAACAAGGCAGAAGTGTGTCAGAGGAGCGAGAAAGGCTCGCCGGTGTCAGGAATCAGGTTAGAATGGACTCCAGGGATGTGGTCACACACACCCAACAAGAAGCAACATTATTCACCGTAATCACACTGGCAGAGAGGAAGAGGAGTGGTTGGGGATCCCTTTCACGAGCTGAAGCAGTATCCCATATCTACTGCACAAGCAATGCATTTCAGATGACTGCTGACAGAGCAACTTTAGCCTACATTTCCATACTATGCCACATGTGTCATTGAGCAGTTGAGGGTTGGCTCAAGTAATTGAGGCAGGGGTCACATGACTCTTGTCAGGGGGATTGGCACCACACTCCAGCAGCTGTCATCAACTCATAAAAATCTGTTGAGGGGAAATCTGACCTCGCTTCCACCATGGCCCGTCGCTCCCAGCAGCTCTCAAACAAAACCCCTAGGTTCTCATCTTCCCTCTCACTTTGGGAGGGGGGCACATATAAGTGTCTCTGGTTGATGGCTCAGAGCTTCTGCTGTGTATCGATTTTGTTTTGTCTCTCTCGCTCTCTTTTTTTTGTGTGTGTGTATGAGTCAATGTGTCAACCAATACCAACAAAAGTGGGAAAAGGAGACTACTTCTTGAACACTGAGAACAAATGGGCGTAGAGAAGGAATACTTCAAATGAATCACTTGAAATGTTCCGTTGGAACCAAATGAAAAAAAATTTAAAAAATTGAAAAACCCACACCATCTACTGTATAGTTGAGTAACTTTACTTTTACTAACATCATACTTCTTTTTAGCCCCATTATTTAATTTTTTTTTATGGATTCACAGTATTTATGTACTGTACCATATCAGTTATTTGGCCGATATTAGATTTTTTATATTTGTTTTATAATCTGTCAACACAATGTATATAAGCCAATATTGGATGGTGTATCATTTTCTCTATTTTTACATTTAAATTATCTTTGCAGTCACCTTACACTCACATAAAGTTTAAAAACCATAATTGTTAATAACACTGTTTAATGTAATCTTTAGCAAATTTCTAAATGAATATCCATTTTTCATACTGTACTCTATTATGCTGGGATGCCTAAGTTCACTAAAGCCTTTAAATTCGTTTTTAATGTTTTACTTGAATTTATTTGAATGAAAATAGTGTAGAATTTGAATACAGGTTATGACTCATACTTGGAAATATCAGCTTATCTGTATTGGCCAGAATTTAATATTGTGCATCCCCAGTTCAAATAAAGAGGACCCTTGAATTAGACCAACATAATACAATGTTAATCTGTTAAGGTGTGGTGGTCACATGCACTGTTGTTAATACATTTTTTGTGGGTGAAATCCAGTTATTTTAATAGGAATTCATGCATTAAGGAATTTTGCATGGAGGCAAAAGATTTCCCCACACATATTTCACAACAAATCAAGTTATTCATGTGGATTCTCCTCATTGACCACCAGGAAAGTGCTTGGTTTGAAAGCGTTTCTGTGAAGTGAAGTTGTGCTGAGATGTGCAAACATCACTTCACTATTGGCAATCGGCAATGGGCATTTTAGCCTAAATTTTGACCTTAAGTCTGGGTAGACCGATGAAAACAAAAAAAGGTTAAAAAAGTTAAAATGTCAAACAAAGGTAAAAGCAGTGCAATGTCCTACCAATAAACTCTAAAGTGATAAATGACATCTCCTGACTTAGCCACCATGTTTTGACGGATGCTTGGTTTCTATTTTTAACGCATCACGCTGAATTATCCCACACACGGTGATGCGTCACACCTAGTTAGAAGGAAGACCTGTAACAATTTGAGAGGTAACATCTCCACATATAACTTTGAGAGAATCTGTATTCAGCAAGGCATACTTATTTTTCATTCTTCAGAGCAAGGACAAAGGATAACAGCTGTAGGAGGATGTCAATGTTACAGCACCCCAGAGAGATTGTTCCAGCCAGCCCAAAATTTGTTTCGTTCAAATGCATTGGGTGCAAACATTTATTAGATCCTACAACATTCACGTATGATAAACCACCTGAGGTTTATGATGCAGTCTTTATAGGTCCTTGGGTTGTTGATTTTGGCCTCATGCTGTCAAACTGATTTAATACCAGTCAAGCACTGGGCTCCAATAAAGATGCTTTCCAATTTAAAACACTGCCTATTCTGTCTCTGATCTACCCGCTGCTTGAAGAGCATTGTGTGTCTGTGTGTGTGTGTGTGTAGAGGAAATAGATGAGGAAGGGCTCTGATCCACTGAGCTCACAGCCTGTCTTTTTGTTATACTCTAAATGTGCTGTACAACGACATCCTGCTGTTACGGAGTCAAGAGTGACATAGTCAAAGTATTCTGTCTTAACGCTGACATAATGCTTCATTAATCTTTCCTGATGATCCCGAGGCACATCTGAATGATTATGATGGGTATAAATGGTACATGTGCACAAATATCAGTCATTTTAAAGGGATGGTTAACACAAACATTTCCAAATCTGTATCCTTCTTTCTTTCCTTGGACAATTTAGGAAAAAATGTTTGATATGTGTTCCGTTTGACAGGGCTCCTATGCAGTTTTCGCTGCTCCCTACTTAAATTTCAGTTCACTTGAAAAAATGCATTCATTCACAAAACCTGGCAGTGTCATCACACACAGATGAAACTTGATTCGCACACATTATAGAAGTTTTCTGTAAATAAAAGTAATATAAATTATTGTGGTTTCAATTAATATACATTTGTTTATAACTTACACATTCATTTATATAAATACAACATTATAATAAAATATAAACTGTAATTGTTTAAGTGCTAATATGTTTAATATGAAACGTAATTTTGTTATATGGGTATTTCATGTTATTTAACTATAATTATGGTGGTTGCACCTGTATTGGTTGCATCTCACACACATTATACCCACAAACAGCCGTGTACAAAACAAACCTGGTCATTAATAATTCTGAAAGGGATTGTTCACCCAAAATGGAAAATTCTGACATCATTTACTCCCCATGTCGATCCAAACCTGTATGACTTTCTTTCTTCTGTTGAACACAATAGAAGATATATGGACAAAAAATAAATAAATGGAAGTCAATGAGAACCAAAACGGTTGGATTGTCAACATTCTTCAAAAGCATCTTTTGTGTTTAGGTTTCATAATGTTTAGAATGACACGACGGTGAGTAAAAGATGTCTGAATTAATCTTTTTTGATTGAAATATCCCTTGAAGTGATAAGCAAGGACCAGTCAGTATGTACGTTTCCCTTTCCACTTCCTGTGAAGTGATGTTCCCTATGCGGTTCATTTTGCCCTTCAAACTAAACATGTGCATTCCATTCTGATTGGGAACTCACATAACATGGCAGAATACACTGTGAAGTCAAATGGAACGCACCTGTCGTTTTATTTTGGTTTTGTGTTGTTTTGACGGCACTGACTTTCAAAATCTCTTCATTCTGCAGAAGGAAGAAACTCATACAGTTTTGGAATGACATGAAAGGTGAATAAATGATGATGCAATTTACATTTTTGGGTGAACTATCCCTAAGGACGTGTGTATAGCAAAAACAAGCGTGAACTTAGATTGGTGCTTTTACCATTTATATTCCTGGAAAACATCATATGCAACTTCAAAAATGCTGCAAACTAATGCTGCTAATGATTGTGATCCATTTTTACCAACATAAGATTTTTTTAACATAATATAATTTTTTCTTGTAAAAGTGAGGGAACCAATATAAGGATTCTAAACCACAATATCTGATATCCCAGGGCCTCTATCTCTGGATCCCACCCAATGACCTCAGCAGCTCCAAGCAAGAAATGAGGAGACAAAGAAAAGACATTCTCTCTCTCTTTACTCCCGAACTCTTCTACTCATGAATTGCCACAGAATGGGAATGGGCCAAGGCCTTCAACTCCAGCACTCCACTCAGAAATCAATATACAGTATGTATTGAGTTTGGAGAACACACAGAGGAAGCAGAGATCAAGCAGAGATGTTTTATCGAGCACACCAATCCTGGGTTCCTGCCAGAAACTTTTCATTTCAAGGAACTGATCAACTTCTTTGACTTAAAACCAAACTGCTGTATAATGAGACCAGGGAGGAAGAAAGAAGAACAAAAAGGTCTTCTGAGAATGAAAGCTAAATGTGAGTGAATATTTGAATATAACATCTGGCCTGCATTTAAAGGTCCATGACATGGATTATTTCTTTTTCTTTAAATGCTTTTTAATGTTTCCTTAGGTGTATTTATATTGTTAGTATGATTTTTACATTTAAAATTTAGAAATAAAAAGGATTTTTATATCCTGACATTAGCCCTCTGGCTTGAATGCTCTGTTTGAAGGGGCGTGTCTGCTGTGAGACTCCGAGGAAACCACAGCTGTTGTGATTGGCTGACATCTTTGCATTCGAAATGCATATTACATGTGAAACCCCTCTCAAATATTTATATATTTTGTTTATATACAGCTGTTGAGATTAACGAATCGTGGTAGTGTTGATTATATAATTATTTTTTCGATCTTTTCCCCATCACATGAAAGGCTGCAGTGATGAGCATTGAGTAGACAGAGTCTGTTTATCGCGTGGATGCAGTGATCTCGTCATTATTGCAACACGTTTTCTCTCACAAAATGCTTTCACCACAGCTAACAGCAAACACATGAATACAGTAAGAGCTCCGTTGTCCAGCATAAGAGCGTCATTCATTGTAACGGCAGTTTTAGGCAAGAGTGCAGATATACTTGCGATGTGTAACAGCTCCGGAAAAAAAAAGAGCGTTCTTTGATCGCTCTCTGTAGTTAAATCACAATTTAAATAACAGATTTGTTTCATGCTACTAAGAGAAACAACGTGAAGTTGATCGTTTAGTCACTGGCTTGATTCACTGATGCATCAGTATTAAACGATTTAGAAAGAAAGTCTGTGTGAACTTGAATGATTAGCTACACATCAGAAATCACTGATCACAGATCATACATTAATGAACACTGTTACTCACTGTTTGTGCCAGTGCTGTCGAATCCATATCATAAAAGTCTGTTTGTAACGCCTGTGCTGAATTATATGTAAATATTTGGGCGTGCAAAGCACAGAAAGAGGAGGTAACAATTCTCGTAACAACGTCACAACGAGGAGATTCAAGATCAGCCCGTTTGAGCTTCCATTTTTTCAAAGGCAGAGAAAGATAGAAAAATTTCAATTTACACCGATTCAAATTTCTAGAAACTTGGGGAGCATATACAGGCTAGGGGAACTCATATTTATTTTTAAAAACCTCAGAAAGTGAAATTTTCATGTCATAGGACCTTTAAGGTCCTTTGATTGAAATGCCAAACCTTTTTTTCCAGTAACAAAAAGGATTTGATCACAATAATGAAATGTCCACTTTGATTTTAAGATTTCAATATTAACAGCTCTATTATGCTGCGGGCCATATTTGCTGATCTGAAAACCACCATGTCACTGTGTCCTTCAGGTGTTCAAAAAAAGTGTTTATAATCTCTCAGTAATACATTATTCAACGGTACTGTCCTAGGGTGAAGGTGGGGATTCCATTTTTGGGCATTTTTGATTCCATGAAGAACCTTTAAAATCAAATGGAAACTTTTCCTTGCACAAAATCTTTTTTTTTTTTTTTTTTTTATGTTGGAAAAAAAGTTCTTCAGAACATTGAAATGTTATTTAAAAAAAAGAAATGGTTCTGGCCAAAAAAGTTTTTAAGAACTGTTCGCTGAAAAGGTATTTTGACAAGAATATAAACACTGAACCTCTGTGACAATTTCAAATCACTGTTCTGATTTGTTGATTCTGACATGCCAACCAATGACTCGAGTTAGATCAGGGCTACCTGACCGAGGGTGTATATGAAACCCTGTTCAAAACAAATCACTATTTTTGAAATTTATATACAATATTTCAAATCAGACTTTTGCATCCTTGCATAAACATATTTCTGTTACACTGGAAAAATACACAGTATGTGCAGTACAAGGGAAAAATTATCCCTTCAGGGTGTGAAATACATTTCAAATTACATTTCATGACACAGTAACAGTAATATCTTGAAAATGATCCGAATAAATGGTGGTTGAACTCAACTAATGCTGCGTGAACTCAACCAGTCAGGATGTTTAGCGCCCAAGTCCTGCCCCAGAAAGTTCCGGAACTTTGAAAAAGTACTTCCTTGCCAGCAGGGTCTTTCTGAGAACTTTTACCCGGAACTTTATTTAGTTCCTGGTTCCTGCAGTGGAAACACACCGAGTACCAGGCCAAAGTCTCTTAGTCCCTGGGTAAAGTTCCTGCGGTGGAAACATGGCTTAACTGAACCACGCTCTTGCACATTTGCTACTGCTAAATGGAACGATCACACTACTAAAACAAACCAGGCTTTGGCGGTCAAACGCGATCTGGCACGGTTAAGATTGCCTAGTGTGAGCACACTCTAATTATTCTCCTCCACACACCAGTCTCTACCCGCTCCTCAAGTGTTGTCCCGCGCCGCACTCTGCTGCGATGGATCTCGCGATCGTGCAGGTCTCTTAAAGGAAGGTGCCTGTTATAATGTTATGATCGAGGCTCTTTACTCATAAATTGTTTTTCTATAACTATAAAATATTTGCTATAAAATAGTTAATGTCCTGGCAGTGACAAATAGCTTGTTTTATATATAATTACATTAATGTTATAAGTTAAGATTTACAAGAAATATTTTTACTGCTACTATGTAAAAGGAATACCGTGAAAAAAGCACCTAATTTCTATACACACACACACACACACACACTCACACATCTATCTCTCTACATATATAACTAAAACAAATAAGTTGGAGTTTAAGTGCTTTAAAATTACCAAAACTAATAAATTAATTGAGAAATACATTTTAAAAAATGCATTAAAGCAATAGAAAAATATATATATATATATTACATAAACGCATAACAAAATTACTAAAACGAATACTATTGCATAATCAAATGTATATATATGTATATATAAAAAAAAATTAAGCATTTTCAGAGTGTCAATAAATACTACTACAGCACATAAAAAAATACTGGAACACATAACCACAAGACAAAGAGAGCACAAAACCTTTTCTAAATTATGTAATACAATATTCCACAAACTGAAACACATGGGAGGGCTCAGTGGTAATTGGGAGGGGCACGAGAGTGTGAGTAGAAAGTGTGGCGCTCCCTACTGAGTGTGAGACACAGGCAGACTGTTGCAGAACAGGGCTGCCTCCTGTCCTCTGGCCCTCATCCAGTTACACATACACAGCCATCCCCCCTAACACTCCAGCACACATACACATATCATCCTTAATCTTATTTACTGGTGAGCTGACATGTCCATTTTCTGGGTGCTAGCATGGCTGTAAGGGGTTGAGGTGGGGAGGTCTCCTCCAGGCGGACTGAAGGGCTGAGTCAGCTCTAACAGACACAAGGCCAAGAGCATGATGGATAGATCTGGTCACGCCCAGCACATCAGGAGACAGAGGGGCCCCTGGGTCAGTCACATCCAGTCCACATACTGTACAGGGCCTCCGTTGAGCTGCTTTTGGACTAACTGTCAGTGTTTCCCCACACATAGACTTACTTGAGCGGGCCATATCGTTACATTAATGGCTGCCCAAGTTTATTTGGAGAAACATTTTTGCAATTATTATTTTTATCCTTTACCCTTTAGCAGTGGTCGACCGATATTGGTTTTTGTTGACAGTCGATGCCAATGCCAATATCTTGGAAAGCAGGGGTGGGGGCGATAGTTGATATAATCTTTTACTTTATTTGAATTAATATTTAAGAAATATGAAATAATTTGACAATGGATTAAAAAATAAATGTGTAAAATATACGTTAGATGACAAATTATTTTTCACAAACAAATAAATATTTAATAAAAATATAACTAAAAATGAAATGAACACTGTAACCAACAGGGCATTCAGTACTCTGGAAAGTTTGTGTGCATTGTGAATCATATTTTTCTAATAAAGCCAGGTCAACACTTATTTTTCATACAGCACACAGATAAAATTACATGAATATGGCAGTGGGCAAATGCATAAAGCGCAGCAAAATTTGAAACCACAAGTTTAAAGTTTAAAGCATTCAATTAACACAGACCGACCACCACACAAAGGACATGTGATCATGCTGGATAAAAATGCACACTTCAAACTGCTGCAACTGATGCTTCCTAGACAAATCATTCACCCCAAAAAAAAAAAAAAAAGTTGAAAATGACCAACAAACGGAAGACCTATTAAAAACACATAACTTGAAAATTGCTTTTTCTTTTTGTGAACTGGATCAACAGATTCATTGAATAATAATAATAATAAAATAAATTAAAAAAACTGGAAAAATCACAAGTCTCTTTTGTGAGCCCCAGCAAAAACAGAGTACATTGTTTTTTAAGTGCATAAACAGCTGGAATGAGTTTTCGGGGAGGAAAACCTCTACAGCGGCTAAGCACAGACGTTCCGGTATAGTCTTCCATAGACTAATGACACAACCCAGCTGCTCCAAGTTGAGAAAATGGATTGGAGTGAAAAAAAATAAATAATGGATGTACACAGGAACTTCAGACGAAAGGAATCTGCATGATGTGTTTGCAGCATGTAAGTCTGTACATCCCAATGCAAACACCCAAACAAAGAAAGGCAGAGACACTGAGGTTATTGTGCTACACCGCACAATTTTCTGAAAATCAAAGCATTCAGATAAGCAAAGTTCCTCCAAATTTAATACTGAGCCTATTTTAGATCATGGAAGGAAAATAGTAACAGCCGTTTCTCTGGTGAACAACGCTGCATGCAGCAAGAATTACTGCATCCTGTGATCTCCGCCGGGTCAGTTGTGGGGTGGGAGGATGAGGCGTATACATGAGCCAATCCATCTTCGTGTGCAGAGGGAATTCCTCTCAAAAACACAATGCTATTACAAATGGCCTTCTAGGTTGACCATTCAGGACATGAGTGAGTATAAACCGCCTTTTATGTTCCTAAAGAGCTGCAAAAAGCTGATCCACAAAGAGTGTAAATCAGCGTACTAATCAGGTGCAAAGCAAAAGTGGTGATTAAAATTAGGCTAATTGCTTTGTGTGTAGTGTTGTGGGAGTTTAAATTGAAAAACTTTAAAAGACAAAGGCAGTGTGCAAAATATGCGGTCTTAACCGTCCTGCTACAACAGTAAATCAAGTCTGAAAAAGTTCTGTAAGTAGTAGCCTATGCCTACGTATATTGTTGGCATTAAAAAACGAGCCGCTTTTGCCCGTCGTGTTAATCAGTAATTTTACACATGATAAAATGTGCAATTAATTTACTTGGAAAATACTTGCGAATATGGCACACACACACACACACACACACACACACACACACACACACACACACACATATATATATATAATGTAAAAAAACGGCAGTAGCCCAGCCTTATAATAATTTGTCTATATTAAAACCGATCTAAACAGACCTGTGTGTTTTGTATCAGTAGTGCAGTGTCCGTTCTCTAAGGATACAATCCCTGACCATGTGTGGCGCATCGCTACCGACTCGCGCTGTTCTGTAGTTTATTAAAAGTGTTGCACCAAAATGGAAAACTTCACTCCCTTGGGTCCGCAGCAACACACCCGCCACACGTGAAGTCGACTGGATGAATGGTTCTCGACATAATAGAAATGCAAACAGACAGACAGACAGACACGCAGAGATTTCTGCCTTTTTTAGAGAGAAGAATATGTTCAGCCCCTCCTTCCGGAGCTTCGAATATTCATTGTTGATTACTACCGAAGCTTCGGAGCTCAAAAAATGGTATTTGGACCAGCCCTAGACTGCACAATAAGGATTGCCCTAATTTCGGAGAAGCAATTTATGGATAGGACAGGACAATTTAAAAAAAATAAAAATAAATAACAATAAGGTTTTTCACCAACGAGGTGATTGATTTTTTGCAGTGTGCCATGAAACTGTATTTAAACTGAATCAAACAAACCAAAACCAAAAAAAATAATAATAATAACACACGTTCAGAGTGTTTCCCTGCCTTTGGCCCAAAACACTACATAGGACATGCGTTTTAGAGAACAAATGGAAAAACTTCAACAATGGTTGCTTCAAGGAGACTGACCCTGTTTTGAGTTCACGAAAGACCATAAACCAAAAGAAGTGTGATCACAGAATCTCAAAACTAGCCAACACATCAGGGTGAAATTCATTTCTGAGAAATGAGTCAACGACTGGACTAAGCCAGACATGCTTTCTTTACACCTCACATACTGACCCGGCATACACTCATGAAGTCATAAGTCTGTTGAGCTGTAAAGTTATTAACAAAACTCGGTCAATGCAGGGATGGTGGGTCAGTGTGTCAGTGCTCAGCCTATTCAAAGTCAGTTGATCGCTGACAAAACATTCTGCTTGGTACTTCACTGACCTTCCAAAACAGTCTATTTTTCACGAGTGGGAACAGTTGGGACCTGAGCCTGAATTAGAGTTATCTGAGACTTCCAGTGTGTTCCCATGGTTACTGGTTTAGCAAGTGTGTCTGGGTTCTCATTACATTTTAGGTTGCTAAGTTTAATATCAGCTCAGTAAAGATAGAGCCTAGATGAAGCCTGAAACTGGTGTGACATTTGTTTAACACTTTTTTTGGTTTTAATTCCATGAATGCAATTTTAGTGTGATTAATCGCAGCCAAAAATGAGCACATGGGTAAGACAGTCCTCTATTTGTCATCTTAAACCAGATTGAAGTGCTTTGCAGGTCATAACCCACAAAGACCCACTGCAGAGAAACTGCCACAAAGCGATTAAATACCTATTTCGACATAATATCACCTAAAACTACATAATAACAACAGTTCATACTTTTAAACGATTCAGATGAGTTTAGCATGACATCTTCCAGCCTGCAAAAATCACTGCTTACTGACACCCCAGGTAACTGTTTTGGATATAGTATTAAATATAATTTATAGTATCTATGCTATTCTTTCCCAACAATGTTAAGGTGATTTAAACGGTGTACTAAACATATATAATATATAAATATAGTACATACATGTAAAAATGACATTTTCAGAGCAGGAAACCAGCTTAGGTTGGTTCAAGCTGGCTTTTACATGCTAGCAACTTCAGCCCAGTGGAACTCTCTTTCCCACCTCACTATTCTAATCAAATACTCTCAGTTATTAATAAAAATTAAAATGAAATCAACCAATTTGAAAAAATAAAAACAAAAAGTGTAGGCCTATGTTTTATTTCCTCTTTGATCCTTTGACAATACGTTCTTCAAACACTGAGCCTTTTTGTCAAACAAAAGAGAGACCATAAACCACAGATCTAGTCTACTAAAGGACAAAATCGCTATTTACAGGAATATTCCTCATATTCAGAGATGGAGCCTGAACATTCATAAAACCTGGCCTATACAAATGTTACAGGGTGACAAACAGGCTTTTTTCAAATTTAGAGGCTTACTATAAACACACTGTCAATGCCACATGGACTAGCATTAATCTACTGTTTATTTTCTCTATATATTTTGCATCAGCGGGAAGAACGAGGGGAACCCAAGCCTCCCTATGGGTCCGGGGGGATTTCCTGAGTTGCCCTGTAACGCCACAGCATGAAGGCCCTTCAGCAATGTACACTAGACACAGCATGAGGCCTAAATGGCCCTTCAGTAGCTCAATTTGGGCTATAAAAACATAAACCTGGAGAAGTGCTGAACCCTTAGTGTGCATGCAGAGCTATGACGCATTGAGACACACATTATAAAACAATTCAAGCACTTATTAATAAATCTGGCTGCATTTAAGAAAGCATTATCAATACTTGGCGGTGATATGCAGCACTTCAGCTCGCTATCAAATGGGGTCACATTCTGAGGAAATAGGAATGAATTTGACACTAATGGCGGGCAGTTTACAAGCTAAAATCCGTTCCATTGGCTCATGCCATACAATGTTATATTTCAGCAATGCTGAAAATAGATGCTGTTATGGAAAGATGAACTGGCAGAGA
Source organism: Carassius auratus (assembly GCF_003368295.1). NCBI lineage: Eukaryota > Metazoa > Chordata > Actinopteri > Cypriniformes > Cyprinidae > Carassius > Carassius auratus. The sequence continues at coordinate 19,588,625 of NC_039283.1, forward strand.
AGCAGAGCAGAGACACGAGAAGGCGTTCGTTTGTCAGAAAATTTCTGTTCACTGAAATACCACACGGGTGTTGCGTAATGCAGCGCGGGCCATTATTGGATCTTGGGGTGAATCCAAGGAAATGAGCTAGCGCATTCAAGATTCTGTTTTACAGGTAAAGTGGTTCATGCAGAGCAGAAGGAAAAAAAAACAATTGGTTCTCAAATCTTCAAAGAATCAACATTAGCATTTTCTTTCTATTTTAAGCTTTTGCCACTTTTATTAAAAAAGAAAAGAGAGAGAGAAAGGAACTGGGACATCTTACAGGGTCGTTTCTAGGGATGCATCGATCTGATACTCAGGATCGGTATCGGTTCCTAAATGGCATTTTTATGCGGACTGGGTCAGACGAGACCAATCCAAATCCTATACTGTGCAAATACTATTCTGTGTTATTGTTGAGACCCATGAAAGGCACAAAAACAAAGCATCAAAACGTTTTTTTTGCGCACTATATTTCAAGTCTTCTGAAACTGTTCCATAGTTCAGTGTGAAGTACAGATTAATATTTAAGTCAATAAATTCAAGTTGTCATCCTCCATTTAGTAATCAAACTGTGTGTCACATTCGGTTACAGTCATAACGATGAAACTCTCATTCTGCACACGGGATGCGCATAAGTGATCTGTTCCGCTCTATATTGGCGCCTTTAGTATAATAATACTTTTCTGTGAAATCAAAGATTATTAAAAGCCTTTCTTATTCTGTCGTATCTATCACATGTTGCTGCCTATTACTGTACTATACATATTTTTATATAAATGTATAAACTTGTTTTTCATTCATGTATTTTACAACAATACGAAGTGCAATGTGCTTGTTATTAATTTGCAACAGAAAAGCTACATTCTAATGTGATACAGTCAAAAAAAAAAATAATATACAGTTTCATGCCCGGTAAACATTTGCAATTCACCTGCCACTGACGATTTTAGCATGCTAATGACAACATCTATTTAAAAATAAAGACAAAAGGACCCTATAGATAGATTGGTGATAGATGGTTAAGATATCTGTTGTCATTTAGCTTTGTATGGCCATCGTGTAGATCCAAATCAGGTTATTCTTGTCGTCTGGCACATGTCTGAGTTGGCACAGACGAGTCTGAATATGTGCCCTCTCTCTCTGATAACAGCTGTGTCTAGAGGCAGGTAGTTCTCAGTTGAGGAAGCTCAGTGGCCTAACACTGCAGTCTAACTTCACACATTACTTGAGTAGTTGTGTTTACAGAGGGTTGGGGCACAATGGCAAAACCAACATAACATAGACAAACTGATACCTGATCTTTAAACACTCAAGTGCACACTAGTTTAAATACTTAGACAAGCACGAGTCATGAGTTTGTTGCTCCTGTAACCAGGCAATGTGATGGACAAAGCAAACAAAAGTACATTATGCTAATCCATGCATTCTACATTACAAAAGAGTTCAGCTTGAGCGCAAACCACAAAATACTGCCATTTGCATTTAGCCAGTATTTGCATTTTTATTTACTTTGTATCTTTTGCTACCAGGTGCTTCCAGAAATGAAAAGTTATCATTTTGCTCCAAATCTTTCTTCTGTGGAACATGAAAGGGGAAAATGTGAAAAATGTAATTAGTCGTTTTTTTTATGCAATTCCAGGGGCGACAGCAGCTTTCAAGTTGAAAAATTATGCAAAAGCATGATGAAAGTACCATAAAAATTATCCATGTGACTTGTGCACTATTTTCCAAGTCTTCCAAAGTCATTTGATAGCTTTGTGTGAGAAATAAAACAGTCTGATTCTAATGCAAAAACCATTGTTTGAATTCAGAAGACCAGTAATATAGCATACAAACTTGTATACAACAATTCTAATATGTTTTTGAAACTTGGAAGCTTCAGCCCACATTGCTTGTAATTGAATGGAAAAGAGCAATCCACCACAGAAGGAAAAAAAAAGTCCAACACTGGTTTGGAATGACATGAGGCAGGGTAAAGAATGACTAATTAATTAAATCATCCATTGACACACCAAATAAGTGTTTCTGGGCCGATCATTCATTACAACAAGGCATGAGACTGACAGACTGGACTGTCAAATGAAGGTGTAAAGTCGGCTTCGGTGCTATAGGCAGCTTCTGTTGGACTGCGAGGATGTTTGGCAGCTCTCTGACTGCTGGCAGCTGGGCAGACAGCTGCAGCGACGAGCGACTCGTAGGATGTGTGGTTATGTAACCATCAACATAGATTTAGACACGCAGTGTAACATCAGCGTCTGTACAACCAGCACCACTGACTGACATCTGATACAAATATGCACAGGTGGCCGAGATGCACTAACAACCTGTGCAGTATATACAGCAAATAATGAAAGAAAAAAAACCCATAATTTTCCATGCTTGTGCACACAGCCAAACTCAAGACCACTGAAGACATAAAAGGCAAGGCAGAATTCAGATTCACAGGTGCGGCATATCACAACTAGATCACGCTGAGAGGCCGATCAGAGATTTAGGGAATTGAAGCGGACCCATGCTAATGACAGAGCTGATGCCAGAGATGCTTTGCTGGAGCACAGCCTGGTGCTGTTGATCCCCTCTGTGCCTGGGGATTTACCAGCCAAAGTCCCCTAAAGCCCTCCTTCCATCTGAGCGAAGAGAAAAGAAGCAGCTCCAGTCACACGGCCGATCGCCAGGCCCGCACCCAATCAGTGCGTTGATTTCCACTGAACTAAAACACATTCATTATTCATCAGCCACGTTCTACATATTCGCCACCTCCTACATGCTCATTTATTAACTATTTTGGCTAATCTGATTATGTTTCTAGCCACCAATAATGTCTCTGATATACTGTTCAAGTTTTTCCATTCTTTGCTTCTCTTAAAAAGAAGTTCAAAATAACCTTTGTTAGCGAACATTTCAATGCCACCCTGCTGGTTCATGCTGCTGGTTTAAATGAATTTTTACATATGTGCTGAATAATATTTAATAATGCGCTTTCCTCTCAATATCAAAATAAACACACAAAAAAAAAATGTCAGCAAAAACAAAAGTTAAGAAAGCATCCGATCATAGTGATGCGGATATGTTTGCACTAGCTCTGCAATTTTACATTCTCAAATCATGTCAAGTACAATTAGTCAAATTTCTTGGAGGCCACAATTATTTAATCGTTCAAAGTGGCAATTAATCATTCAAAGTCCACTTATGTTATTCTGCATGCTTAAGATGTGTTTTTTATTTCTAAATGTTATCTTAAAGGGGGGGTGAAATGCTATTTCATGCATACTGAGTTTTTTACACTGTTAAAGAGTTGGATTCCCATGCTAAACATGGACAAAGTTTCAAAAATTAAGTTGTACGTTTGAAGGAGTATTTCTGTTCCAAAAATACTCCTTCCGGTTTGTCACAAGTTTCGGAAAGTTTTTTTCGTGTATGGCTCTGTGTGACGTTAAATGGAGCGGAATTTCCTTATATGGGTCCTAAGGGCACTCCTGCCGGAAGAGCGCGCGCAACGGACATTCACTGATCAGAGCGAGAGCGTCGCGAAATGTCACAAAAGGAGTGTGTTTTTGGTTGCCAGGGCAAGACAACCCTGCACAGATTACCAAAAGAAAAACAGCATTAAGGGACCAGTGGATGGAGTTTATTTTTACAGAGCATCAACGAAGTTGTGCAAGTGTTTGTGTTTGTTCCCCTGCATTTCGAAGATGCTTGTTTTACAAACAAGGCCCAGTTTGACGCCGGATTTGCACATCGTTTATTTCTTAAGGATAATGCAGTCCCAACGAAAAAGGGTCACGATCGTGTGTTGGAACCACAGGCGGTGAGTAAAACTGCTTCAAATATCTCTGTGTTGTTAACTTAGCTATCAGGGCATAAGCACATCAAGTAAACAACATGCGATGTTGTCATCAAACTGCACTTTCCACATGTACGGCTTAAAAAAAAAGAAAAAAAAAAAGTGGAACTTAGTCATTTTCCAAAACCGCTAGGCAAATATATACAGTTTCAGTACATACCACATAGAGACGCCGTTGCTGATGCTGCTCTTGTTAAATTTCAGCCTTTGGATCTGATTCTGGATCATAAATATACGGCTGAATCTGACTGTTAGCCATGGTTTGTTTTGGTTGGTTTTGTCCTCACGGTAATGTCACAGCTTCCAGACGCTCTCAACGCAAAAGCCTACTGGTGCTCGTGATTCTTTAGCTCCGCCCACACGTCACGCCTCCAGCCGGTCGTGTTTTTCCGGGAAAAATCGGTACAGACTATCTTTCTCTTATGAATATAAAAAAACTAAAGACTTTTTGGAGTTATGAAGGATGCAGTACTACTCTATAGGCACTCAAGATTAACAGGATATTGAGTGAAAACGAGCATTTCACCCCCCCCCCCAAGAGTTTTTCCCATTGTTTACATTTTAGATTTATTATAACATTTAAATACCATTCATATTTTTACTTTTTTTATAATATTAAGAAGAAACCAATCCAATGTATAGTTGACATTTGAGGCTTAATACTATAGAAAAATTCTAAAAGTTTTTCAGTTAGAATGTTTTCCGTTTGTCATTCAATGTAAACTGTGATAATCTTAATTAATAAATCGCAATTACACTTTCAAGGGAATAATCGACAATTATGATTTTTGTCATAATCGTGCAGCCCTAATGTCAAGTTTATTTTTATAGTATTATATAAATGCTTTAGTTGGACAAATATTTTATGAATCTGTCTGTCTTTTGCAAAGTCGGACTAAGGTCCAAGCGAAGTTTTGATGCAAACTCATGAAAATGTGTACAGCTAAATGCATAACATTCCACGTATACTTTGGCCTTAATGCAATTTTTGGAAAATAATGTAACTGTAGCTCATCTTAGTCACATAATATGTATTTAATCCTTTATATTTGGTCAAGTATACTTGAACAGACCAATGAAACCTGTAGCTCAATGACACAAATACCAGCTGTAGTTTGATTATAACTGTACATGTATTTTGTACTTGTCGATTTTAAAAAAATATGTAGTTTACTGCATCTCTAGTAAGACCATAAGGGAAATAGGGAGGAGCAATGTGTGCGAGAGAGAAACAGACAGTGAGTGTCTGTCTCTGACTGCTGAGCTCAGCCGTGGTCAAGTGTCTCGCTCTCTTTTACACACACACACAGATCTCTCCAATGTTCAAGGAAGAAGTAAGGCCAGGTCAAGCGTGAAGACACATGCAGATACACACGTTTTCAGTGAGAAAAGGACAAGAGGCGGAGAAGTCTTAGGCAGAGAGTAGAGATTGCCCTTCCTTGGGGTAGAGAATCTTATTTCTGTATGATGTTGAAGTCAAGAGACGTTCATTCATGGTTGTCAGCACTCAGATTATGGGAAACCATATACATCTGACCCTAAGAGCAACAAGATAAGACAGTTTAAAATATCAACAGCATACACCAGGAAGTGCCGAGTGTTCTCCTCCCGTTTAATATGATCCATTTCAGACCAATCAATAATTATGCAAGTAAACCGCAAACAATAGGAAAAATGCCCATCAGACAAATGTCTCTGCACTACAGCGAATATCACAGCTGTGGCCAATCTAAATAACCAAAATGTTACTTTTGGGTAACGTTGTACATACAGGGCTCCAAGCTGTAACTAAAACATTACATGTGAAGTTTATGCTGAGGTCATCACTGACACGTTATAACTTAAAACTGAGTAATCAGTGACAGTAATATAGAGTGCCGTCTAATGGCCCGAAGATCATGGGCATCCAGTATGGTTTTTCCCCGACCTTGACCCTTACGCACAGAGATTGTTCCAGATTTTCTGAATCTGAGAAAATCCTTTCTGATATTGCTCCACTATTTTTTGCCACAGCATTGGGGGAATTGGTGATCCTCTGCCCATCTTGACTTCTGAGAAACACTGCCACTCTGAGAGGCTCTTTTTATATGTTGCCAATTGACCTAATAAGTTGCACATTGGTCCTCCAGCTGTTCCTTATATGTAAATTGAACTTTTCTGGCTTTTTATTGCTACCTGTCCCAACTTTTTTGGAATGTGTAGCTCTCAAGAAATCCAAAATGAGCCAATATTTGGCATGAAGTTTCAAAATGTCTCACTTTCAACATTTGATATGTTATCTATATTCTATTGTGAATAAAATACAAGTTTATGAGACTTGTAAATAATTCCATTCCTTTTTTACTCACAATTTGTACAGTGTCCCAACTTTTTTGGAATCGAGTTTGTAAAGATGTATGACCTAGAAGAGCCTCTGACAAATGGGAGCCATTTGTTGTCTTGAAACTGTTTAGGACAAAATATGAACCATTAAAAGAGCACAAACACACACACACAAAAATCAGTATTAAAAAGAACACGGGACCTAAGGGAAGAGTGAGGAATTATTGCTCCTACTTTATTAACTCCCAAGCCATAATTCTTGATCTATGTCTACCTGTTTTATTAATAATCATGCAACACAAAATATAGACTGCATGTGTTATTGTTTATGCTGTCATTAGTATTGGCCATGCACATAGTTATTTGCATAATGGGAGTTTACTATCCTTGCCTGTACCAGACAAGGTAATGCAATCCTCGTGAGCAGTTGCAGCCAACAGTTTCCTGGGATCATACCAGACGATGTTCAACACAACTGCACAGCACAAACACTAACACCTGACCCAAATTTTGCACAATAAAATGTAGCTAAACGATTAAACTAAAGTGTTGCGTATAGAATGATGCAATTTAAAGACATGAGGCATTTTCAAGGCATAAGCAAAACCACCCTGAATGCGCAAATGTTTTCTGTTTTTCATTTCCATAAAGTTAAACTTTTCAAAACTTTTCCACATTGGTGAGCACACCCACATTGCATCAGCGATGGTTGTCCATGTCACCGGAATTCGATTACGTTCACTAAAAATGAATGATTTCCATTTGCTTTGTCAGACCAACATTTAAACAACAGTCATGCTGGTACTTTTAAGATTACAATCATTTGAAAATTTACAGCAGTGTCAGCCTAAATGCTAATAATAAAACACAGATTAAAATGGAAGCTCAACAAAGGCATTAGTATAGTATTAAGGCTGAACCAGAAAGACAAAATCTTCAAGCACAATGCAAAAATTATGAACAGAAATTATGTTTCTAAACACTCTAAAACCCTTAAGGATCAACACAAGATCTCATTGGAATGTTATGCATCATGAAGCTAAAGAAGTTGACCTGTGAAAATACAATGCAGAGAGTGTGGTTAAAATGTGGGTAGTAAAGTATGTGACGGCACCCAAGCTGGTATGTGGAACTGCTGTGGAAGGACTAATTATTAACCCATTGCAGCTGTGGTCACAGTGCTTATTCACAGCAAAGCGTGCAGTAGTAATTGTGCTTAAATGGCATCTTTTAAGATGATGCACCAGAGACAGCACAGAGTGAGCGTTCAAGTATCAATTTTGTTTTTATTATAAGTTTTACTGACTGCTGCAGTACAAAACAATGCAAAATATGCAACAGCTAGTTGCCAGTGCAACATTTCTCATTTTTATTTGGTTTAACTTTAAGTTCTAAAATAACTAAAACTAATAAAAATGAATAAAAACTGTACATACATACATACAGGTGCATCACAATAAATTAGAATTTCGTGGAAAAGTTCATTTAAGTAATTCAACTCAAATTGTGAAACTTGTGTATTGAATAAATTTAATGCACACAGACTAAGTAGTTTAAGTGTTTGGTTCTTTTATTTGTGATGATTTTGGCTCACATTTAACAAAAACACACCAATTCACCATCTCATCTGCATTTTTTTGGTCTCTTGTTTCTCATTCTCCTCTTGACAATACCCCATAGATTCTCTCTGGGGTTCAGGTCTGGTGAGTTTGCTGGTCAGTCAAGCACACCAACACCATGGTCATTTAACCAGCCTTTGGTGCTTTTGGCAGTGTGGGCAGGTGCCAAATCCTGCTGGAAAATTAAATCTGCATCTTCAAAAAGCTGGTCAGCAGAAGTGCTCCAAAATGTCTTGGTAAACGGGTGCAGTAATTTTGGTTTTCAAAAAACACAATGGACCAACACTAGCAGATGACATTGCACCCCAGATCATCACAGACTGTGGAAACTTAACACTGGACTTCAAGCAACTTGGGCTATGAGCTTCTCCACCCATCCTCCAGACTCTAGGACCTTGGTTTCCATATGAAATACAAAATTTGCTCACATCAGAAAAGAGGACTTTGGACCGCTGGGCAACAGTCCAGTTCTTCTTCTCCTTAGCCCAGGTAAGACTCCTCTGACGTTGTCTATGGTTCCTGTGTGTGGTGGCCTCAGTCCATTCCTTGTGAAGTTCACTCAAACTCTTGAATCGATTTAGCTTGACAATCCTGCGGTCCTCTTGGTTGGTTTTGCATCTTTTTTTTTTTTTTACACACTTTTTCCTTCCACTCAACTTTCTGTTAACATTCTTGGATACAGCACTCTGTGATCAGCCTGCTTCTTTGGCAATGAATGTCTGTGGCTTACCCTCCTTGTGAATTGTGTCAATGATTGTCTTCTGGACAACTGTCAGATCAGCAGTGTTCCCATGATTGTGTAGCCTAGTGATCCAAACTGAGAGACCATGGTGTTTTAATTTGATTAGCTGATTGACATGTCACCTTATTCTAATTTGTTAGTGAATTGATGGATTTTTGTTAAATGTGAGCCAAAATCATTACAATTAAAAGAACCAAAGACTTAAATCACTTAAATTACTACAGTCTGTGTGCATTGAATTTATTTAATACACGAGTTTCACAATTCAAGTTGAATTACTGAAATAAATTTACTTTTCTACGGCATTTTAATTTATTGAGATGCACCTGTATTTTAAAAAAAATGGCAAAGCACAACTAATTTACTAAATCTTTAACTAAAATTAAAATGAAACCAGACAATAAAAACAGAATCAAATTCAAAGTATTAACCAAAACTATGGTAACACTGTATTTGTATGGTTCAGTTCTCACTATTAACTAGTTGCTTTGTACTAGGATATTGGCTGTTTATTAGTACTTATAAAGCAAGTATTAATGAATAATTCTGCATGATCATACATCCCTTAATCCTAAACCATACCTAAAAACAACTACATTACTGAACTATTAATAAGCAGTAAATTAGGAGTTTATTGAGGCAAAAGTTGTAGGTAATAATGAATGCGTGCTCCTCATACTAAAGTTTTACAAAAACTATAACAGTATATCATACTAAAATAACACTGATGTTACCTTAATAAAAAAATTAAAAGTAAAAAAAAAAAAAACAACAACACTGGACTTAAGCATTACAAAATAAGCCATAATATTTAATGAAAGAATATGCAAGTTCTCAATGATATGAAAAAAAAGCGATGAATGATGAATGATTGACCTGTTAATAATTAAATAATCTGTGTCCAAATCAGAAGATATTTTTTTTTGTCTGGCCAGTCAAGTTATTTCAAGGATTTTTGTCTGCATTCAAGCAACATTTTAAATATGTCAAGCAGGGGTGTTGCTAGATCTAAAACTCTGCTGGGGCCCAGGTCCCCATGACTTTTTCTATCACTTTTTTTCTTGAAAGCCTGCTGTGTGCAAGTGTGCGCAACACAATGCACAATGCACTGTAAAAACTTCCGTTGCTTTAACCACTATTCTTACAGTGCAACAATACTGAGGAAGGTAAACATGTATCTATTTACAAATATTTAAGTATTTTTTTATGTAATTAATATGAACAATTACATTGTTTATAGGCATAAATGGCATAGACTGTATGGAAATAATAAAAGAGAGAATTTTTCTTGCATTCTTCTACATTACACAATGATAACAATGAATAATGACATCTTTTCAAGAAATTACAATTACAATATTTCTAGAAACCAGCCATTTTATGGCTGGACTAATAAAGAGAATATTTAATCTAGAAAACAAACAAACAAACGAACAAAGGTATTCTCCGGTTTCCCAGCCAAGTCCAAACAAGGTTGGTTCATTTTTTAAAGCATTAAACTCTACTGCCTAGCACGTAGTTATCTCAATCATAATTATTTAACTTTTTATGTATTTATATCCTAAACTAAAGCTAGTAAATTAAATATTAATTTTATATTTGAAAGTACAGAACACATAAATGTTTTTTTTTTCTTCTAATGTATGAGACCTGTCTGGCTGGGGATGTACAGTAGTTTGTTTATCAATTCTTACCTTCCTCAAACTCATCATCTCTCTTTCACACAAAAAAAATCTGATCTTCATCTAAAGGAGATAATAATGATAGTCAAATAAGATGATTGATTACTTTTATTTCGTCATGTTTTCACAGCTTACCTCTGTAAAAAAAAATTTGTGCAGTTGTTGCAAGGAAACACAGATGCACTTAAAGATGCAATAAAAAAAATAAAAAAACTTGCTACAGGAGTGTGGGCAGGGGGAGAAACGTTGAACTTGATGTCCACAAACATTTATGGTGGTGAATATGTTTGAGAATGAGTAAAAGAGGAGAAAAAAGATGCAGTGAGGGCTAATAAGGACAGGGCACTAGGCACATCGGCCTACTGTGATAATAATGGCCATTGAGTTCTTCCTCAGATCTACAACACTTCATGCCATCCACCACTGATGGTGCCCGCGTGGCATGCTGGCATAAAACAAAGGACATTAACATCAGTAGAAAACGTTTTTATTTTTCTTCACAGAGTGAATTTCAATGCCATTGTTTTACTGAGACTTATCTTTCATGTCCTCCATTTTGCATGTGAAAGAAATGTAAATGGAGTAGTTAAAGCCAGGGAAAACTTCAAGACAAAATTCAGCCAACAGCTCATTAGTCTGACGGTTAGAACACACCATAGGTGCTGCAGTGTCCTGCCTAATGAGGAAAGCAATGGTCATTAAAGATTCTCTCACACTTACAGGAGACACACGGCCGTTAACCTCTGCAACCTCCGTGGATTTCAAGAGAGTCTGACTACAAAAGTTACAAATGTTTTTTTGACCTTGCCATGCTCTTTTCTAATGAAACCATTAGAAGGAAGATACGAAATTAAAATTCTGTTTCTTTAGAAATAAAATTTCCTTCAACATAATAGGTCCATCTTTGAGAGTTATAGGGATAGTTCACCCAAAATGTATTAGGGCTGACACTTTTGTGTAAAAACATTTTTGATTTTTAAGACATAAGTGTTCATTGAATCGATTGTAAAATCGATTTTCAAATGTCAAAAAAAAATAACGTTTCCTTTTTCAACGTCAAATAACGGACGAATGCAAAGAGAGCGCTGGAAACGCACAAGTCACCAATATTTCTTATTTATTGGCATGAAGTTTTATGCAGAACAGCAACAGGAGTGCAACATTCTCGAAAATAACAAAAGAAAAACATCACTGCAGGCTTCAACCCGGCTGCATTTATGATTTAGGCAATTCAAAAATCTCCAAGATTATTTTAAATAGGCTGTTCCAAAACATTAAACTTTAAATGGACTTGAGAACAGGCCACGTGTGTTTTTTTGATTGAACGTAACCGACACTTATAGGCAGCACTAGGCAGGCATAAAGAAATGCACCAAAAAGCTAGGACCATTACAAATTTATTGGACAGGAAAACAAGTCGATCAACATTTCGGGGTCCAGAGCAGAGCGTTTTTTATTCACTGTATGTCCAGCTGTTAAGAAGATGTGCTCCGACCGCCCTGATCAGAATCTCCTGTAACTAGATTCGCGAATGAGGCGAATTCACGTCTACCGCGCCGTGAGAACTCAAGACGCGCATAAACTCGTCTTTACATTGACTTAACATTGAAATCATTTGCGCCAGACACTATATTCGCGTTTGTTGTGAACGCAGAGAGGTCGATTTCGACGTCACTGGGTCTTTTAGGTGCGTAAAATTGCTGATATTTTATATCTAGCTTTCGCAACGCATACTGCACTTTCGGAATCTGCTTGCCCTGAGTTTTGTTACATCTATATTTTTTAATTGTTTAATTCTTTTAAAATGAATAGTGTACATATTTGGTTAAAATCGATTCCCTATTTCATTTTCGAAACTTTTTTTGGTTGGTCCGATCGATTGTGCAATCGATTTTCGAACTAAAAGTGACAGCCCTAAAATGTATTAATTAGTAATTACTCATGCTTATGTCATTCCAAAATTGTATAATTTTGTTTTCTACAAGGAAAAAAAAGGAATGGAAGGAGAACACAATCCAGGTATTTATTCTGTTTTTTAGTATTCAAACATACTGCCCACACACTCTTAAAAATAAATGTGCTTCACGATGCCATAGAAGAACATTTTTGTCTAAATGGTTCCATAAAGAACCTTCAACAACTGAAGAACCTTTCTGTTTCAGAACTAAAAATGGTTCTTCTATGGCACCTTCATGTTTTTTCTCTACAGAGAGCATACTTTCTAGCATCCATAGTAGGGAAGTAGGCATATTCAAATGCAGGAAGTTAGTTTTTGAATGAGTTCTTTTCAACAGAGCCAGTACCATAAATCAGACTATCCAATCACTGTTGCCAAAAAGTCACTTACAAATATTGCAAATTGCAAAAAAAGTATTCGTAATTAAAATTTAAAGTGTTTTAACTTAACACAATGCATATAGACAATGAGTAATTTAGTCTCTAGTCCATTTAAGGAAGATTAAAGCTTTAAAAATGAATTCTTTAATGCAGACTGCAGAGTAACTCCAAATTAGCAGGCTAAAAGCAAACATTTTTTCCTGAGTTTTAGAAAAACAAACTATCCTTCTTTACAAAAGTGTTGCTTATGATATATTTAAACAATTGTGACATTATGGTAAATTAAACAAAGGAAAGAGGCCAACACCATTCCTCCCTTTAGATTCTGCTCAAGCACCATTGCAACCTAATTCAAGCAATAACATGTCTCAATCACGGAGTTCCTCGCTTTGTGCTGATACACTCGAAAATAATATCATTAAGCTCTCCCTCCACACCACCACAAACTGCATTAAAGGAAACTAGCTCTAGCCAACTGTGTCGGGGGCGAACGAAGCCAAGTTCTTTATGTTACTTGATATAATGGAAACTGTTTGCATCACATTAGAGGGTTGACTCCAAACAAAACCAGCCTGTATCAAACATATAGTCCCTGACATCAAGAACAGTGCATGATTATATTATCACAATATGAAAGATGATCATACTCAGTTAATGATGATACATTTTCTAAGCAAACCTCCCAGACTATAACATCACTTTTTAAACCAGTGTCAATGTTAAAGTCACAATGAACGGAAGTAGAGACAGATCTGTTTTCTCTTATTGTGACATACATCTGAGTGAAATAGATTTTCGCAAAATAAAAATATAGGGCATGGACATCTGTGGTGCATTGGTTGTGGATTTTGAGATATGGGCGTTAAATTCAAAAGTGGAGGCAGATGACCGTCAGCTCGAAGGGGCAGGATTTAAATGGACAAAATGATTGGATAAGTCCTGAAAAGTCTGTCTTTTTCATCAAAAGGTCCAATTGTGACATTCATTAAACATTACGAGGTCAATATATATATACACACATATATATATATATATTTTTAAATGAAGCATGCACAGATTAATTTGTTCTATACATTTAAAGATCTATAATTGCATTTAGGAAATAAAGTGTACATTTTCATGCCAACTTTACTACACTTCAAAAATCATTAAAAAATATATGTAGGCTATGACTGAACTGGATTAGTGACTGTATTGTTCCAGATTTTTTCTCATATGGTTTATAATCGTTCACAAAACATGTTCGACTAACTAACTCTGGAAGTGGATGATGACTGAGGTTTGTCAGTCCCCTAACATCCCGTCTAACATCTCGCTTTGTGTTGGACGGAAGACAGTCATGCGAGTTTGGAAAAACATGAAGTTGAATATTTACATAATTTACAGTTTTTGAGTGAACTACCCCTTTTACCATAATTTTTCTATTAGCAGACGTCCAGTGCTCCATATGTATACTCCACAGACAAGGGACACCGTCTAGTCGTTTCCAAGAATTAGGAAAAAGCGTCAGATTCCTGCGGTCTGTGGTTTGCAATGTTACTCTAATGTAGCAAAACGTTATTCCTGGCTGACCGTCGGGACAAAACCATGGGCTCGCGCTACATTTTTCAACTTGTTTGAACAACCCAGCTGATTTGACTCATTGCCGCATTGTTTACAGGAAGTCAATCTTCATATTTAACGTATGAAAAGTGTAATAGCTTCTACGATTTTCACTTGAAGCAGCAAAACTGTTTTTCATGCAAAACGCCACGTCTAAGTTTTACTGAAAAACTCAAAATTTTTATTCCTGCCTAATCAAGACATAAAAGGAAAATACTTAACGTTACTAAATCTGCTTACTAATTCTCGTCCATCGACTAAGACGTATATAAAGAGAGACAAAACATTTACACTTTAGACCATACCTGACACAGATGCTGTAACCATTTACTCTCCAGGGCAACGTGCCGTGGTCCGCATCCCATCGCTTGTCAAACGGAATCGCCGCTGACGCCTCTCTCGGAGTTATTTGGCCGCTCGCGAGCCAACAGGGCTTCCCCTCCTGCTTGTCAAACTCGAAGCACGTATCGTGCGTTCAGCTGATCAGCGCAACAACAGCCAGTGTCGCGCAACGCAAACAGTCCACACCGCACCACCCTGCACGCGACTCACGCCCCGGGGGTCCCGCCCCCTCCCGTGCGCTCGCAGTTATAAGGGTGATTAATAATCATGAGGTAGTATACTTCCTCGACGCCCATTGGCCGAAGAAAGTACCTTAATTTTTTAGCTCCCTCCTCGCTGTCGTCCGCTGCGAAGTGACGTCATGGAACATTCCAAAAATTCCTTGTCCCGGCATTCTTCATTTCATCTGTAGATATTAGTAGCGAGTACCCAAAATGAAAATTCTGTCATGAATTCACCCTCATTTTGTTCGACACCTGTGATTTTCTATTTTCTTTCTGCAGTATTCTATTTAAAATATTATTATTATTAATAAAAGCTCTTAAAATGTTTTTGGAAAAGTGGATTTCTACATTAAACAGTTTGTGGGCATGTAACAAAACGAGGATGAGTAATGATAAGTGTAGATAATATTCACAATCAATACTCAAAAAAGGTGTATTATTATTTTATGTACTTTATTAAATAAAATCACACACACACACACACACACGTATATATATATATATATATATGTGTGTGTGATGTGTGTGTGTGTGTGTGTGTGTGTGTTTCGATGAATACCTTTGGGGGGGCAGCAGGGTCAAGTACTCCAAATAATTTCAAATAGTTTATGTTATTTCGAATTGCTTGTGGAATTTCGGTTAAACTGATATTATTAACTGTGATCATAACCAAAGTCACATATTTTATGGAATAAAGGGTGAGAATGCCTTAATACACACAGAGCAAGTGTTTCATGAGCAAGCCCTACTGGGGGATGCGTACTGGGCTGCTTATGTCAGCACAATTCCCTGACTAAGTGAGCTCTTTAGTAGGACTGAAGCTTCTCAGTTGCTCTAATGGTAGCATGGTCCACATAGGGACTTGCTACTTGCCCCACATTTTAAAACAGGACTCGATTTGATGCAGTTGAGTTCAGCAAAACACGATGAAGCTTGGGTATCTGTTTTTTTGTTTGTCTCTGAATATACTATAGTATTCACAACACGCTATGAATCTTAACAGTCACCCTGACTACCATATGACAAATGGTCGACAAAGGAATGCTTTGTTTAAAGGATGCAAATGCAGTACTGGGTCGATACCCCAAGGGCAGTTTAATTACTGTGCATAAATATAGCTTTTCAAACTCCACGCCTGTTGGGCCTCCAACCTGTTATTATGCTTTTTTATATTTATTTTACAAGAGCCAAATTACTTTCAAGGAAGCACAGTAGTGGTGCTTGATGAACTGAGCAAAAACTTGAATGTGTAAGAATAATAACCATATTTTTCATGTGGTCTCAGACTTTTGGACTCCACTGTAGTACCTTTGTTTTACATAAGATACCACCCAGTGTTACTTTAAGATTATTTATGTATTACTACAGTATTTATTAATAAAACTTTTACTTGAATATTTTCAGTTTTCAAGTTGATCTTACTGTATAGAAAGTTTGTTATGCACTTTCGTCATTTTTTTAAAAAGTTTTTGTTTCCTATTTTGTTTTACTATAAAATTAGCTTTAATTTATTTTCATTATATTACAGTATAGCCTATTGTATAATATTATTATATTATATTTTCAGTTTTACAAATTTTAGTTCATTTTTTTATGTAAGTTTTTTTTACATCCAATATTTCTATTTTATTTAAGCTTTACTTCAACTAACTAAAATAATATGTTTAATTTCCATTCTAGTTCAACTTGGCACCTGCCGTGTCAGTGTACATTTATATATATTTATTTCACAAGAGTCAAATTACTTTCAAGGAAGCACAATAGTGGTGCTTGAGGAACTGAGTGAAAACGAACTTGAATGCATAAGGTGGTCACCATGGGGTCAATTAGAGTGACATTGCGTGACAAAACTAGTGTGTTATTGTGCATTTTTCCACTGTAAAGCCCCGTGATGTCACAATAACGTAGGTTCAATGTTCTGGCTCTAAAATTAGCGAAGAGATAAGGTGAGACTCATCTCAGTGGGGTTAACGCTGTGAATTTAGAAGGATTAGACGGACTCCTGGAGCCTTTTTGATGTCCAGTAAAGTTCACCTGGCATTCTGGTGATAAGTCATATCCCTAAGCTGCCTGATCCTGTCACTGGATGCCACCGTCGTTCAGACAACCTATGGAGAACGAGAGGGCTGCTGGCTCCATTGTCATGACAGCCACCTTCCTCGCCTGAGTCAAACAGGACACCTGGTTGGGCGTTTGGCTGTGAGGTGCGTGACGCCGCGTGGGTGGGGGTTTTAGGCCACACAGAGAGGTCTGCTGTGATTGGCAGAACCGTGATTGCACAGTTCATGCTAGTTGAACTGCATTGGACCACACTTATGTTGGGCTTTCTTTCCCAAGACCTAGCGAGAGAGAGACGCACAGTAGCAAGGACACTGCGTTGTAAATGCACCACAGTGTGACAATTTGATCCTAACCGGCTTATGTAACAGGAATGCCTGCATGCTCATCTTCCAGCAGACAACGACTGCACCGACTGTTATATAACTAGATCAGGCTCCCCACAGAGCCAGGGTGCGCCTATGCACGGCACACAGCAGCCTGCCAAAGACAGCAAGAAAGACAGAGACGTAGAGAATAAGACAGAGAGAAACAATGCTGCCTGCTGCAGGAACACAAAGAGAGTCAAAGACTATGCAGGAGTGAAATAAAACATTCGGAAAAGGACACCATCAGTGGAGTAACAATAAAAGTAATGCATTTATTAATCTAGCCATCGCTCATGTAATACAGTTTTTTGGGGGGCATGTATGAACAATGGAAATACTGTTATATATTCAGAAATAATTCAGTATTTGTATAGTTTTATGTAATATTATTAAAAAAAATCTTGATTTCAAAATGTCTGTTTCAGATGTGATACACTGCATATGTAGTAATATGGTTACATTAAGTGATATTAGTACTTCAACTTAAAACTATTTTACTTGCGTTATTTACTTTTTCAGTTTTAGTTTAATTCTAGTTTTGGTTAACAATGGCGACACTGATAACACTGCAGTGCTTTTAGAATACTTTTTGTAAGGGACAGGAGACATTATATAGTGACCCTACATATCATGTTTGTAAATATTTAATTATGGTACACATGCAATATAATAGTGGAAAGTAAAATCAATAGGTTGTAATACATCTCTCTATGTTGGTAATTCACACACCACCCTTGTGGTATCTGATTTTTTTATTTGTCCATTAGTAGCAGTATGTACAGTACATCTGGGGGAAGGGGAAGGGGGAAAGTGACATTCAGCCAAGTATGGTGACCCATACTCAGAATTTGTGCTCTGCATTTAACCCATCCGAAGTGCACACACACAGAGCAGTGAACACACACACAAACTGTGAGCACACACCCAGAGCAGTGGGCAGCATTTATTCTGCGGCGCCTGGGGAGCAGTTGGGGGTTCGATGCCTTGCTCAAGGGCACCTAAGTCGTGGTATTGAAGGTGGAGAGAGAACTGTTCATGCACTCCCTCCACCCACAATTCCGTCCGGCCCGAGACTAGAACTCACAACCCTTCGATTGGGAGTCCAACTCTCTAACCATTAGGCCACGACTTCCCTAAAGTAGGGCTCGTCCGGGATTTGAACCCGGGACCTCTCGCACCCTAAGCGAGAATCATACCCCTAGACCGATCTGAGCCTTCTCCCCTACTGTACATGGAGTTCATATTGTCCCAAATGTATTCCATATTTAATGGCAGACAATATGATTTGATGAACAGGCTGAAATGAAAACAGATTATGAAAGAGGATCTGCTGAATTGATTTAAACATAGTAAAATGTCATATTGTCAAAATAGTGATTAAACACATAGGCAAGATGTGAGCCTGACAGTGAGGAATTACAAAAATGATCTTGTGTTTTCATCTATGACCTTTACATTCCCTCAGAATGTTCCTGCTGTATCATGCCCATGTGGATAATTTATGTAGTATTTTTGCATAGTGCAGCAAAAGCCAGAGGTGGTTTCTTGCTCTTGGGCTTCAGAGCAGATAATCCACCCTTATAGGAAGGCATCACAATCCTCTGGCACTCTGCTGCCAGACTCTGGGTTTTGTGGAGTTTAATGGGTGGTAATGTTGGGTAAATGTTTCCAGCATATACATATGCCAGCAGGACCAAAACTCAATTAGCTCTGCTCCATACTGCAGTCTAATTCAATGTGCTCGGGTGCTACACTTAGAATGCAATTACACCTCTGACAGCCAGTTTCAGTCATTTCACTATAAGAGCAGTGCCTGCAAATCGAGTACAGTTGCTCTCTAAATGATTTTTTCGCGTCTCAAAAAACGTTGATCTAAAAACCAGTTGCAGCTTGTCTTGTACAATTTCTCAAATGGTCACATAAAAACAGAAGACTCACAGGAAATGATTGTCATTGAAACTCTACTGCTTGTGGTGTAACTCCTGGATCATGTTAGAAAAGTAGTAGCCTCCCAAAGCCAATCAATGGGTCATACTGTGACTAATCCTGGAGTAAACCACCCACTTAGACAGGAAATAGGCATCTGACTGATATAGAAAGTGAACAATCACAGTTTTTCCGGGTGGGTAAATATGTATAGATGTACAGATGCATGAATAGACATGCAGACAGACAGACAGACATAGAATTTAGAGAACATTTGGTTTTTCAGATGATAAAAACGAATAAAACATTGTACTGTGTATATGTAACAGTTTTATGGTTGAAATATACAGTTTTTTTACAACAACTGATGCAGAATTTCTTTAGTGAAACTCGTTTTTAAAATGCACAACTGCACGTCTCATCCCACTGATAGCAGGCTGAGGATCAGTATTGTGATTTCACACTGGGTCAAAGGGATCCCTGGAGATACACTTACCCGTCTGGCTCTGGGAACTCGGGAGCAAAGAGGGTCAAAGCAGAGATAGAGCATCCTGAAGCACTGCTGAGTCAGTGTGTGTTTGCTGGTGTTGAGGGAGTGAGATCATTTGGTTGATGTGTCTCTCTCCCTTATTCATTGTTAGGCAAGCCTGCCAGAAAGCGAGAGTTTCCAGACAGGAGTAAGTAGTTTATATGAATTGATGAGGGGAGTTATTATTCTTTTATGTCTCTTCCAAAGTTTGTTTCTCATATAGCAATAAGACATTGTGTGTGCAGCTCTGAGAGAACAACAAAAGCCTTTAGATGAAGAGTGGGCTGGGAAATGATACAGTGAGAACACATTACTTCAGAATTCAGGGAGGAACACTGCATTATACAGAACTAAAGAATGTCCGAGATGAATACCCAGCATGGTTTGTTTGTCTTAGCTGGTTTACACTGGTCTCCCAAGCTAGAAAGCACTCAAATCTCCTCAAATAAACCAGCTGGCCAGCCTGAAAGACCAGCTAACCATATTAGGTTGGGGTTTTCTAAATGTTAATGGAGAAAACAGGAAAGACGCACATCAATGTTCAACAGTTGAAAGAAGTCTATTGTGCTCACGAAGGCAGCATTTTGGATACAAAGAAATTGAATTTAAAAAGTTATACTGTGAAGTGTCATTGCAAATGATATTTTTATGTAAATATAATGTAATTTAAAAAGTAATTTCTTCTGGTAAAGCTGAATTTTCAATCGTTTTAATATGCTGAATTAGTGCTAAAGAAATACTTATTTTTATTATTTTAATGTTGTTCTTGATAACCAAACATTTTTATAATTTATTTTTATTTTTTTTTTTACATATTTTAAACATGTAAGGTTTTAGAGGGTTCAAGCCGTGAGACCAGTTGACAACCCAACTAAACACGAGGTTGGCTGAACTGCGAGACTTTCGAAAGGCAGTTAAGACCAGCAAAGGGGAAGACTCCTAATCCCAAGGTTGTGGGTTTGAGTCTCGGGCCGATAATACCAAGACTGAGGTACCACTGAGCAAGGCACCGAACCCCCAACTGCTCCCCAGGTGCCGAAGCATAAATGGCTGCCCACTGTTCCGGGTGTGTGTTCACTGATGTGTGTGTGTGCACTTTGGATGCCTTAAATGCAGAGCATGAATTCTGAGTATGGGTCACATCACTTTCAAAACAGCTTTTCCTACATGGTTTTACTGCAGAGTTTCATTTTGTGGCATTATTGAAGGGATGAAAATATTTGTCATTCTAATAGTAAAATCAAAACAACATAGAAGAATGCTTTATGCTTACTCTGATTTCACGTAATATCAAGTTTGTTTTAGTCTGACATGGAGAAAGACACATAGTTCCGGCCCTGAACAGCTGCAAAGCCCTATTTGAATAGTATAGAGAGACAAACACAAACACACCCTCAGACACATTTATTATCCTCTGACCGTGTTGGCACCAAGTTCATATAGTTCTTAGAATCTCTGTTCCATTCTAGGCAGAGTCCCAAAGATCCTGAACTCTAACAAGAAGAAACCAAAGGCATCAGCTAGGAGACAGACCTGATTAAAAATGAGGACAAAGACAATGTGAAATGTTATATTCCACTACCGCAGCCAAAATCAACTGTACACTCTGGAGTTCTGTGACACAGCAGTTATGTGGATCAAGAGTAACATCCTACAGAGCATTCAGTCAATATCTCATGTCTAAGTGGGAAGCTTTATCTGTGCAAGAACACATTAGCTCTCTGTCTTTATTTTTCAGCATCAGAGTCATTACCATCTTTTCTCATTGGCTGCTAGTGTCGGTAAATTATAGCTATGGCCATTTAAATCCTCTCTCTCTCTTTGGTTTATTTTAAGTCAAAGTGAAACAGGACTTGCAAACCATTTAACTTCGGTTATGTGACCGTTTTCAGTAAGATTTTGAAAGAGTACACACACACACACGCGCACACAAAAGACTTAATATTTAACAATTTGTCTCCTCTGTGTCTCTCCGCATCACTGTAGCGCCATTTTGGAGAACTTCTGCCGAACTCAAACTGCATAAGAGGAACAAAAGTTTTGCAGGTTTGGAACGACATGGGGGTAAGTGATTAATGACAAAATTTTCATTTTGGGGTGGAGTATCACTTTAAGAGCAAGGCCAGTCCTAGAATTTGCTTTAAACAGCAATGACTTTTATAAATGTTTCATTTTATGCCATTCAATATTTAAACTCCATTGCTTTTATAAAACTACATGAAATACCCCCGAGTCTGCCCACAGAGGGTAAATAAAGCACCACTGAGCTCTTGACATCATCTCATTGGTCTGTTACACACCCACCTGGTTCTAAAGGAAAACCACAGAGAGAATCATGGAACCTTGACCTACAGATACAGACCTCAGCCGACCTTCTGTTGCGCTAGTGTTACACAAGTGTGCATAAACATATCACACTATTAGTAAAACACTATTGCATAAGCAAATATTATCTATACTTAGTCAAGCTGCCAACTGATAAACCACACATTTGAGAAGAGGGGCCTGATTTGCAGGGCCCAAAAGCACTTAATGTTCAATACCTTCCTTATCCGACCGCAAGCCACTCAAAACATCTCCAGCACTGAGAGGAATTCACAAAACTCGCTGCCTTTTGGTATCGCTGCTTTCGCAAAAGGTTCCAAGCCTGTTTTTTTAAGTTTCTCTGGCAGTAGTCAAGTAATTTTGCATTGCACTGCCAAAGGCTACACAATTGGTGGAGGTAAAAACAATAACTAAGTCACTATGTGAAGTCATTGATGGGACTTTTTATCTTTGAAATAGCGCTGATATGAAAATGCATAACTGGAGTAGTATCAATAATTAAAGCCTACATTGTGATGTCCATCCATACTGAGCAATGAATATCATTCAGAACATCAGTTCCACCTGGTGGGCAGAGAGACAAATAAAAATACAACCTTCTCATTCTGTTGTTTCAGACTTCATTTAAATGTTTGACATCCAATATCAGTGCTCAAAATTATTCACAATAAAAATAAAGTATAAAAAAAATAATAAAATATGCAATTTAAATCCCTTTAAAATGTTGTATTTGTAATATATATAAGATACAATTATTACAAATATTTGTAATAATTTTCGATTTATCATTCTATTTGTATTTCAATTATTTTACATTTTTAATCATTTAATGTATTTAAATGTTGTTTGGAGAGAGACCCTGAACATCAATCACTGCCCTGGCATTCAGTCTACATCCAATAATGAAGTGCAAGACTCTTAATTTGATTTGTAAAGACTGGACTCTGACTAACCAACACTTTGCATGAGTTTATTGAAATACAGCATTAGCACAGATTGAACAACACCATATCACTGAAATAGTACTTCTACTGAAATAATGAAAAGAGAAATATTGTCCATGGTAAGAAAAATGAAATGTTATAAAACAGCAAAGGCACTTTTTCATAGTTCTGAAATAAACCTGTTCACTTTTGATAAGTAGTTTTCGTAGAAAGGCACATGAAGAGATACTCATCTTGCATGTTGCTCCTAATAATAGACTACAGATGAACCGTCATGCTTGTGTTAATCTATTACTTTGGGAAACATTCAAATATACTTTATATATACACAACATACTTCAAAATCAGTTTCTTCCAATGTCACCAGCATAACACAGGCAATACAGAATAACTTGAGGCAGACACACCTACAATACTTAAGAGTTATGAAATTCATATTTTGCTTTCATATATTTTTAGCAGTGTTAAAAAAAAAGTGAAACTAAATGCATGGTTACTTTTAGAACTTTTTTTTTTAAATAAACAAAAACGTAAAAAAACAAAAACATAAGTGTCACAGGCTGAAGGATTAACAATCTGTTTTCAGAAACAACATCTACCCATTAAATATATATATATATTTAACATAGTACCCAGCCCTTAATTTATATATAAGTGATATTTAAATGTGTTACTCCACAATAAATGACCTACTGCCACACTAAAAACCTTTTACACAAGTATACTGCTAAACAACAAGCTAGATACTGTATGCTAACATGTGCCTCTGATGGACTGGTAGCACCATAATATATAAATTTGGATCAGCGGTTAATATTACAGCACAGTCTGTTGTTCATGGCAGTGTGGGAGACCCCGGTCAGAGCTTGTGACCTCACGGTGGAGTGAGATGTATGGATGAAGGGTGTGTCGGATAGGGCTTATCTGTTGGATGCACAAGTTTCAGGGGCTCTACAGAGGACATGAGTGGAAACGGCCCCCTGTTTAAGCCCCCATGACCCTCTCTACACATTGCTAAATTGTATGTAGCGAAATTGTATATTATAGAGTGTCTACTGTACAATGCATTGAAGAAGTTGAACCCTGAAGTTGAAATGCTATTACTGTAAAAAAAAGGTTTCTTCTTTAGGTAGAGTAGGTTTCTAGCAGCAGTATCATGCATAATTGAATTCGTGGCTAGGACCACTTTGTTGACGGTCTGTAGGATAGTTATTAAGTTTATTTGTAGCACTGTAAATGTGTGGCCTTAGGTTTGAGTAGCTTGCACCTGTTAAACCGAAGAGTAGTGCTGTTACCTTAATGCTTAACAAGATAAACTAACAATATAGACTTTATAAAATATCAGCAAAAGAAAAAAACAGCAAAATAACCCTTAAGGACCATGAGAAGTGAATTATAGAGGATAATAACAACACGGTAGAAGCAACAAGTACAGTAAAAGTCCTTTCATTCATTTATCCTTCATGTGTGGAGACACAGTGACTCCTATGATAGAAGTACACTACTGCTCAAAAGTTTGGGGTCAGTAAGATTTTTGGGTCGCATTTTTTGATGCGTTCAATTAATCAAAATGGCAGTAAAGACTATTTCAAATAAATGCTAAACAACTGTTTTCACAATTGCTAATGATAATAAATATTTCTAGAGCACCAGAATGATTTCTGAAGGATCATGACACTAAAAACCAGAGTAAAGGCTTTTGAAAATTCAGCTTTGCTCTCACTAAATAAACAGAGAGCAGTTATTTTAAGCATAAGTGACTTCATTCAAAAACATTTAAAAAATCTTACAGATGCCAAACATTTGAACAGTGCAAGAAGGGAGACAGCTGTGAATCATTCATTAAGCAAAAAGGGTGCTTCTCATTTCATTTATTGTCCATCCACTTTACTTTTTCTTGCAATTTAGCTTCTTTCTTTTTAGATCTTAAGGACGCGAGTATGAGATAAAAGGATGGAGGAATCAAAGGAAAACGGAATATGCTATTCACTCGAGCATTACTTCAAACTGACATTTTTGTGCACCTATATTACTTAAAAATATATCTATCAGTATGGCAACTATCAGCACAGCAGTAATCCTTACATGTTATGCGTCAATTTACTGAACAACTGAAACACTTTGGTGTCATTTTTGCGTTTTTAAATACTTGTCATGGAATCATATACTTTTGTTGTTGACCATGCATTTTTTTTTAATGACTAAGTACCTACCAGCCCTATGAGACTAGTCACCAATCATCTGTTTCAGATTCTAATTGCTTTAAGTCTTGGCGATTTAATGGTGTTTGCAGATTGCGATATTTCTAGCGCAACACAAACGGGAGTAGTTTGAACAGGTGAGAGAGAGTCTCACCCACTGGAGCTCAGTTGAAGTCTCGATTGGGTAAAATAACAGGAGCCACCAGCGTCCACAGGTAAAGCCCCAGACCCAGCCAGCTGGAGCTGATCTTCACCCACACTGCAGGCATAGTGCTCTGCATGGCTTGAGTGTTTGTGTCAGGTCTGAAGAGAAAAAAACACCTCAGCTAGTCTATGGTGCAGTTCTGTTGAATGCTTTGTGCCTGCTTAAAACATTTCCAGTACATCCTTCAAAATTTAAAAGAATCAAAATGAAAGAATGTCATACAGGTTTGGAACAACATGATGGTGCCCAAATGATGACTATTTTCATTATTCTGAGAACTACAGTATCCCTTTAAACTATGATAGGTGAAAGTATTTTAAAATGACAAACTTCACCTTTAACCTTTTCGGTTCACTCCAGAATCAAAAAGGGGAAGAATGAGCACTTACTTGTACCAGTTAGTGAGTGTCATCATGATGTAGAGAGAGGCCAGTAAGAGGTGGAAGTGGAAAAAGGAATAATTGTATGTGACGCCGTCCTCTTCATTATCCACAACACGCCGCAGTCCGTCTTCCCCCACCTCCTCTCCTCCCACGGTGCCCTTCCCCTCCTCCGTCTGCATCAGCCGGTTCACCTGAGCATTACTGGATGAACGGATGCTGAAAAGAGAAAAGACATGGACACTAGCATGACAACCTCTTTCAGATTCAATTTCAGTTTTAATTGAGGTTGAGCTATATTGGGGTAGGGTTCAAAGAGGTTGTTTTTTTCTGATATGGTAAAATGTCAAATTTTCTCACACTTGCCAATGAATGGCAAATTAACTGAGAATATTTTGGGGTTAAACGTTAATACTTAAAAGACATTAAAACTGACAGTAAAGAAAAAAATAATTTAAATAAATGCTATTATATTAAACTCTATATCCATGAAAGAATCTAAAAAAACAAACAAAGTTAATGATCATAGTTAAACGGCACAACGTAAACGATGTGAACAGTAATAAATGTGTCTTGAACAACAAATTATCATATTACAATGATTTCTGAAGAATCATATGACACTGAAACCTGGAGTAAAGGCTGCTGAAAATTCAGCTTTGCCATCCAGTGATGTGTCGTTCGTGAACGAATCGTTCTTTTTGAATGAATCTTTTAGGTGAACGAATCGTTCTCGTTCATGTAATCCACTGACTCATATTTCTCGTTCAGTGAAGTTCCTCCCTCCACAGCAGCGCGGCGCTATTAGTAGCGCATGTGCAGCTCGGTGCTGAACCATTTCATCCTGTCAAAGAATTACTCAACCTCGAGCCAACAGCCTTCGAGTATGAGATGTGACAGAGTATGTGATTTGTTAAATGTAGTGAACGAATATGCCCTTCAATGAACGAGTTTCATATGAGTCTGAACTAGATCTAGAGATCTTATCGTTCGTGAACGAAATGACTGATACCCATGTCGCTCTTGCACGGGTTGAATGATTTAGTACATCTCTCTCATGAATGAAATGACTGAACTGAAACACATGTCATTCGTGAACGAGCTGAATGAACGGATACATGTCATTCGTGAATGAAATGAACTGTTACATAGCTTATCTCATTCGTGAACGTAATGAATGAGAGTAAACCGGGTTAGTATGCCATTTAGCATGTCAATCTCGGAAAACGCAAAGGTAAAGTACTGTGACACATACGCTTGTTTTGATATTTAGCAACTCCACGTTTAATCCCCGATTTATGAATGTGAATATATAATATACAAACTGTCTGACCAAATAATTAAAATGCTAATTAGGCAAGAAAACCTTGTGCTTTGTTCATCTAAACAACTTAATTAGACTTTATATATTGAATGCTATTATACACACATTTTAATAAAGCCAGATCAGTTTTTGTAACAAGTGAATATGTTCATTGACTAAAGACATAATACACTCTTTTTTTGCCACCTGCTGGCATATTTTGTGTATTACGTAGAAATGATAACTGAACGAATCATTGAACGATTCTGAAAGAATCATTGAACGATTCTGAAAGAATCATTGAACGATTCTGAACGAATCATTTTGGTGAACGAACTGAAAATGAACGAATCTCTAGAAAGAATCATAATTTCCACCACTACATCAAAGGATTAATTTACATTTTAACTTATATATAAAGAGAAAAGCTATTTTACATTGAAACAAAATCTCACAATAGTACTGTTTAATTGGGTTTTTAATCAAATAAATGCAGCCTTGTTTTTTAATATATATATAAGTGCCATTCAAAAGTCTGAATGAAAATGAAGAAAAATAGGATTCGAAATCTGATTTTAACCTGCAAAAACTTTAGAATTTTTTTTTATTAAACACTTTAGGAGTCAGAAAAAATGAAAAATGTTGACACAAACTGAATATAAATGTTTAAGATCTTAAGAAGCACAATTAATAAAATAACACATATAAGACACTAACCATGTTAAAGGTCAAAGCTACCATTTAATGAGCGAGTAACTCTTTACCGTCTACTTGCCGAGGCCAAACTGAACTCACAGTTGCTGCTTGGCAAATTATAATTTTGGACCCTGCCTTCAGGTGTCAGCATCTGACACCACTAATCAATCAATCAACCATGTCTCTGTGCAGCTGGATACAAATGTTAAATTGTAATGTACAATGAATCAGCATGCAAAACAACAGTTAACTACAGTAGCTGATGTAGTAATAGATGGTCTTCATACATTTTAATAACACTGATAGTAACAAGATCTCAATTAAAGAAACCAAAGTCATGTTCAAAGATGTTTAAGCTTGATGTACCTGGCATAAAAGGTGCAGAAGAGGAAGATCACCAGTCCCACAATGCCTTGAGCATCCCACCATTGCACCATCCCAGGGGAGCTTGTGGGCATGGCTTCAGATGTGCTGATATTGGACACCAGGCTGAGCAAACTAGGGTTACACTCACGATCTATGGGTGGAGCCAGACAAACAAAAGGTTTGAACATAGTGAACATACAGAAACAAAATATAATACAACTACAACAATTAATCACTTACTTCTCTAATAAAGACTACGATCAAACACCTAGTCATGAGCTAATAATTTTTTTAAACTCATCTAGGTTGCTAATAGGTATACTTACTAGACCATAACAGAATGTGGAGCTAGTGGGTTAAATTTAAAATCTGGATTCTAATAGGTAATTTGGCTTCTTTCAGTAACAAGCATCAGGAGACTATAAAGGTTGAGCAGCTGGTTTGCATGAAACCACACAACTCACCAAAAAATGCATCAACCTGAGTAGGAACAAAAGGAAAGCTCATAAAATAAAATAAAAAAAGGAAAAAAAGTCAGACAGTAAATATTTACTGAGGTTTTTTTGCATGTGACTTACTAGGGTTGTTGGTCATGGCGGACCAGGTGACGTACATCGTGTACATAGTAATAATAGAGGACTGAAGCAGACCAGACTGAGGCGAGGCATCCTACAACACACACACAAAAATAGCAACATATTTAGTAATGCATACATCCGATTTGGTCTGCCCTTGTAAGAAACAACTGAATATAAACTGCAGATTTTCATAATGGCTCGCACAGTGAAGAAAGCTTGTCTGTCGTGGCAGGCCAGCATTGATATTCTGTATGCAAAGAAGGAAACAAAGAAGTTTCCTTACAAAGACAAAAGCTGGAGGGTAATGTCAACAGTAGATGACCTTTAGTACAACGGAGAGGCTTGTTTCTTATGCACATTATTATAAATCAGCATTCATGTCAGGATTTGTGTGCTGAGGCAATCGCATATCTTGAAACAGCTAGTTAAAGCGGTTTCGTCATTTCCTGTTTGGTGCTTTACGTTGAAGGACTTAATGCTGCTTAATATGGTGGTCTTTTATCAATATTGCTGATTAAAATAGTTTTATGCTTTAGTACTTTCCTTTTACCTGCACTTTAGGCAGAATGGAAACCACAGATATGATGACGCAGAGAATAAGGTTGAAGCTGATGAAGAACTTGTGTTCGGCGCAGTTGTCGGGTTTGGTATAGTAGAGATAAAACAGCACAATTGCAGCAAAGGCCAGGGCGTAATGCAGGATAGTGAAGAACAGCAAACCTGTAGGCATAGAAAATAGTCTCATAGTTTCTTTTTCTGAAAAGAGTGGATTGGGACACACTTGCTTGCAAGACTATTGTGATGAACAGGATGTCTTGCAGTGTATGTGCTCTCTATGTACCTGAGAACCAACACTTGCTGTTGCCTTCCTCAGCATTCCTCACCCACACCTCATTCCAGGAGTGGGCAAAGTCGATCAGGAGGATGAGCTGGATCAGGATGAACATGAAGGAGCCCACAATACCAAAGTAGAACCAAACTGTGATTAAAAAAGAAGTTATGCATCAGTATTATACTGGTTACGTTTGCTTAACAACAATACAACATCATGGTTTTTAAGTTAAAAGAATGGTGTTTAACTGAAATATAAATATTTTATAACTATTAAACAATTTAATGCAGGGATGTCAAACTAAATTCCTGCAGGGCCAGAATTAAACCTAATTAAAAGCAGGGCTGGGACAAAACTCTGCATGGCTATGGCCCTCCAGGAAGTGAGTTGACACCCCTTATTTAACCCCTTATGAAGTCGTCATCGGACTGGTTGAAATCTACAAGATTTCCGCGAGACGTGTGTGTTGCGTTCTTTAACATTCCACCCGGCAACAAAGATACTGCGGCGCCAAACCCCCTCAAGAAAGAAGAAAACCATCGTGTTTACAATTGTGACGACGAGCACTTATCAGGATCAACTAAACACTGGATTTTCAAAAGTATGTAAAATATTTAAAGTTCGCAGCATCTTTAGAATATGTCAGGGAGTTTTACACTGTAGTCTGTTACTGTGGCGACATTTCCTTTTTTTAAGTGAAACACAAGCGAAGATATTAAAAAAACATTTTGGTAATCAAACTCTTCTAGAGACCATCGACTTTTATTGTACAGACAGAAAAAAAACATATAAAGGAAATTTACACCGGTTTGGAACAACACAAGAGGATGAATTTTAGTTTTTGGGTGAACACGTTAAACTATATTTATAACTAGGCTTAATAAAACATGCTTCTCTGAAGGGCCCATATTCTAATACTTAAATTCACAATGCAACATACTAATGTCAAGATCTTGTTCTGGAAGTCACCCGTGTTCTGCATCTTTAATTCCACACCATGAGAATTCTGGCAAGGCAGTAACAACATGTTCTCACTGCTAATGTAATATGCTATAAAAAAATAACATCCTATTCCACTTTTAATACGGTCTTTTCCCATGCATCTCACATCTCAAAACAGTCATTAAAAAGTAATTGACTTCTTCCCCGCAGGAGACTAGGTGTTTTCTGCATCCCTTGAAATGTAACCCTGCCTTATGACAACGGCTTCCCAAAATAACATTATCATGACTATTGTTGCATTTAGAGTTTAACATCTTTGCCATGTTGTCATTGCCTTTTTTTATTTCCCTATGAGAATATATGAAAATGGAAATTGTTCTATTTTGTGCTGTTAACAGAATAGTTCAACCCAAAACGTACCATCATGAAATGTTCCATCCGGAATGAAAAAGGCTCCGACAGTGATGCCAACAAGTATCAGAAACTTGAAAAACCAGAACCTGACGAGACAGTCAATGATAAAATCAAGCTAATTTCATTTTCAATTAATTTAGCAAAGTTACAATAGTAGTAGCATAATAATTTAACAGTATATAAATAATATTAAAGGGCTTACCCGTTCTGAATAGCAGCACGAGGGTCTTTACTGCTCTTTACACGGATCATGATTGCAGAGAAAAGGAAAAAGAAGCATGCCATAGCAAAGCACATGCGGTACACTGATTTGTAGCCTACAATCACATCACAATTGACATGGTTCTCGATCCCTGGTATTGTGGTTCCTCCTTGACAAAAGCCAGGAATCTGAAGAGACATTAAAAGCAGAAAATTAACACACTGCAATGAAAGCACGAATGAGACAAATTTAGACTGATGGTGGGCCCACCTTGCGGAGCTGCGTCTCCATGCCAGGCAAGATCATGATTACAGACACCAGTGTCCCCAGCAGAAGGAAGAAAGAGAAGAGCAGCCGAGTGACCGTGGAGTTATTGGAAGAAGGACAACAGCCACAGAGCAGACATGGAGCGGAGCCACACAAACACGAGGCCTGTAACAGAGGGAGTAAGAGAAAGAGCAATTATATCACCAGTTCAAGCATTTATTGTTAAATTGCCATAGTTCACAAAAGAATCTGCAGAACATTCTACAATTTGATATATATTGCGCTTGGGTTTGTGAGTTCTTTTTTTTATTTTTTGGATGTCTCTTACACTCACAGATATTGCATTTAATTGACAAAAACTTTTTAAAAAGTTGAAATATTATTAACATTTAAAGTAACTATTTTAAGTTTTGCATTTTACTATATTTCAAAATGTATATTAATTCTTTGACTACAAAGACGAATATTTTCGTGTCACATGATCCTTCAGAAATCATTCTAATATGCTCATTTCTTATTATTAGCAATGCTGAAGAATTTGGTGCTTACTAATTTTATGGAAACCATAATACCATAATACATTTTGTTCAGGGTCCTTTAATGAATAGAAAGTTTAATAGAACGACATTTATTTAAATATAAATATTTTTAAAGAATATGTCTTCACTGTCACTTTAGATCAAATTAATGCATCTTTTACTCTGAATAACTATAAAAGCATGAATTTTTCAAAAGAATAAATATATATATATTATATTATATATATTATATACTTACACACACACACACACACACCTATAATATTTTTTTTGTTACAAGATATACCCCCCACCCCCAACAAAAAAAGGGTTTTGATAATGAGAACCTATAGTGTGTGTAAATCTAATGTATAATTTAATTTGATCTAATTATTGTTACATTTTTTTCCAGGCCACTTTGAACAATTCCTTTAAAGTGTAAGTGTATTCTTCTCATTTTCATGACATTCATGGCCTAATTTGTATATGACCTCAGACGGAAGGTTTGTTTTGCTGCAGGAAACAGTGAGGAAATGACGCTTGTAAATCCAGTCATGCATACTGTATAAATGTCATTTTAAACCCGTTACTCATGCTGGGAGTGGTTGATCAGCTCGGATTTTTTTTTACTTTTTTTATTGACACAAGTCAGACCTTAACTTTTTCAGTATTAAACTGATGTGTACGTTAAAGTTTTTTTTTTTTTTTTTTTTTTTTTTTTTATGGCCAAGGGACATTACAGTTTAACCCTAATTGTTATCTTCAATTACAAAAAACTGACTGCGAAAACTGAAATCCTGTATAACCTGATTATGAGCAAATCATCTCAAATAAAAATAACATCGAAAATAACTTACAAAAAGACCAAATCACACCAAAGACTACATCATACATAAACAATTAGCCTAAGAGCCAGCTTGGCTGGTTGAAATATCATCCCCTGCATAATTGCTGTACAATTTATATAAATAGTTCAGTTAATAATATCGTTTTTATTTGTCAGGAAGCCATGGAGGATCATCTATAACTAACGTTAATCTCAATGCAAATATGAGCACACCTCAGTATGCTGTTGTTTTTCAGAGTAACGTTAATGTTAAAACTCTTCGAAACCACACATTTTTTGTATTTACATATCGCCGTCCAGTACGTTATTTTCTTTATTCATATGTATTCATATGTTATATTATTTAGTTTTCGTTACAATTAACGTTAACAGTTTAGAGACGCTGTTGGGTAGCAACTCGGTTAGCTAAACCATGAAAAATAAACCAGAACACTTACACAGCTCGCGAGAGAACACAAAGCCATACAGGCTCCCATTTTGTATTAGAAACAACAACAACAAACGACTCCACGAACTTTCAGAGGATAAACTGACAGTAAATTACAGTATGAGCTATTTAACGTTCTGGCAGTTAATTCCGGTGTTTGAAGGTGACGATTGTAATGAGCAATTCGTTCTATTTCATAATAAAAGTCCATATTCTTCAATTCCCCCATAAACTCTACAAATAGATTGAAAAACATAAGTATTCCTCATTAACATAAGATTACTAGTAGGCTTGGGTATGTTCATATTAATATGTTCATATTCAGTAACTCCTGTTTGTGCTGAAGTCAACATGTAAATTCAGCAAAAATGTCTTTAATAATGTATTTTAAATTATTTGTTATTGGATATAACTATAACAATGACTAAAATACAGTATTTTAATAGTATTAATTTCTTTTTCATATTTACATCGGTTTAGAATACTTAGTAGGCAGTTTTAGGATACGGTAACTTTCATTTTGAAAAGTGAGCTTAGTTCAAAATAAACCTTTATATTACTTATATTATTTATGATAGTTAATATATTAAGCTTAAAAAGTATAAAAAAATATACTAAGCCATGTATCTATATAAATCAGTACACTAAGAGTAAATGTATATGTGATATTGATATTTAAATTAATTTGATATTATAGATAATTAAATTCCAGTTATGACATATGTATATTTCTATCAAACTGATAACATATTTTGATTGAGTGGTTCATGTGTTTCACAAACTGATGTAATTAACCCACATCTCTTTTTGACATTGCAGTGATATTTAAGTGAAAATTGTATTAGATTTATGAATGTGTAAGTAGATTAATTTAGATAACGATTCCAGAGAACGTAGGCATACATAGAATATGTGATAATGTCAGTATTTCTGAAACATAACAGTGTTGATCATAATAATTTTATATAGAAATCCTGGTATAACTGTTAGAAGTGGATAATGTCCCAGCTGCATCTTTGAGATGTAAGGTGGACCATAGACTCTCAGGGTCAGTTTGACTGTTACCATTTTGACAAAACGACCATCTATGATTTTGTGAGTTTTTATTAGACCCACAACAACTGTATATGTTAGATTTGTGATTTCACTCTTACTGACCAAATAACCAACACTGACCAAACAGCAGTAACGTTATTTACACATTTTAATGAAGCGACATATTTTGAAATCTGACTGGACAGACATTTGTGTGCGCAATGGGGATTTGTGCTGACATTTCAAGCTGAATTATATATATTATATTTTTCTTTATTGCAGAAGATTGTGCATCGGAGGCCCACCTCTCTGACTTGTTGAATCAAGCTAATCCGTTTGTAGAAAAAAACATATATAATAATTAATAATCAATAACCAGAAAATCATTACTTTGCCATCTTTATGCCATGGTTATTTTAAACGACAAGATTATAATTTTTTTAGCCTATTCATTCTCGCTGCAGTGTAGCGTAGCGTCCCCCCTACGAATAATTAATGGTATCGTCCTTTCCTCTTTGCCTGTCAATTATTCCTCTGAAATCTCGATGGCAAGCGGGAGCCGAGATGATGTCAGACCTTAGGACTGGGGCAGGTGCTCTCAAAACACACCGTCTCCCGTGAAAAAGGTATATTAATTTATCAGTAACGTGAAAAATCTGCATCCGTCGGGGATATTGTGGATATCTGTCAACACCGCGGGTAAGTTTTCGCCTCTTCCTTTGGCTGTTTAAGCTTCAATCACAGTTTACAGTTTATCACATTCATTATCATTATTAATGTGAACCACTGAAACGAGGCTTCGAGGCTTTGCTGTAACGATCACTTGCACGGAAATACATTCAAGATTAATAATAGTATAACGACATATCGGGAGAATAACCGCCCCCTTTATTGACAAAAATAAATGAATAAGGATGCTAACAAAATTCTACAAATACAAAAATAAACACATTATTAGATGAATCGCTGCCAAACTGTTGTGTGATGATGACAGAGCGCAGAGGTGAGAATCAGGGGCGGCGTGAGCAACCTTTAGACATGTACAGCCAGGGCTGTCAGACCAGTTTCAGCTGTAACCCGAGGGCAACTTTAATATATTCACTGTAAAAACGTGAAAAAATTAAAATGCTGGAGTAGGCTTCTTGTTACTGTCTAACTGTTTGTTACCTTAGTATAGAAGAAAAGAGTATGAATTACTTTATATTTTAGGACAACATTTTATCCTTGTTATACATATTACATTGTTACACACACACACACACACACACACATATACATGTTTGTTTTTGTGAAAAGTGGGGGCATCCCATAGGCGTAATGGTTTTTATACTGTAGAAACTGTATATTCTATGGCCCCTGTATATTCTAACCCTAGCCCTCACAGGAAATTGTGTGCATTTTTACTTTCTCAAAAAAACTTATTCTGTATGATTTATAAGCGTTTAGAAAAATGGGGACATGGGTTATGTCCTCATATATGTCATTATACAGAGTTGAGTCCTGATATGTCACAAAAACAAGAGCACACACACACACGCACGCACACACACGCACACACACACACACACACACACACACATATATATTAGTCAACATTTTGAAGTGGATCAAAACCTTTCATCAAAGTTGTCCTAAAACCAAAATTTGTTCCTGTCTTAGGACAATTTTGATTAACTTTTTTGATCGACTTCAAATGTCAACTACTGTGTGTGTGTGTGTGTGTGTGTATATAACACATAACAGCAACACCTGTAATTTATTATTTTATTATCCTGTGTGTTACCAGTGTTTTCTGTTTCTGTGTGAGATTCTGTTACCCAAACACATATTTTCTGGGTAACATTTTATTTTATGATTATTTTATTTTATTTTATTTTATTTGTATCTTTTTATTGTTGGATACCGTTTCCTGAGAGGCCCATTTTGAACTTGTGTCCCACTTGTCATCACACATTTTTATAATTATAATTAGAAATGGATTGCAGATTGAATAGGTTTGTGCATAAAACTTACATTAAATACAGTTAGAAACGGTTAAATATACAGTCACGCTGAAAGACGCTGGTAGTATTTGTTTAGCATACTTTTTATGAAGATGCTTTTATCTCATTAGATTTTTCTCTCTTTGCACTCTACATTGTCAAAAAAAAGTAGTCATTCCACAAAAAAGTGTCATCTTATTGGAGCAGCTGAAGAAGTAAACTAATACATTAATGTTTTTGTGTTTAACATCATGTGATTCTATTCCTAGTGTGTAATTTGTCTAATTATTTCTAAAGCGAATACGAATTTGTTCCAGATCATTAGACATGATGTTATGGTGCCTTGGAAGTCTGTGTGAAACCAGTGAAGGAAATACCTTCATACACAAACACTGCCTGAGAAGTACATGGGCAGTGAGGCAGCTGCCTTAGCTTCCAGACACAGTCATTGTCACTAAATATATATATTTTTTATGGTAAAACATGATTAATAGGCTTAATCATCTGCCCCAGTTTAGCTCAGATTCAAGTCTTCACTTCATCAGGGCTAAGCAAATTCTTTCGAAAATTAAGGCCTGCATTTTAAAGAAAACAAAAAGTGTCCAATTATGTTCTGTATTATTTTCA
This sequence comes from Carassius auratus, assembly GCF_003368295.1. NCBI lineage: Eukaryota > Metazoa > Chordata > Actinopteri > Cypriniformes > Cyprinidae > Carassius > Carassius auratus. Next base: position 19,625,335 of record NC_039283.1, read on the forward strand.
TCTAGACACATGGAAATGAAGCGAAAGAAGGATCTGTCATCTTGAGAGTGATCAGACGACAGTTCTTAAGATGACTGTAGTCTCGTTCATGTTGTTGTCCTAAGATTCCCCTAATCCAGTGTCCAAATGTGTGTTGCCCAGTTTGAGAGACAGTATGAGGTCATGCCCAAAGCGTGGCCAAAGTTGTTCAGTCTGAATGTTTGGAGAAGTGAAGTGACTCCTGCAGGCCACCTTTGTTTACAAAGTCTGTCATATAAAGTCTGTCACTTCCTCTGCGTTTTATGCTACACTCTCTCTTTACACTCTTGTTGAACGGTTACTTACCGTGATGGACTTGTAGCATGATATTTTCCTTTTCTGTTGAACAATCACAAAATGAGATCTTTCAACAGAATGTGACATCAGTAATCTGGGTGCACCGTGTCCCCTCTAACAGAATTAGGTTTTCAGAGTGAAGGTCATTGCTTTGGGCTTCCAGCTGTTGCCTGACTGATCATGTGAGTCTAACAGAAAAACAAACACATCTCTCAAAAAAAAGAGCATTAAATCAACGCCATGTTTAACGTACAGCAGGTTAGATTATTGTTACCCAAACACAGATTGCATTTTACTTTTATTTGTGTGAGAAAGCAAACAGGTACAGATGGTGTCATTCTGCACAAGCTGCTCAAACGAACCAATTATTTTCTTACAAGAGTTATTTACAGATTCGTCTTCAAGCAAAAACCAAGTTGTCAGGGACAAACAGGTTAAATGGGTGAAATATCCATCACAGGACTTTATATTTTTATAATTAATCTGAAATTAAAATAGTTATTGTTGGCAACAAATTGTGAAGTACAATATAAAGATAAAAGTAATCAGAATATATATTTCACAACATCCAATAAAAGCAGCTTTGGTTACTTTAGAAGATCTTTTTCAAAAGAATGATAAAAAATCTTTTATTTGATTGTTTTGTATAACATCATCTTTTCTTGCATTTCTCCAACTTGTACATAAAATTTGAATCAACGACTGTGAACATTGTTTTATTCTGTCTTTCCTGCAGTTGCGTGATACAGGCACACTCACTGAAAGCAGTAGATTTCACCTTTCCACTTATCTACTAGTACTTATCTACTTATTCTTGGGTGAGGCTTTGGCAGAAATCAAGAGACACTGTTCTTTGTACCTTAAGTCAATGACATCAAGTTTAGCTGAAGATCTGTGATTAAGCACGTCTCATCTGGACGAATGAGAAGTTTAAGTAAAAATAAGGAGTTTACTATAAATAAAGTGTTTAGCTCAGATTGCATTGGATCCAATCCAGCGCTGTCTCTCATCCATAATCCTCCAGTTTCTTACAATATGGATTATAAAACTACAAGAGCCACAGCTAGTCATGCAGCCTGCCAGGAGACAGACAAACAGAATGAGAGCGGGACTGATGCGGTCTTAAACTGTGTTTAGCCTTGCTATGCTTTTAAAGGAGTATTCACCAAAAAATGAAAATTTGCTGGGGCCATCCAAGATGTTAGATTTTTTTTTTTCATCTGAAACAGATTTGGAGAAATCGTGGATTACAACACTTGCTCACCAACGGATCCTCAGCAGTGAATGGGTGCCGTCAGAATGAGAGTCCAAACATCTGATAAAAACATCACAATAATCCAGTCCATCAGTTAATGTCTCGTGAAGTGAAATACCGAAGTGAAATCCATCATTAAGGCGATTTAAAGGGTCATATGATGTTGCTAAAAATAACATTATTTGGTGTTTGTGTATTGAAATGTTTATGCGATTTAAGGTTAAATAAAAAAACACATTATTTTCCACAAACTGTACATTATTGTTTCTCCGCTATGCCCTGACTTCTGAAAACCCGTCAATTTTACAAGGCTCATCATTCTGAAAAGCGAAGTGTGCTCTGATTGGCCAGCTATCCAGTGCATTGTGATTGGCCAAATACCTCAAGTGTGTGAAAGAAATGTTACGCCCCTTAAAATATTGTGATGCTCTGTCCGACCGGATCGATGAGACATAAACCTAAAACCCATTATGAACGTGATATAAACATGATTTCTAGTCGTGTCCTCTTCTGGAAGGCCAAACAAAGTAGTTTCACTTTCACAGTGAAACACACAGCGTCTATATGACATGGCGGCGGCGCGGCAACAATACTGCAATGAGAATAAAAGCTTTCTTGCTTTGCGTGAACATATGGGCGACGTTATGGAAATCTTCCCACATAATGACGTAGAGATGTGGGGGCGTGTTAGACATTTAAGGAGCGCGTGGACGATTCTTAACTTTTATAAAGAATATCTCTGGACTTTAGACTTTAGTCTTTGCAACTTTATTATTGTGCTGCATTTATGAGCTGTTTGAACACTAATGGGTGGACTGAGATTGAGTAAATCTTCATCACATTAAAATTTTTGGGTGAACTATTACTGTATATACCTGAGAAGAGTTTTTGAGATCCTCAGCAGAGAGAGACTTGAATAATAATTTTTAATAGCATTAGTAGGCTGTAAAATGATGCCTACATTTATTGTTTATCTGTGTTGTATTGATGTTTTAGCATCCACCAGGCAAAAAGGTGCTTAGGAAAGTGATAAAAAGTATGATTTCCCTCAAAAACTGTACGATATGTGATATTTAAGAGAGAACAAAGTGTATGTATATAAACAATAATTGCGATGCTCAGAGGGTAAGGTTCAGTAAACAGAAACTTGCACGTTTAAATTATGCTGCTTTTACACTGCAGTAAACACTTGAATTATGCCATAAGAACAAATAAAGTTTTATGTTTGCCATCATAAAGATATGTTATCTTTGATAATATGAGTCAAAGAAAATCTCAGTAAAAAACACCTACTTTCAGTTTTCAGTTTCCATTCACCATGGCTTTAGGTGTCAATTATTTATTTATACTGCACAAGCACTGATTTATTAGTCTGTTTTTGGAACATATATATGTATATATATGATTTTTTTTAAATCAGTTACATACAAATGTAGCTTGTTCTAACTAGAATCCGAAAAATAAGATTGGTTACCCTTAACTAACTGTTAGTCGGCCAAACTAGTTCTTAAGACAGTCATAGTGGCTATGTTTATGCAACTGGTCTAAGTCTTATAAACCAGTTGAATTGGCCCTGATGTAATCAGCAGATTGATACTAGTCCTGATGGTCCGAAGATGCACTCGTGCCATGTGATTTCTGCTATAATTATGCACAGACATATGTTTAGGCAAGCACATGCTAAGACATATGAATGCAAGCATATGGTCAAGACACCCAAGTGTTCACTTACACATGCGTGTGATTACATATACAGAGACAAGCCTCGCATGGGAAAGGCAACGCATGTCAAAAGAAAACCGAGCAAAAGTGCATCTCAGCACTGTTTGTTAGAAGAGATTACCTGTTGCTATGCAATATAGGTGCTTCGTCTTGTTGCTAAGGCAACTGCTTCCTGTCTGAGAGAGAATGGAGAGTAATTTGGGAGGGCTTTGCGTTCTAGAGTGGCCTGTTTGTGCTTGTGAAAGACAATCTTTGGGCCACAGATGGGTCAAGCATAAAAAATTTTGCTTATATAATTCTGTTGTTCCTCCTGTGGGGGAGAAACAATTTCTAGGGTGTCACCTCCATCTGGTGGTCAGAGAAGACAATGCATGATCAGTTGTCACCATTGTACTGATTGCAAACTTCATGTCAGCTCTGCCTTATCTTTAGAGATGACAGAGGTGGAGCCGGTGTTGGATTTTGCCTCATCGGGCCGCTCTGGCCGTCGCAACGCATTGCCGGACATCCTGGGGTCTCCTGTTGGAGTCCCGCCTGACCTGCCTCTTAAACTGGCAGAACTATCCCTCACAGGTAATGCTTTTATACTTTGTATTTTATGTATTCTTTAATGAACATTTATTTAATATTTATTATTTTAATAAAATATTAGATATATGATTATAATAGATCTATTTATAAATAGTTGGTTTATATATATATATGTGTGTGTGTGTATTAAAATCAATTATTGATTTTATATATAATAAATATATTAATCATATATGTATGTATATATAAAATAGAAAAAAATATAAATATAATAATTTAAAATATTTTTTAATAAATTAAACTATAAAACTTAAACAATATATGTGTAATTATAAAGGCTTATAGACATTAGACTATAAGCTTTTTATGATAACCTGTAACAGTCCAAAATGTTTGAAAATGTGAAAATAAAGTAAATATTGCAGAAATGATAAACAGGTATTATATTATTAATGATGTCGATGCACTGCAAGTAGCTATATAGGGTTTCCTCAGTCATGGAAATCCTACAAATATCAGTTTTCCAGTCTAGAAAAATGTATTATAATTGAATGAATAAAATCTTAAACGGTTATTTAAAAAATATGTAATTCTTTATTCCTCAGTCTATTTGGTTACACTTTATTTTAAGGTGTTCTTGTTACAGTAATTATACATCGAAGTACTGAGTAATATGAATTAACTACATGTACTTACTATATGATTAGGGTTAGGATTAGGTTTTGGTTTAGGGTTACTTGCTTGTAATTATGTATAATTAACTGTTATTATAATAATAAGTACATGTAACGTGTAACAAAGGACAACTTAAAATAAAGTGTTACTGTCTACTTACTGTTACTGTTTCAGACGGTCCAGGTGATGCTCAGTCCCCGTCTATGGAGGAACCCCCCACTCCTACAGAGAGCCCAGAGGTGAAGGAGGGTTCCTAGGTGGCTGAGTCTATGCCAAAACCAGAGAGATGGGGCCTCAACAGCCCCCGCCTTTCCCCTGGAGCTCATCCTCTACCGGCTGTTCCTGATGCCTGTCAGACTGCATTATAGGAAGCAACAGAGGGCAGCTAAAATGCTAAATGAAGGACAAGGTCTTCAAAGGGTTTGAGCAGTGGAAAAAAAGACAGGAATGGAAGCAGAATATTGCAAGAGGAAGAGCAATCCTCACTTTTTGAAACACAGACAAGCCAAAACGCTGGGGGATCTGCTTGGGAACGCTTTAATGAATTTTACGCATTTGTTTGACAAAATGCTGTTCTTTTTATGAGCTTTCTATCCAATAATGACTATTGTGAGTTACGTATACATCCAGTTGTTGTTTGATATTGTATGATATTATGTGATCTCAGTAATGTGTCTTTAAAAATCGCCTCTGATTTTGGAAAGGGTAACCATGAAAAGAATATGAGCAGATGTTTGCGGCTATTCAAGCGGCATGTAGCATTATCTTCAGCCTTCAAATAATAATAATAATAAATAAAAAAAGATATATATATATATATATTGCAAAACCAAAATAGATATTTGTGAGTAAATTAATCAGAACTGCCAAACACAAAATGCAGTAGAAAAAGCATAAATCAGGAAGGGAA